>NW_020449419.1:3680176-3773513 GCF_003343035.1 Apteryx rowi | reverse complement strand
CGGGTTTTCCAGAACTTTCTGGAAAGCGCGGTGGGCGGCGGGAATGGTGCAGCCTCGCCTCGGGTGCGCAGTGGCTGAACCGAGCTAATCGTCAAAAGAGGCGCTTGGCTCCTAACCCGCGAGGAGATCTGTGAGGGCTGCAGGAGATCAGAGTTTGGGCCAAGCTTGGCAGAGGCACTTAAGCATGTGCTTTAGTGCGTCGCTAATGGGGAGCCTGCGGCCCTGGTGCCTCCTTCTACTCACTGCAGGGAGCCGTGTGAAACCCTCTATTTCCTGTTCTGGAAGGAATATATATTTTTCTATGTTCCACAGGTCTTATTCATTGCTCTTAGGAGCTTCAAGCTGTCCAGGTGTAAGATGTTACAAGTGTAATTTTATTTTTTTATATATGTACACACACAAACATACACACATCTATGCATTACATACGTGCAAAGAGCTTTAAAAATCTTATATTGACAATAGGAAAAATAAGAGACTATTACAGAAGTGCAAATTTGCCTAAGAAGAGATGTGAGAAAACGCAAGTGAGTGAGGCACCCACCCGCTCACTTCTCACCACTTCTCACTGTTACACCACTTGATGGTGTAAGGTAAAAGACCATTTTCAAAAAAAAAAACAAARAAAAACCCAAGTTGTTTGCAATCTGAACTTTGGGGAGTGTTTTTATGTCTTCCCTTGTTTTACATTTTGCCTTGGAATAACTTTGTACGTCTGCTGATCTGTGTCAAGGATCCCACCACTACAAGCGTCCCTCTGTTCAGCAGCGCTAGGTGAATTTTTAAATCATTTGCTCCAGATTAACCAAAAAGTATCTTCCAGAAAGGCAGCTATTTTCTCAGTATGATGACTGAGCTGCTGTTTTATGAGGGTTTTTTTTTTTTTGGGGGGGGGGAGGGAGAAAGAAATACTGCTGCCATCCTTGAAGGCCCTGAGCTGTTTGAGCCCGTGCAATGCCCGGTCCGAGCCACGTGGGATTCATGCAAATACCCTGCAGCAGTGGCGGTTGCGAGATCCAAGCACGAGACTGGAGTTGCCTTGAACTTAATCCGCTGGAAATCACTTATTCGCACCTCGGAGGAGAGGCACAGGGGCTTGGGGCGTCCGTCCTGCTCGGGCCAGCCCTTGGCTCGGGCCTCGCCGGTGAGGCTGCGCTACGAAACCGGCCGGGCCGCCGCCCTTTGGCTCCTTCAGCACCAGGGACAGGCCTCGCCTCCGAGCTTAAAGCAGCGATGCCAGCAAGGCGCCAGGAAGCCTTCGGTGAGTAATTTCGGAGCTGCACAGTGTACGTAACTGTCCGTGTTTGCAGGCATGCAAGAAACGTGGAGATAGCGTTACTCATCCTCGTGCTGGATCTCGAATGTCAACAGTTACAATACCTTTTAAATGAAGGAATGCGAAAGTGCTTTACGTTTCATAGATGGGAATAAATTCAACAATGACCTCGTTGAAATACAAAACAACCATTTTAAGTATGTCCCCAGCATGGCTCTGGTCTACTTAAAAGAGCTGCAGTTGGGATTTGGTATTTCACATCTTATGGCATCTAAAGTCTCTTTATCCCTTGTGTGTAACATGGCTAAATACTGACTGTGTGACGCACAATAAGTGGTGTCTTTTGGCCCAGTACACAAGGTGCATGGACCAGGCCAGGAAATCATGATCTAAGGTATTTAAGTATTTATATTTGGCCAAAGTTCATATTCACATGGACTGTGGCTTAACAGTGGTTGTAATGATAAGATTCTGCTGACAAGTCAGGTTACATCCCCTAAAAAGGAAACATTTCACATCTTGCAAAATGACTGAATACATTATTTTTCATGGAGCTTTAAAGATATCAATAATTACTACAAGGCAATGCGGTTTATACAAAAAGACTGTGGGACATAAGGCAGCAGGCAAATAGAACAGATTAGTTGTAGCACAGATTATAAAAGCAAAACCCTTGCAACTATTTTGTTTGTTTGTTTAAAATTGTGAAAATAAAATAATGGGGTAGTTGATGTGGAAGGATGAAAAGCACACCAAAGCATTAGCTTTCTAGCACGCACCAGTCACATATTAAACTTTAAATAAGATTTCAAAAACTTATTGCTGAGCTAAGTAATGGCCTTGGAATAGTTCTGTGAAACAGCTTCCGGATCATCATCTAGTACAGAAAGCTGAAGACTGAGAATACACTGGCCAAGCCATCCTCTGCTGACAATCTTACTTGCTTTCTGCAGAGTGGCTTACTGGTAATTCAGGGTTTTCCACAAGTCTTTCTCCAGGTCTTTTGTCTCATCACAATTTGATCTCTCCAACTGTTGGATTAGCTCTTCAGCCTTAGATCAGTCATGGTAGGATTGTTTTTCTTTTTTAAAAAATCTCTTTCACATTTTTCATAAATTTCTGCAATAAAATTTCATAGCTGATTACCATTACCAGGCATTTTGATAAGCTATCTACACAGTTAAGTTGCAGTAACTGTAAACTGATGGTGCCACCACCACTTATGGAAATTTAAAAGAATGACGGCTGCCCAATGGGACTGGCCTCCTCAGCTACCGAATTTCCCCTCCCACCAGTGGTGATGGTAGGAAAATTAGCGTGTAAAGTAAATACTTTGCACCACTAAGTGTGGACCGGTTTCCTCACAGATAATGCTTTCCACATCTGATCTCATGCCCTGCCTAGCTGACAGGATTAAGGTTCCGAGTACAAAAATAAACTGGTGATGTGTGGCTTTCCGAGAGCCTCTACTTTGACTACAGCAATAATACAATGTTACCTTTGGTTTGGTTTGCACTGGGTAGGCCTTTTTTCTTTACAGTGACTTTAATGTGGTTGGTCAAACAGATGCGCTCACTTCTAGAAGACTGCAAATCTGAGGTAAATTTGCGCTGTCATTTACCCAAACTATATCAGCTCCAATAAATGAAGCCTTTTTGTTTCCATAGCTATTAATCCCTCAGATTTAACATTAAGTGTTTCAAAATCAATTTTTAGAACAAAGATAAGGGCTTCATTTTTTTATGTGATTGTGTTTATTGCTTAGCACTTCTGACTCTCACTATCCTTTGCACAGGCTATGTATGGGGGCATGGGATTCAATGGTCTGTTTTTCCTTTCATTGGTAATGAATAAGCAATTTACCAAACAACTCGCAGGTTTTCACTTCCCTTCTCATAAAAGGCTGAAAGGAATTTCTCTAAAATGAGTATTGTAGATGTATCCAATTAACAGCCTGATTCACATGGGATTACGGCTTAATTATTAGCATTGGCAAAGAAAGCTGCCAAAGAAATTTAGTATTTTAGATTTTTAAAATTATGTTATTTTGCAAAACAGCAAATCTTAGAGAAACAAAGCAAGTGCAGCTCACATGAGAATCATTTTGTTAGAGTGGTTCTACCTTACTAATTTTATCCTTGTAAGACAGAGTCTCATCAATGCCATTTGCAGTCTTATCTTACCAGTTTTGGAAAGTTCCTAATGCTGCCCACCTAAAAACAAACAAGCAAACAAAACAAACAAAACCTCAAGCTGTTACAGAGTTCAATGACACATTCTTAATTACAACTCTAGAGTTTTACACAAAAATAAAAAAAGAAGTCTGTCCATATGGTAACCTCCTAGAGCTGTTTTTGTCATTTCCCTGAGCTGCATTATTAGCATAATATTCCTAGGACAGGGTCAAAACAGAGTTATGGCAGTGGGTAATTCAAGATGGACTGTCAGCAGGATGAACCCCAGCAGCACAGTTTGACTCATAACCACTGCTGCTTTCAAACTTGGGACCAGTCCAGCCTCAAAATGTCAGTGTTGTCTACAAAATGTCCAGAAATTTTGTGCTCCAATTTTAGACAGGAGAGCAGCAATTCTCTATAAGTTTAAACTTAGTCTGTTTTCATTCAGTTTGTCCCAATAAAATTGGACCTCTCAATTCTAGTTCACTGTTCAGCTGTAAACAGTCAGTTGTAAATACATGTTATCTGTATGAAGTGAAAGGTATTGTGAATCTCTTCCCGCCTATTTTGCTCGATATCCCTCTAGATCTCTCATATCACAGTTCAAGGCTGATTAATCTGTCATTGCATCTTCCTTAAAGCACTTCCTTAAAGTGCTGCTAATCCTCTGAGTATGGAAAAAGTCACAATTTGGAACCTTTTAAAAAATCAGTAATTGTAATATAAATACAGGTAACATACCCTAGCTTTAAAGAACTTCATGCAAAACATTACTAATTTAGCCTTACAGCACTCCAAGAGTAAATGGTATGCCCATTCACAGATAAACTTGGGCAGTGAGGTAAATTGAATTGTCAAGGTCACACAGGTACTCAATGCCTGTCTGGCTCAGAACTGTATATTTTTGATACTTACCGCAACGTGGTGTCAGTTGAGTATCAGTCTTGTTCAGTTTGATTACCTGGTGCCTTGATCTGATGATTTGTTCAGCTGAGCCTATTGATTCATTGAAACAATCTTAATTGTGACTTCTGAAGACTAGTGTAACCTTAGCTGAGAAAACTGTGAGCCATCTGGCTCTTTCAAATAAGGACTTAAAGACCACTTTTCCTGAGCACTAAAAAAAATGGTGTGAGCATTAAAAGATACATTACCAGAGCCTTTTAAAGCAGGTATTTACAAACAAACATATGACGTCTAGATTATCCAATGAAGAAAGATTACCCATCTTACCTACTTTAACAAACCAGAATTAACAAATATTTTGCTCTGTCACTGATACATTCACTGTATTGAAGCAGTAAATGTGTGATAATGGTGAGTGGAATAACCTATGCTTTTCTGAGAATTCTTTATCTAACTGTAAATAGAAAATGTGAACTGGCTAAGCAGCTTTTCTCRCAGTGCCTTGGAAATAATCCTTTGGGCACTTGATAGTTGCAGACAAAGGTAATGATTTTTAAATGATCTTGACAGTCACTGGAGAATGGCTGCTGATATGTGGGTTTTTCATAGGGTAGCATCCCAGTGCCCCACCTTTCAACATCCCAGAGAGTTTATCCTGGCTCTTCAAGCATAAAGTAAATTTGTTTAACACCACCAACTCAACAAATAACCTGGAGTAAACTGTTACTTTGAGTAGTATGCCTGTTAAAAGGGAAACAGAAATAGACCAAAAGCTAATCACAACAGTTTTCATCTAATACATTTATGTTAGCAATCTGTCCTGACAGCAACATAAATCTACACAAGAGAATACGTGCAAAAACAAACACTTGCTGCTCAGCATTAGTTAGGAGACTGTAGCCAAACTGCTCCATCAGAAACAGTGACAAAACTGCTTTAGTGAGGACTTGGCCATTTAATAATGATTCAGCCAAAGTCTTCTGAGTTCCTATTCAGACAATCTTCTATTCCTTTCTTACTGTTTTCTGTTGTGCCGGCAATAAGGGAGGAACTGAACTCAAAGCAATTAGGGATAACAGGCTAAATACATCATCATTCCAGTGGAGCTGGAGTGACTTTGGTCTCCAAACTCAATGTTACTAGTCATCTTAGCTGCTGTCTCATATTACCTCATAATTTCCAGCTGTGAGTATGGCATATGTCTATACTAACAGTAATTTTTAACTCCTGTGTTTCATACATTTACCATATATATGGATTCATGATCTCCAGCTGTAGGAACTTCAGCCACTGAATGTAATAAACCCTTTGGCTTATCTGACAATTCGATACAGAGCTGCTCACACAATTTACAGATAGCTGATGTGTTGTAATAAATACTTTTGGCAGAGTCACTGGAGGCTTATAGCTAGATTAAAAGGGCAGGGTGAGAGAGCGTGCTGGCTGCCACAGTCTCATGTGATCCCTAATGAACATGCTGCATACTGATTTTTAAATAATAAGGCAGATCAAACTGAATTAAGTCAGAAAGGTTTGAAATGATGGTGACATGCCATTCATTTTTTTCTAAGAAAGGCAGTTCAAAGGTTAGTTTATTATGAAACTTGCCAGGAGACCCTGTGTTAATGTTCCAGTCTCTATTGTAATCTATTTCCATATCTTTATGATTTTCCAAACCATTAACCTCTGGCTCTATAGTGTTAGTTAGATGATCTGTTTGTGGACAGTATTGACATCTTCTATCGTTTAGTTTAAATCTTCCACTTTTCATTGATTCACAGGTTAGAAGAGCCCACAATGATCATCTGAAGTGACCTCTGGCATAACAGTTTCCATAAGGAAAGTGAGGTTTAGAGGTTGAGTGACTTGCTTGGGATGCACTGTACAGCAGTGGATCAGATACAGACCTCTCAGTCAGTCCTGACTGAGATGTTAACATGCTCTTTGATTCTGGGTAAGTCACTTTTTCCTAGCTACACCACTGAACCAAAGCAAAACCCTAGCTCAGAAATCAACCTTCAGCTTTTGGGCAAACCACATTTTGAGTATATGTATCCAAATTTTGCAGCTCAGCCCTGTCTATGCATTAAATTGTCGAGTTTAAAAAAATTCTATGGATAAAGTGAGATAATTTGAGTAGTTTATATCTCTCTCCAATTATATACAGAAAGATATCATTTTCTCAAGCCTAAGCGTTTCTGAGACCTAAGCTACTGAGAGATTTAATAGCTGACTTAGCTTGATTCTCCCAAGTGGTATTTTTTTTCCAATTCGAAAGGTGTGCAGAAAGATTGTTTCTCAGCTGAGAGGAAGAAAGAACTGTAATACCTTGATGGTCAGATGTGAAATGCACAAATCATGTAAGAGCAAATGGGAATTGACAGACTGGCTGTGTAATTTGCACTTGCACAAGGTTCTTGTACAGTAAGCAGAATGAAGGACTGAGAAAGAAAGGCACACCATGTCAGAACAATTTTCTGAAGTGCCTCTGTTCAATCACAATAAATAACAGAAACTTACATGAATTTAAGATGTAGCTTTATTGGAGTTTTCAATAACAAAAACTTTGCTTAGGCTCAGCCAAGCTTTCCAACTGACTTTCAGTGGCCTAGAAGAGGACAAATGGGATACTAATTCAGGCTCCTATTAGATGAGTAACCTGATTCACTTCCCACATGTTTACAGGAATGCCGGAGCCAACAAGAAGAGAACTCCCAGACAAGTCAATAGGAATGTCATTTATCTTATTTTGTTCCTCAGCCCCTTCATGTAGAGGTTTGGCTATTAGTTGTAGAGGGCCCAGAATGAATGTTCCAATGAAATGTGTATTCTGTGACAAGCTTTTTTCTTTTGATGAGACCTTGCCAGTTGAGTTTAAGTAAAATAATAATAGCCAGATTATAACAGAAGTCAAATAACTCTGCTAGAACTGATGTTTCCTAGGTAGGGCCAAGCCAATAGCTCTTGGAGGGGAGGAGGCAGAGAAAGACAATTGCCTACAAGTTGGTCATGTGTTGAAATAGAAACATTATGATGTTGTCTTGATCTGTCAAATCAACAGATGTTTTGAATGTGTTTTAATTAATTTAAGCTGAATATATAACGCCTGGGACTGCTGCATTAGCACATAGGTAAAAGCTTAGGCTGTGATTTTTAGATTTTCTGTTGCTGAAGTTCCAGTGAATATTGCTTGGACAAGCAGGACCCTTTTTCAAATCTCTGTTTCCAGTCCTGAAGCGTCCAACACTGGAGAAGAAATACTACTATTATGAAAACCTTAAACAAGTAGGAAACTCTAATCACTAAGGCACAGAGTACTTGATAGAAGATTGCCATGGGATTTTTCTTTTGTTTTGTTTTAATATTTTTGACTGGTAAATTTAGAGCTAATCTGAGATCCTGTGAAGTGGTTGAACTGCACTGATTTTCCATCTAGAGAATCTGCCTTAGAAAACAGATGAGAAATTGCGTTTCTTTAAAACCCAGTCTACCTCAGGGTCTCCTCATATGGCTGAAGTGTCATGCAATGAGCCCTTAAAGGGATCTTGCCACTCTTTCTTACCTGTATGGCTGTGCTGGTAAAGCGTTTGGCCCTGGCTTTCTGTTGACAAAAGAAGTGCATTGGTCTTACCTAAAACCAAAATTTTAAGTTTCCCAGAAACGGCTTCCAGTGATGTTGGGCAGTCAGATGTGTTATTTTGAAAACTCTTGCATTTACTTTATTCTTAAAAGCTGGAATTCAGGCAGCTCACACTATTGCCATGTTCATGACCTGGTATAATAAGCAATTGCCTTAATGCTCTGACCCAGTAAAAATGGAGCAGGTTCAGCTGTGAGGGGATTCTTTCTGTTTCAGGAGGCAGCACAATGAAGGGAAGCTGCCAGATGCAGCTCTCTAACTCATGCTGTGGCCTCCTTAGCCATGGCAATGCCTGTGAAATAGGTATGATCTGACTCTTACACATGAGAAAAATCAAGGAGGGTTGAGTCAGTGAAAGGGGCAAAAAGATAAAAGATGATAACTCTAAGTTCCTTTGCTGATAATGGCCTCCAACAGGAAAGGGGGGGAGAGACTTTCCTATATAAGGCTATTGTATTTCATAACACTTCAGAATTCCCTAGCTTATTTGCAGTCACTTCATTAAGATGCAGTGCTAGTGACTATCCTAAACTGTTTTCTTTTTCTTCCTTTGCTTTTGGCCGTCCTCTAAAGTGACATTTCTGTGTAAAGCAAGAATTAAAATGGTTGTGATTTATTGAAATGAAGTTTCACAGGATGTTTCATGGAGATTTCATGTTTTTTAATTCCTTCAGTGGAAATAAATGGACCCTGTACTGCTCTAAGAGAAAGATTTTTACAGTCAAAACTACATGAAACTTATTTCTCATCTGACTGAACATAATGATCCAGGACTGAAGACTGGCAAATTCTTTTTTCAGATGGGGAATGATTTTCAGGAGGAATCTACACAACGACAATGAACAACCACCGAGCTACCTGATGCTACAGCTTCAGCCCTGTGCTTCAGAGAAAGCACAAGAGTGCTGCTCCCTTCTTACTTCATTGAGTAGCAGCAGAAGGTGCATTTTAACCAGTGCATCTGGTAAACCAGCACTTCAAATGAGACATATCAGTACACTCTAAGGGATTTGCTATATGCCTCTGCTACTCAGATCTGAAGCTTTTTGGGTTAAAAAAAGAGAGAAAGAGTTTTTCTTGGTTTGTTTTTAAACCTATTTTCCTTAAGTATGTTTTTTCCTCTTTATCAAGTGGACTTGCGTAGCATGTCTAATACAGGCAAATAAGGGGAGAGGTATTACCCAAACAGTGAGGTATAGCATATTCTTTGGGCTGTTCTCCCATTATGCATTTACAGCTATGTCCAGTCTAGTGTGTATCAAGACTGCCCCAAAAGTCTGATGGAGAAACTAATTTCCTCAGAGTCACAGCTCAGCACTGGGCAGATACATGAGGGAATCCAGAGCTCTGTGATGATAACCACATGCTTCAGGCACTGGAAATGCTGCCTTAATTTTTTTAAGACTATAGTCTCTTCCTTCCTGCCTTGCTTCCTGCCTTCCCTGAGCTTCACTGTATTCTTAATACTTGTTATCTTGGCATTCAAAATTCCTCAAATTGCCCTACTTTACATCCTTTGAAATTAATGGTGATATTTGAGTTTAAAATGATATGCATACTAGAAGTTGTCTTGAAAAGAATAACCCAGATCTGGACAGGGCAGTAACAACTGTCTGTCTGATGCTCACAGCAGGCTGAACTAAACTTACATTTTTTCAGAGTCTCATTCTAGGTAACATCTGGGGAAAGTCGTTAAAATTTTGTTGATTTGGTAGTGGCAGATCCTGTTAATGTTACCCTTGTGTCCTGGATGATATTGTTGGTCAATGACTCCCTTCTCCAGTTAGTGATTTTTGCCTCATTAGTAAAGAACCTAAAAATGATATTACAATCTGAGTTTGATGTTTCTGGTCTCAGAGGACAAACCTTACCTATGATAAAGCATTTAAAACATGTTCACTGAATATTGTTGCTTCCAGTTCTCCTTCTGTCCATTGCTTCCCTTCATTATAATTTCTGTGCTCCTCCATTCCCTTCTCACCTCTGTTTTCCATCCTTTTCCTGGTACCCTCTAAATGGTATTTTTCCTCTTTGTTCCTTGGTTAGTTAGTTTGATTCAACCTCCCCACTGTCAGTGAAATACTGCAGATAAAATCCATGTAGCGTGTGCAGGCACCTATATTTCAGTTCAGAGTTGTTTCTGCATAGCATCTATGGCTCCAGGAAATCTTTAAAAAGAGAACATGCTAGATCCTGAGCAAATCTTTGGCAAATCAGGTGGGCGTGTAGCAGGCCTCAGCCCTCTTTCAAGGATCCCTCTCTTAAAATCCTCCCATTGATTAGTTTCTGCTCCTCACAGATCTGTTTTGGCTCCTTCTCCACAGATAGATTCTGTTTTCCTTTTTACTTATGTACAATAAAGCAAAGTTTCACCCACTGCTTCTTAATTATACAGTTTCCTCAAGGGAATACATTATTATAAATCACTCTTCAATCAAAGAATTTCATGATACATATTTTTAATAGTTACATTTTACCATTAAAATACTTCATTCCATTTGACTCTTGTTACAAAGTATAATATACCAGTAAATGAAAACTGAAGTCAGCTAGGTGGGCATGTTTGTAAATTATTTCTGTGAATAATTCCTGTTGAGAAAAGGTATTACTATGCATTCCTTATTCACTTAAGTACCATCTCTTGACTTTCATATGTAGTAGTTTCACAATGTGTATTTTAGACTCACTCATAACTAAACAGTAATTGAAGAAAATGTAAACAGTGGAAAAAATAAGTTGTGTTCCTAGTTGTGAATCTTGGAACAAACTGCAAAAGCTAGTTGAGAGTAGACCCATGATGGTGAAGATGATAGTACCCCTATTTTTCAGTTAGAAATACTGAGATAAAGATTAAGTGATTTGTGCAAGGTCACACAGAAAACCTGCATCAAAACCAAAAATAGACTCTTGGGCTTCTGACTCCAACTTTTGAGCATTGTCGCAAAACTGTCCTTACTCCTCTTTGTAAGGGTTTGTTTTACAAAAGTACTTACTGGTTTCTACATCAGATCACAGTAAGCTAACAAAAATACAGGTTGCTTGCAGATTCACCTATCAGGGTAAACCTTGGCTTTAAAAAATGCATAACTTAGGAGATATTTACAGTTGCATGGAGTTAACAGCAAACACTAAACTGGAGAAATACTTAAAAAATTCAGTAACTTCTAGTATTGACCTACAGCTCTAACTCCCCCACCTGCTTTGACTGTGTGTTCTGAGGGATTGTGTAAACATTTATGTGCATGATTAACTTCAGGCATGTGAAAAACTTTTGAAAAAATCCATTATACCAATCCAAAGGGCATATTTGGGAACGTATCATAAATTTTTAAAGTACTTTGTAGAACTTTTTTAGTACTTTTAAAGTACTAAAAAAGCTTTTGTAGGAAGTGCTACTGTATTAGATGTACGGTCACTTTATGTGTGAACCTTCAAACACAGCACTGCATGGGAGGATGTGGATTTTCAATACTTTTTTTTTCCCCTCAAGCGATGGAAAACATGTAACAATTGGAAAGATGTCTGTTAGTGTCCCACAGCCTATTCAGGAAATGTCCCTTATGAAACTTTACATGGCAGATCTTGTGCTGTGCACTGATGTGGTCTCAGATTTTTGTGTCTATTTCTGAACCATCTTTTTGTATGCATGTGGAATTCACAATGAAGACTAAATGGTGAAGGAACTGAATAATGGCTTTGTTTTTTACTTGGTGAGTAAAGCATGCTTAGCAAAAGTCCCCCCCAGCAATTCTTTTACATAAGTATATAACATGTTTATATTTTTAGGGGGTATTTGCATGTGTTGAAGCTTATTCATACTGAAGTTGGATGACAGTATTGCTAGTCGGCAGATTCTTCGTGGGGAGAAAGAAACACAAATAAATTCATATAATATAACTTGTATTAAAAGGATTTTCTGAAATATACCTGGTATTTCTTCAAATACCAGAACATTCCTACTTTGGAATAAAGGTCTGGTGTTCAGGCACAAAGATTCTTACCCTGCTAATAAAACAGTGGAGTATTCATTAATACTTATGATTTTCCCATCTTCTGCACTCTGGAATAGCCTCATAATCTGACCTTCTTTCATATTGCAGCTGTGCCAATATCATCAAGTTTCCCATTATTGATGTAGGAGATAACTGTATCCCCTGATAAACTGTAATATAAGAAAATCACATATCATTCCATAAACAAAAACACCAAACATTAATGAGCTAAGAGCCATATGATGAGCTTTACTTTTAGGTTATGTCTGTGTTAGTTTGCTTGCTGGGATGGTTTAACCTGAGCTACAGCTCCCTCTTTTTTCTGTACAGTGTACTTAAGGCTTGACTCAAGCCTGATAAAATCAAAAAGAGTGTTTCTACTAATTCTACTTATCCTTCAAGCTACAGAATTGAACTGTGAATTTTTGTGCTTCTCGATCCAAAATCTGATGGATCGTGCCCAGTTATGTGTTGTAGTTGCCCAAAGGTGAGGCTTAAAAAGGTTCTCCCGCATAAAGTCTCCTTGGCTAAGTTTGGTTACAACTTCCCTGAAAGCAGTCATAGACGTTTTTTGTACTGAATCTCTAATACAGCTGTTTGTGTAAGTTTAACAGTTAAAAAAAGGAGAAGGGCGGGGAGAGAAAGTTTGCTGTAAATAGGCCTGAATCCCTCTCCATTCTTCCCAGCCCATGATACTATTTATGCCCAGTTTCAGATGAATCTTCTTAATCATGAGAACCAATTTCATTGCCAAAAAGTGTTTATAGGTAATATGCCAACAAACCACCATGAGGCTGGCTTTGTGGTCTAGTATCACGAGATCCTCACGTCTCTATAASCAGTGAGGTGGTATCAGTGTTTGGAAAATGTACTAGCATTTTTCTGTGCTGGCGTGACTCTAGCAGCATTTGCTTTGCTCTGCAGGCCAGGTACATAGAATTCCTGTGCTGGGTATCCAGCAGAACACTGCTGCTGGCAGAACTGTTTTAACTAAGCTAATGAAGAAGTACTTTCCTGCAAAAAAGAAGAGCCTTTTCTAATGTTCGTCCTTTATATTAGACTGATATGGCCAGATTTGCTCTAGAGAACTTTTCTAGCTTTATTAAGCTTACACTGATCATATATTTAACCTACTGTCCTTATTTGGGATGTAAATAGGGCAACTTACACATCTTGACAACTGTAAACTTAGCATGAGTTTGAAAATGAGCATTTAGGCTGTAAATTTCATGGGGTGGGGAAGAAATAGCAACCTTTTTTTTGTTCTGAATAAAATGTTTAGCGCATGGGATTTCCACCCATGTCTAGGGTGGCTGACAGTACTAATAATTTATTTGTTTTAAGATTGCTTTTATATAATTCAGTTTATAACATGGGACTCTTCAGATGCCTTTGACATTAACAACTGCGAGGCTGCAAGCACAAGTGTTCAAACTGAGATACCTGTTGCCAGCCACTGAAATACCACTGACTGATAACCTAGCATTGCTTTGCAGATAAGGGCCCTTTCTCAATAGTGCCCTGTGGGAGTAGTGCTTTCAGGAGCAGAGAAGTATGGCTGCTCAGTCAGAGTTACTGAGATACTGACATCTTTCCCTGAAGGATCAGAAAAGGATGAGGGCCACAGTGCAGTACTTCTTGGAGAGACCAAGGTAAAAAAATGGCACCAGTCACACTGAGGAAAATGGGCACATGTGACTTACCCCCATTATGCCTAAAGAGCTGTAGAGGCACCCACAAAGCATTGGAAGTGCTTTTGTTCTTTCTGAACATCGAGCTCTTTCTCTGTTGGTTTTATATACGACTTCATGTAAACCACTCTGCTGACAGATTGCAGAGAAAATTTTACTCTCTGTCCATTACAATAATTCTAGGTAAAATTGTATTTATAGCTCTGCTCTGCAGTTTCCTTGATGGCAAAGTTTGTATCTGTCCTACATGAGTGTGTGTGAAAATTTACTCAATGTCAGTTGCTGTGATGACACTTGCTAGTTCAGTGGCATATGCAAAACAGTTTCCAAAAGAAAAAGTATGGAAATGAGACTGTAACTGTCGAAACATAGGGACTAAGATCCTTGGTGGTATGTGAGAAGCGAAAAGATTGGCAGTGTGCAGCTGCCTTATGCTGCTGTATTTTAATCATGACTTGCAACAAACAGCCTTTTATTACACTGGTTCTTGGCACCTTCTTTATAGGATCACCAGTAGTGACCATAGCAATTTTGCAGAATTGCTTGGATGATCAGAACAAACACATCTTCACTTGTGACCCAAGTCTGAATTTGAACTTGAGTCCTTGGAGGTGAAAACCTTGTCCATTAACTTACAACACTGCCCACTATTGCCTTTGCCAGCAGGCTGCTCTGTGAACAGCTGCTGTAGCACGAAAGGCCAAAGGGAAGTGCCTCAGTTTTGCCCTAGTCCTTTCACACCTCCAAGTTACTGGAACATACCCAAGTGCATGGTAAACTGCAGGCTCTTTGCAGTGCAGAACAAGCTGTGCAGTTGACTTTAACTGAAACACGAATCATGTCAGTCCTAAATTATTTTAATCCAATCAATCATCTCTTTAAAGGGTTATAAAGAGACAGCAAAACAGAAAGAATGGCTGCCAAGCAGAGGATACAGGACACAAATAAAGCTGCTAAGATGAAATGAAATATGAACGAATAATGATTTATTCCAAATACCACTGGGGTTACAGTGTGAATGAGTGGGAAAGATATTCAGATGCAATGAGTTTTGTAGGCTTTCCCCTGAATGATTTTCATGGTCTCAGTAGAGGCAAAGGGAAAGTAAAGCTGCATTAGGTACATAAGGAGGACACACAAGAATTTTGAAATGCTCCAGAACCAATTCTCCCTAATTAATATATGCTTTTCAAGTCTTTTTTTAAGTAGACAAGCAGTAACAGCTGTAGTTCTTTTTATAGATACAAAATAATCTCTAGTACATGTTGGAGTTGAAGGATATAGAGAACAACATGCTGTGGATTCATAAGGCTTTTCTAGCCATGGAAGTATTCTTTTTATGTCCTCTAAAAGTGGAAGGGAATGCAGAAGAATGCAGAGTACAGCCTTCAAGAATGCTACTTGGGAATGAAATTATGACAGGAGAAAAAATGTTAGCTCTAGTGACACATACCATACCCTCATGCATCTTATTAACACATGAAACGGCATGTCTGAGCTTTGATCCATTTTCTTGACAGGTTCAGCCTTTTGCTGCCCCTGTGAAATGGGCAGTAATAAAGCATTCCCATTTGCTAGTGTTTGATTCCCACTTTGCACTGGTGTGAATGGCCTTCATGACAAAGGATGGGAAGAATTGCAGCTTCATGTTTTCAAATAATTTTTAAAACCTAAACAATAAGTCATAACAAAATTCTTCAGACTTGATGAGTATCTTTGAGCACAGTTCCTGTTTGAAGATGATATGTTTTTCCCCTCCTTATTGCTAGCTGAATATATGATCAGTTTAATATTGTCCTCTGTCTGAAGACAATATCCGGTTGTGGTAGGTAAAGGCAGGAACTGTAATAGCTCTTTTCCATCTCTAATGCCTATGATTTTATTTACATAAAAACATCCTGGATTTTGAACAGTTTGTTTCTTTTGGCATCTTATTACCTGCCTGAACTGTCTATTCATTCACGATCCCAAATCTGGCTGCTGCGAAAGTCATTATCAGTTCAATTTTTAGTTGTAATAACCCTGTATGAGATAAGTTTCCAAAAGTTTGCTTCAAATCAGTGCCCCAAATCTTCTGGAACCTGCTGTAGCTTTTTTCAAAGGGATGAGCTGGTTACATTTTTGTTTTAAGGCTCTTTCTGACGTGATATTAAAAAGAGTGGTTTACTTAGAACAAAGCTACTTGCTGGGTTCCTTCCATTCTTTGGAATAAGCAGAGAATTACTTGGGGGGTGGGGATGGTGCAGGAAAGAACTGTTTCAATAGTTCTTTGTGCCCTGTGCTTTTGTGGTTAGAAAGTATATATTCCCCAGTGTGGACTGACTACACCTCATTATTGCTGGATTGCAAACTTCTGTGGCTTGTAGATTAATTCTGTCCATTTATTCTCATGCCCTAGAAGGAGCACCAGGTAAGAACAGAAAATTACTATTTCATAGAAATGTTTTCTTTCCTTTCTGGAGGAATAAGTACAATTCACTGGATGTAGTCATCATGGAGAAGACCTTGCCTATGTGGATACTGCTGGATAGAGAAGGCAAAAATTAAAACGCTGATGTGGAGAGGATGTGGATTCCACACGTGTAGAACAAATCTTTATGGGCAACTAATCCTTCTCCACCTAAGGTTTACTTTAGAAAAGCATACCTAAAGATAAACTATTTTGAAGAATTGGAAGTCAATTGTATTTCCTTAATCATAAGACATTTCACTCCATATACTGCTTTGAGCTCTGCATTCTTCTCTTGACACCTGCTAAGGGGAAGTGAGGAGGAGCTTTCTGGTTCATTCCTATTGCTCAGAGGAGGTTAGCTAAATTGTGTTAAGCTGCTCTCTAAATGACTGTCAGAAAAAGAATCTAGGTATGGAAAAGTAGCATAGGCTTGTCTTCAGTGTGATTCCCTTCCCTTCCCTCAGAATCTCAGAAGTTAAAATAAAGATCCCAGACTTCAAACTTCTGCTCAAGTACATTGCCTTTCAACCATACTGTACAAGAAAATGAGGGAAAACATGTTATTAATGAGAGAAGGGAGCACTGACTGCATGATTAAGTTTTCATTTTCTAGAGGAACTTCACAATAATGAAGAAAACATCTGCAGGAAGTAATGTTAGTTTTTCCCAAAAATCTTTCAGCTTTATCTCTGTAATAACTTTGAAATTAAGCTACACTTAAGTGAAAAAAGGTCAGTTTTGAATCTCGTATTTCCCCTTCCTCCCAAGTTAATCTTAAGAGGCTTGTAGGTAAGATCTATACAGTGGTGGTATATATCTGAGCAGAGTAAAATCCAAGTGAAAGAAATCATTTCATGAGCTGCATAAAGAAGAAATATTAAAATTATGATGTGACTCAGATTAAAAAAGAGCATATCAGAACAATGCAGGAAGGTTTTCTGGATTCAGCTGATCCATGGTTATTCCAGAGATACTGACTAAGCTGATACTCTGGTTTGCACCACCCACTTCTGGCTGTGGCTCTCGATCTTAGGGTACAGGAAAACAGAGCTGTATTCAGAAGGTGGCTCTACTCCTTGGACATTGCTGTATGTTACTATAATGCTGGGTATCTGGGCTGCAGATGGTCTCTGGTGAGACTCTCCTTTTCTTAGTCCAATGCCATTCAGGCTTTCACCTGCCTAAAGCATGCAAGCATTTAAGAGAAATAGAAATCAGAGATGTTTACAAGGAGATCGGGTTGCAGCATCTATGAAAAAGCAACATATGTTTAGATAAGCGCTTTGATAATTCTAACTACTAACTCAAAGACAGACTTAAAGGATGGAGGAAAAGATAGACCTGAACACTTTTGGAATGTTTCACAAGTACCTTATGAGAAAACTGTTGTTAAAGAGGTTAATGTATTAAAGCACAGACTTTGCATTTGCTACTTCAGAATCTGGTCTACTGTGGTAAAAGACCAGGCTAATGACAGCACATCCATCCATGAACAAAAGTGCTGAGAATGTGCTCAAAGGGTCTATGAATTCAGTGAAATAAAGAGTTCCTACATAAAGAAATCGAGATAAGCAAGATGGCACCTGTTTAGGTTCATCGTGGCATGGAAATTTTGAAAGGAGAAGCAAACTGGAGAAAAGAGTGAAAACAGGAATTGAAGGGAAGCTTATTTTGACAGTAGCAGTGCTAGCTGTGACTTGCACAGGACCAAAAAATGAGAATGTTAGGATGATGCTAGCAATAGCTTATGAGGATCACTACTAACAATGCAGAGTTAATTTAAGATGTTTATATTACATTGTGATTAATATTGCAAAGATTAAACTAACTCCCATTTTGCTTTCATCCAGCAACTCTTTTCTCTTATTTCCTCATCTGTCAAGACTTAGAGCAAGTTAACTCACTTGTGGCAGATGTCAAAAAAATATCAATATACTGTAGCTTTGTTAAATGGAAGAAAAAAGAGGCACTAGGACAACGTCTTACTGAATAAGTGCTATGGCATGTTTCAGAAACTTACCTGGGTTTCCTGCAAGTTGCATGTTTTAGTTGGTTGGCACTACCCAAAACAGAGAACATTAAACAGTTAACAATATCAATTTGTACAGTAATACTTTCCACAAGACAATGGCTGTTTCAGATGGACAGCCATCTGAATGGCTTATCTTCCCRTGTGTATTATTTATATAAAGTCTGGCACAAAATTAAGACTTCCCTGCTCAACTAAGGAAATCACAGACCTTATCAGGGAGACTGCTGAATCCATGGAAATAGTCAAGTTCCTTGGAAAAGTTGGACTTAAGGAGAACTGTGTAGCACATACATTCTCCATCAATCTCTGATTAGTTTCAGCAACGCATTCTACAACTTGTGGCATTTTTTTGTATTCTATTGGGAGCATCATCTTATTTTTGCATCTTAACAAATGAGTTAATTTAAGCTCCAAGACTGGGAGAAAATGTCATTAGTTTTTATTTGCTCAATTAGACCCATGGCAAATATTAAAGTAACAATTCTTACAGCAGGTGTAGCAGTGTACTCTGTGACATTCAGATCCACCATGGATATGTCATCAGAATCTACAAATGTCTGAAAAAAGAACACAGACAAGAAAGACAAATGACATATAAGTATGTCACAATATCCTGCAAATTTGAAATGCAAAGGGTAGGAAAAAAAAAAGGGACAGCAGAGGACTGAAATGTAGCAATATACTAAGGACAGCTTCGTCTTCTACCTCTCCAGTAACTATATTTGTTCATTTAAGAACAAATGGGGAGACAACAAAAAGATGGGTCAAGTAATTTGTACACTGAAAAGCAAGTATTACTGAATACAAACTTAAATAGAAGCCATACCACTCAGATGCTAAGTTCCTCTGCCTGCCAGAAATGCAACAAAGACAGCTAAATAATTAACCAGTTGAGGACCTTTTACAGCCTCAAGGTATTAATTCATAAGTTATCCCCATCTTCTAGGCAGGAACATTCATGACTAATTATGATAAAATGTGCAGATTTATTAACCTACCAGTTGTCTGAGAACTTAGATATTACACAATCTATTACCTTCTCAAAAATCCCAGAATCATGGCTTTTTGGTTTAGGTTTGGCTCTTATGTTACTAGTTTCATTTGTGTCTTTTCCCATTTCAGAGGAAACCTGTCTGCTAGCAGGTCTGGAGACCACAGTGGTGATACCAGTTTCTGTATCAGTACAGCCCTATGAATACAACAAAAACAATCACTTTAGGTTCTGTAGATTTCCAGCCAATTTGTCCTGTGAAAATCAGCTTTACCTAGACAGAAATTACAAGAGGGACGACATTTTATAAAAGACATTTCACAAAAGCTATGTCATGTACAGCTTAATACATTCTTTTGCATATAACTGGTACAAACAAAACTATCAAGTCTTTTAAGTCTAAAATTCAGCTTACTTTTTCATAGGTTTCAAGTACTGCATGTAAGAAATTAAAAAATATGTAACAAGCTTGGCAGTAATATGTTAGAGTAAGATCACTATGGTACAGTGGATCACATAGGAACAGTGGTATGTTATAAAAAATAACATGTTCTGGGAAGTATTGATAGGAGCATGGCATAGAAGAGAATAGCTGTCTCCCTTTACTCAGTACTAATGAAGTCTAACATGGGTTACTGTGTCTAGTTTTGAGCACCTTACCTGAAGAGAGCATAGATAAACTCTCCAGGGGACAAAATAAAAAAGAGGTGCAGAAAAACATGACTGTGATGGAACTGAAGGAGTTGGTCTGTTGAGCCTGTTTTATCAAGAGAAAATCCCAAGTGGAGATGCTGTAGAAGAATTTTAATACATAACAGATTGATTGCTCCAAGGAGGATCAGGATCATTTTTTCTATATAACTGTGGGGAAGGGGAAGACAGGAGAAGGGGAAGGAAAAAATACACTTAATTTGCAACAGTGACAATCAAGGTTGTATTTTAAGAAGCAGCTTTCTAACTCCTAGGGAAGCAATGCACTGACATAGCAGTTTTCCACTTGAGTATTTCAAAATCTTTGCATTTGACAAGATGTTCTAAAGCAGATAGGTCTGTTTTAGAAATGCTGAACTGAAGCACAGGAAGATGAAGAGACTTGTTCCAGTGTCACATGTTAACTTGGGAGAAATATCCGTGTAGAGCCAACACATCGTGACTTCCAATCCCTTACTTGTACCTGGATTGTACTAACAGTAATGTGGTATCAAGCTATGTACATGCACTGTATTAATTATCGTGTTTCTGTTGAAAATACTGTATAAAATGCTGGCAATTAAATAGATAAAGGACACGCTGGGATGATTGATATTTAAGATCTTTAGATCCAGCACTAAAAAACTCCCCAACGCAAATATGTACTGTCTAATTTGATGTTGCTTATACTTGTAAGGAATTTCAGCAGTTTGATGTAACACAAGAAAATAAATGGACTTGTGTAAATAGAAGAAGTAGAGAAAAAAAAGAGAATCAGGCCCATGGGTGGGGTTGGGGAGTTGTCCCCTTATGTTTCCATTTTAGAACGCTAAATGAAGTTCAAGTTGTTCAAATACCTTCGCATAGAGAATCTGCCTTTAGAACTCATCAGCACAATTTCTTATGTTGCCAGTAATAACCTTGTTTTCTTTTTCTTTTTTTTTTGTTTGAAAAGTCAAACTAAGGAAAAAATCATAGTCAGCGTGTGCCTCATTTGTTAAATGTCACTCCTGAATATGTGTATGTTTTGAATGCACTTCAGGCATTAGAGTTGACAGGTAGCATTGACTTTTATCCATTGCACCTTTTACAATTTCACACTTTGTGCTTTCACTAAATATTTCTTTGCTGATACATTCATAATTACCCCAGCAAAAACTACCAGAGCAACAACAGAGTATGGTGACCAGGAAATGACATAAAGCAAGATGACAATCAGTGCAATTTTGGCCATCCTCCACTTATTTTTCACCCTCTGATACTGTTTCTGGAACTCTTTATTTCCATGTTTGCATCCAAATGTCTGAATAGACCTAGGAGAAATAAACATATTACAGCAGAAAGGGAGGTAGGGTTGACCAAATAACTTCATAAAATGGGGAAACAATTACTCTCACACTAGTTCATGCTAAAAGTCATATGCTTTTAATGTATGTTAACTGTATGTGACCAATTCCTCACAATTAAAATGCACTTTTGTTACACTATTTAATGGCAAAATTCCCATTTGCTTCAGTGGAGAAGACAGTCCTGTGCCAAAAAAAATTTCCAGATAAATCAGGTATTCAAGCTTTTACCTTCCTCTAGCTCTTTGTCAAACATGGAATTTGCAGTTCAATTCCATCTATTTTTCTGTGGAATAGTTGTTGATACACTGTTATTAGGTGTCTCTGATGTCTCTTTGGTATTTCTTTTCAGAGTTGGTTAATTTACATAATCCTGCCTCATCTCTAGATTTCTCAGGCTGCTGCTCATACCCTTTTCTGAATCATTAGTGAATATACTGAGTGGCTTTGGCTTAAATTCAGAACCCCGAATAACCTTTTTAAGGATCATACTTCTTACTATATTGATTATTGACAGAATTCTTATTTTGTTTCCTTTCTCAGTAATAGATACAAAGTCAAAGTGAAGAACTTTCCATTTTTCTTTTGTTAGTTTTTTTGTAAAAAAATAAGCAGTCATTTAAACTAAGGAATGAAAACCTAGACTGTTGGCTACTTACTTGTTGGCCTTCTTGATAGCCTCAAAGATAAATATATAACTGTATATGATAGCAATCAAAGGAATGAAAAAGACAAAGCAGAAAAGCAGCATTGTATAGGCACGGACTGATGGGGTGAAAGTTATGTAGTCCCAGGAACAGGAAGTCAGCAGACCCTCAGGAACATATGCACCTAGAAAGACAGGAGAAGGGTTAAGCCRTGAGGTGATGCTTATTAAATATTCTGAGTGCAGAATTTAGAGAAAGATACTCAGAATAATGAGGGACTTAGTCCTATTCTGTTTGAGGGAAAAAGAGTTTAAAAGGATACACAATTCTTTTAAACCACCTCTTTTTATTTTCTCTTACTCTATTGCCCTGTTGTATTTGACTGAATCATCCTGTTTCAGTTCTGGAATATGATTTAAAGCTCAGTGTAGTCAAAAGGCATCTCCAAAGCTTCAGTGTGTCTTGGATCAGACCCATGTTGTTTTCAGATACCTCCATTTCATCTCAAATTGCTGTCCTCCCCAGGAGTGAAATGAAACTGATTGCAGTAGCTACCTCTTTTTAAATTCTGCAGATTAGGGAAATTTATTGTGCAAAGGAGAGATTTATTGTGCAGATCAAATTAATTTTGTCATGAAATAAAGTCAAGTACATGTAAAAGAAAAATCACACATACATAAGATTCTGCCTGAAATATAATCTCCTTAGAGAAACTGTGTCAAACTGTTAAGTAAAGAAATTGTCAACAGCAATGTATTTTTACCTTTGTATTTTAATTTTTACTCTTTACAGTGATATTTTCTGTTGGACTAACTCTTAAAAATATTGTACCAGATGTTCCCATATACATCTAATTATTTTATGAGAGTTAGTACTGCAGATACTATTAGAGTCTAATTATAAGATAAACTTAATACCCTTCAAGTAATTATTCTGCAATCTCACATTAAGATTCTAGCATCTAAAATTATATGCCATAATTCTCTTCTTAAATCTCCTAATTAAACTGAAGGCTGCTTCTCCAAGTACTGCAGTTTGCCTGCTAAGCATGCTACATGTTTAAGGGGAGCCAGAATTACAATAACAAAACAGTAACAGGAAAATCTACTGAAATTCCACTCAGCAACTGAGTTTGTTGCAACATCCTTTGGGAAAATAAAAAATTACTATTTTCTCACCTCAGTTGAGCTCACACTCATTCTATTTTGAAATTAGGGAACACAATAATGGGCAGGGTTTTTAACTGACAAGTTCATTCTAACTTAGTGACTGAAAACTGGTGACTCATAGAAAACAAATTCATGGTACTGAGGCAGATTCAAATGGAGAAGAATAGCAGAAACTCTGTGTTATAAGCAGCAAGGATCAAGATGCTGTATATGTGCTCCAATTTCCATGCATAAAATTTACATTTACAAAAGCAAATTAGTTACCTAGTTATTACTAAACACCATCCTTACTGGAAGCCTTAGTGAAGACACCAATGGCTGTCTGAATGGTGTGACCAACTCCTAGTGCAATTTGCCCTTCTAGAATACAGTCAAGATACGTTGAAGACGTACTTGCACAAAACACTCAGACTGTATTCCTCTTTTATATGAATAAAGGGATTTTATATGAATAAAGAGATTTGCATTGCCAGCACTCAGGAAAAAGTCATCAGAAAAAAATTTTATTAATTTCACCTTTACTTTATATTGTTCAGTTTGACTCAACAGAAGTAGGTATGGGATAATACGCAAGCCCATTTTTCATAAACTTCGGCCTTGATTTTATCTGCTGTTCTTTATATCATAAGTAATGAGTTCAAGGAAGAGTGCCAGCGTCATGTAATTTACCATGATATACACACTGTTTTTCTTTTCTTCTAATTCAAGATCCTTGGTTTCAATACATATCTAGCAATCTTCCTCAAATTGATTTCTTCAAGCCTAACATGCAAGCCATTAATTCACCCTTCTCCTACACCTGTAACAGACCAATCTTTAATCTATCATTTCCCCATGCTATGAGGCAAACAAACTTTTATTCCATTTCRCTTACTCCATCCAAAGAAGGGTGGGAGACTCCAAGCCAAAGAGTACAGCCAGACTCCTACCAGGATTATTAGCGCCTTCTTCTTAGACATCACTCCAAGAGAAGCCAGAGGTTTTGTGATGACAAAATATCTGTCCAATCACCGTCAAAGTGATCATAGATGTAATGTCAAAAAGAGCTCTGCAGAAAGCATACAGCTCACAGCCTTTCAATGAAGATGACAGAGGTAGCAGTGAAATTAATCCACCCATGCTAATTAAGAAACCATTTCTGGGAGAATTCAAGCCTGTGTTTCCTATGAACTAGTGTTTTCTGGAATTCTTAAAGCAATGGAGCTTCAGTTTTCCAGCAGTTGTAATTCTATTTCAAAGCTACTGTCTGTCTTGCTAATTACATAATCCATGGAGATAAACTTTAAAGATTTTGTTTGCTCATATTGCTGGAGACTATAATACTTAAGATATTTTCACTCACTGGCTTCTAATGTTTCTAGCAGGAAAATTTTAGCAGTCCCATGGTATCTTGTTTAACTCCAATTTTACTGCAGCTCCCCTAGAAACAACTATTTTGCTTAACAATATGTTATAGCTATTTTGATACCATGGAATCATTTATATCTAAAGGTCAGCATAACTGGAGTAAACATTCAAACTATAAATATATTCATGAGTCTGATTTTAATTATTCAAACAACATAATGCTTAGAAGCATTTTTTTTCATGTGTGCAATTAGACACTTCATGGAATGCAAAAAAACATGCTTTTGATCATCAGTAATCAAAATAGCAACATTACTTCTCTGACCTTCCTCTCTATCCTTACCTGGTCAAGATACATAGACTAGTCTTTCTCTTGCTACAGCTATATAGGAAGAATGAAAGCATCTTTACTCCACAGATTTTTTTGTACATTATTGAGCATGACTTCTTAGGACTGATTTGTATGTATACCTCCTATATCAAAGGTGAAAATCCCACTCTATTGAAGTCTGCAGCATTTTTGCTATTGACTTAAGTCACACTAAGATTTTGGCTGGGGTCGGAGACCTTCCTGCAGGTGGGCAGCCTTCTGCCTGCCAGATCAGGGGGYAGGTTTTAGATTCTGGAGAGTCAGGAATGAGAGAAGGATGATTCAGCAAAGTTCAGTTGACGTGCATTTTAAACACATCTAAATGGTGACAGAAGTAGCAGATGGAGGATTAAAACCCAACAACAAGAAGGAGCAGCTTTGAAGATTTGTTACACTTTTTTTTTTTTTTTTAAAGAGACAGCTGAAAGAGTTGATAACCATCTCTCCCTGTGTGGTTGAATCCCTTGAAACCATCTTTCATCTGATACTGACTGTTTAAATTGTAAATGGGTTTGGGCAGGGAACAGGGTTTTTTTCTAAACACTGATGAATCTTTTGGTCAGACATTCTAGTCACTGTTGTCATACAGCAACGACCAGATATCTTCTATAAATCATAAATTATCCCTGATTCTGACAAGAACATTTACTGAATGCATAGAAAATGTTCAGTTAATATTTTGTTGTGAAAACTCACTTTTGCGAGGCTTTCTGGTGAAATTTCCTGAGCAAGTTACCTATAGCAGCTATTAAACTGGTGTGTTGGGAGTTGATGCTCCTTTGTTGTAAAATTCTGCTAGTAACTAAATTATGAGATTTCTGGGAAAGAATGCTGGCAATATGGGACTAGTCCTGTGACTCACATTGCCAGTGTCTCCTTTTTATCTCATAAATGTAATTTTCCTCTCCATGGTGGGAATGTATTCATTGCCCACACACAAAAATAGTTCAAAGAAAGTTCTCAAGGTTGCAAAAATGAAGTACCTGAGGACTAGGAAATACTGCATTAACTACTGTTAGCATAAGAACATACTTAGTAATTTCTTAGAAATGGTATATACAGACCTTTCTCACCAAAAATCCAGTGTTTGTGGAGACTGTTGGTGAAAAAAATTGGAGACTGTGTAATGGATATCAGGAAGTCACTAATAGCTAGATTGGTGATGAATATGTTGGCTGGTGTTTGGAGGCTCCTACTCCTAGAAAGAAAAGATCAGAAGGAATGTTGCTAAACTCTGTTGCCCAGTTAATTATGTTGTTCCTCTTTCCCATGAGCCTTGGCAGCTTCACAGATACCAAGGCACACTACATAACAAGCTAGAGCAGAGTGCTTCTCATTTCCCTGATGAGAGAACACAAGCAAGGCTCAGTTTTATACCCTTATACTCCTGTGTGTTTTAGAGGATTGTTTTGATAAACAGCTCAGTGATGGGGATAAACCACATTGTTCTTTAAATATCCTGACCCAGTGCACTGYATGTCCATGACTAACAGGAAATTAAAGCTGATGTACTCTATGGATTAACTGGATCTGGGTCATGCTGAGCTGAGGGGGAGGGAAAGGGGCTTTTCCACTGCTGACAAGATCAGCAGTGACTTCCAAATACAGGGATTAAGCAAACTCACTATGTACCACATCAAGCATTTTGATTTATATTAATTCTTCTCCACAACACTCATTTTGCTGGACCAGATGCTGACTTTGAAAAGAGCAATAGCCAGCCTTTAGCGTATCCTGCCTGCGTATTTTGTTCACAATGGTACAGTACAATGCTTTAAAGGGTACACATACAAGCTCATCTGAGAGCTCCTCAGTCTGGGGTTTAGTGTAGCTTTTTAGCTCCTTTCTCAAATTTTCAGTCTTAGACACAATTGAAAAATATCAAAATAAATTATGGGTTCTTTGCACTGATCCATAATCAATCACTAGGTCTATCCTAAGTGTCAATTTAGGAGCAAGGAGATAGTAGTAGTAGATGCCTAAGGGGGCGCGTATATTTGCTCATTAGTCTACAGAGTTACTGAACATAATTCTGTTTTAGACAGCTGGCTGTCTCTTAGAGTTTTGCCATTATTTAAGACACTTTTGGTATCACCATTGCTTTGCTATCAGTATCCCTTCCTGTCCTCATAACATCCTCAGATGAAAACAGGCCATTCTCCTCTGTGTCCTCTACTGGAACTGCAACTGCTGTGACTGGATTTCCTGTGTGGGACCAGCTGGAGAACTAAGCTAGCTCATGTAATTTATCCTTCTCTCACATATCTAGTCTTCATGCCAGCACCCTTTCTGTCCCGAAAGCCGTGTCATTCACACCAAAGCGTTGGTACCTACTCAGAATGCACACACTGTTTTCTGTTACAGACCTAACAAAATGTGAGATTGTCTGGGAAAACTTGCCACTATCTCACCCTTCATAATCTACTGTTTAATTCACCAGATAGATACAGCCTCTGGACCAAGATTAGTTTGGTCCACACCTCAGTGATTTAAGCTAACACAGTAAAAATTATCATATAATTGTTATTATTTAGGTTTATTACAGTAGTGCCTAAAGACCAATCAAAAAGTAGGACCTCACTGGCCTAGACATGATGTCAGTGATCTCTGCCCCAGTGCGACAAAACAGAAACCAGATGAACGAATAGGAATGGTACAAATATCACATTGTGGTCAGAGATCAGATTTCCTTTGGATATAAAAGTTGGGATGTGACTTTAGTTAACAACAAATAAGCAAAGAGGTAGTAAATGTGCTGAAAGTTCATAGCCAGTAAGGGACAGAGGGGGACAGAGCAAAGGAAGAGTAAGCGACAGGAGGAAGGAAACGTGTAAGATAGAAAAGTCATGTGGAAGAGGCAGGAGCAAAAACATCCCATTGGTCCAGTGCAGAACAGCCAATAGCTGAAAGTGAACTGAATGTTTTCTGCTTTGGCTCCTTTTCTATTGCTTGGAGTATCTGGGTGGTTCTTTGCAGTTTTGCTAACAGACCATGCTTAATGGGAAGAAATCAGAGCAAAATGACAGATTGCCACTTTTTTCCTAGTGAAATGTCTCTCAGTGCATTACTATGGTGGGGTTCTGCGCTGCATTTGCAGAACACAGTCACAGTGCTGTTAAAGACCATCCATGTGAGTACTGAAACAATATCCAAACAAAAGAGTTACCTGCAGAAAGCATAGATGACCAAGAAATTACCCAGAGTTCCTGTGATTCCCACTGTAAGAATGACTGCTCCAGTTGTGTAATGGGCATGGTCTGGGACATCCACCATAGGAAAGGCACGAGGAACATCTTGTGCAGTCATCTTCTACAGAGTAAACAAGAATTCACAGCTATATTGTCAAACTTGACTGAGTAAGCTGGCACATGCTTCTTCTCTAGAAGAGGGAATAGACAAGAATGGCAAAAACCAGCAAGCAAAAAAAGTCAGAATAAGCAAATTGCTTTCAAATTACATTTACTGTTGATCATCTTCTGAGAATAAATATGCCATCAGCAGTGCAAAGGTCAAAGGGTATTTTAGGTGTTTACTGATGTTAGATGTTCTTTAGATGTTGTTTAGCCTTTTGGTGAAGAAAAGCAGTCTGTTTTCGCCAAAAAGAAATAGAGGAATATAGAAGAGAAAAAGAGAGACAGAGAGGGATCCTTTCTGTTGCATCTGACATCAAGTAATGCAGTACTTAACAACAAGTAAATTTTCTGCAATTTTCATTTCATGAAAATTTCTATACCTGTGAAGTGTGATTTCTGTTGTCCTCTCACATCACTGGCTAGACTGCTCAAATTAAGTAGAAATAATATTCTATGAATAGATATGCATTTAATCCTTCAGTAGTGTGGCTATTTTGTTTCTCCCACTGAATAACTAACACTAAATTGCTAGTGGCCCTCAAGACTTAGTAACCAAAAGCCTGACAGCTTTAAGCAAGTCTTGCAAACTAAATTAAAGGTTAGAAAAACTAAAACGCAAAAACTTTTTATAAAGCAGCTTATGTCTGTTTTACATGCAAGTTTTCACTCTGGGCTGAGTGAACGTATTTTTCTCTCTGTGAAGTTTGTGATAAAGCACTTGATGAAAGCATTTGTGTCTAACTTATTAATGAGCTGTAGTTCTGATGACTATGGCATTTTAAATAATAATAGTTTTAAAACATTTTTTTGCAAGTGCCAGGAGCCACAAAGACTTTTTAAGCCAAGTGCTCCTAACTTAGTCATGAAGCAAACAAGAAAGCTACATCCAGAAAGCAGGATGACCTGACAGAAATGGAAGAGGACACAGGAACAGCTGTCCAAGCTGTCACCATTCTGCTGCCTGTTGATATAAAGTAAGGCAAGGAGACTTAAACACTCACCTCTGTGTAACTGCCACCATCCTACACGTGTCTTGGCATCAGCTCTGACCAACTAATGTCATGAAAAATACCAAGCCCAGTCCTCATTCATCTGAACAGACAAATCTTGCCTCTTCTTCATAACCCAGCTTTTCTCATCAGGGTGGCAGTCACTCTGGAATGGCATGCCATGACCATTGCTCATAACACAAACCTGCAAGCTGCGGCCATGGCATTCCTCACCTCCTGAGCTGCGAGAATCATGCCAGGGCTGAGCAAAGCCCAGCAGATATTTTGGATGGTTTGTAGCCTGCTTACTGTGAATACTGTCAACCTGACTTGTGGCCTAGGATCCAGGACCAGGAAACTGCCTATATCAAGGTCTGTACCTGTACCAAGCTTAAATCATGCTATGAAGGTGGCTATATTCTTTCCAGTCACCAGTACTGGCAGATGGTGCTACAGCTATCATCTGCACCCACTCCTAGGAGAAGGTAGGTTGCTGGTAGGAAAGGAGGAAAGTGCCTAGAAGTAGATTTAGAGTTTTCCCGTTATGCTATAGTTGTGTTAATTGTCAGAGTATGCAGGGATGTGACGAGGAAGGCCAAGGCCCATTTGGAATTAAATCTGGCGAGAGATGTCAAGGACAACAAGAAGGGCTTCTTCAAATACATCAGTAGCAAGAGGAAGACTAGGGAAAATGTGGGCCCTTTGCTGAATGGGGTGGGTGCCCTGGTGACGAAGGATGCAGAGAAGGCAGAGTTACTGAATGCCTTCTTTGCTTCAGGCTTTACTGCTCAGGCCAGCCCTCAGGAACCCCAGACCCTGGAGGCAAGAAAGTCTGGAGAAAGGAAGACTTTCCCTTGGTSGAGGAGGAGTGGGTTAGAGATCATTTAAGCAAACTTGACACCCACARATCCATGGGCCCTGATGGGATGCACCCACGAGTGCTGAGGGAGCTGGTGGACGTTATTGCTAGGCCACTCTCCATCATCTTTGAAAGGTCATGGAGAACAGGAGAGATGCCTGAGGACTGGAAGAAAGCCAATGTCACCCCAGTCTTCAAAAAGGGCAAGAAGGAGGACACGGGAAACTACAGGCCAGTCAGCCTCACCTCCATTCCTGGAAAGGTGATGGAGCAGCTCATCCTGGAGGCCATCTCCAAGCATGTGGAGGACAAGAAAGTGATCAGGAGTAGTCAGCATGGCTTCACCAAGGGGAAATCATGCTTAACCAAGCTGATAGCCTTCTATGATGGAATGACTGGCTGGGTAGATGAGGGGAGAGCAGTGGATKTTGTTTCCCTTGACTTCAGCAAGGCTTTBGACACTGTCTCCCATAACATCCTCATAGGGAAGCTCAGGAAGTGTGGGTTAGATGAGTGGCTAGTGAGGTGGATTGAGAACTGGCTGAATGGCAGAGCTCAGAGGGTTGTGATCAGTAGCKCAGAGWCTAGTTGGAGGCCTGTAGCTAGCAGTGTCCCCCAAGGGTCAGTACTGGGTCCAGTCTTGTTCAACTTCTTCATCAATGACCTGCACGCACGCACTCACACAAGCACTCACTTGTGCACTCACTCACTCCCTGACGCAAGCACTCACTCGTGCACTCACTCACTCACGCAAGCACGCACTCACACAAGCACGCACTCCCTGATGCAAGCATTCATGCATGCACTCAGGCACACACTCACGCACACATGCACTCATGCATGCACGCACTCACGCACTGACGCACGTGAGTGCTCTCTCACATGAGAACTAACGCAAACAGTCATGCACTCGCACTCATGCGAGCACTCACTGACACAAGCACTCATTCACACGAGCGCTCATGCTTGCGAGCGAGCACACACACGCTTACACGAGCACTCCCCCACGCACACACTCACGCATGCACTCATTCATGCACTAATGCACTCAGGCACTCAATCACTCACGCAGGCACTCATGCAGGCATTAACTCACAAACTCAAGCACTCACTCACTCACGCACTCACCATGGGAAACGGCTAGCTATGGATGTCGTGCCCGAGCAATACGGGTGGAAATCAATACTCATCGAGGCCTGCCGCTATCAAAAACGGTCAACATCGATAGGCAGCGATGCCTCCCGAGAGCAACATCGGCCCCAGAGCAAAAGCTATGCATGCCTGTTGAGAAGGAGCGGTTTCAGGGCCTATCAATAGTGTTCGATATCGAGCAGTATCGCCCCACCCTGACAATTATTGCCCTCCCATTTATTACTCTCACTTTTCAAATACTACACCCCCCTCTGACATATTGCACCCCCATGCCACTTATTACGCCCCCCCACCACTTATTACACCCCCACCACTTATCATGCCCCCTATCTAGTTATTACACCCCCCCACCCCCAGTTATTATGCACCCCCCACCACTTATTATATACCTTAACCACTATCGATAGGTCTGGAATTCGACAGGCATCGCTGCCGCTCCATCTTAAGATGGATCCATGTCGATAGCCTTCGATGCCTACCCAGGGCAGACTGGGCTCCAGCGCAAAAGCCAGAGATGCCTGTCGAGAGCGAGAGCTATCAATGGCGCTCGGCAGGCATCCGTATCTTCAGCTACCGACACCTACGGAGACCTAAGTGGTGCGATCCCTATGAGTAGGTATGGAAAGGGATGGGCCTCAGTGCCTCTTGAGATCGAGAGGGAGCGATGCATACCGAGGGGCGTGGCTTGCGTGAGTGAGTGCTTGAGTGATTGCTCGTGTGAGTGCCCACGCGAGTGAGTGCGTCAGTGAGAGCTCACGTGAGTGAGAGCTCGCTCGCATGACTGAATTCTCGCGTGAGTGCATGAGTGAGTGYGTAAGTGAATGATCCCGAGTGCTCGCCTGAGTGAGTGCATGCGGGAGTTCATGAGTGCATGCTCACGTGAGTGCTCACGTGAGTTGGTGCAAGCGTGAGTGCTCGTGTAAATGCTCACGTGAGTGCGTGTCTGAGTGTGAGTGACTGAGCGCGTGAGAGAGTACTCACGTGAGAGTGCTCGCATGAATGAGTGCAAGTGTTTGAGTGAGTGCGTAAGTGCTCATGTGAGTCAGTGCGCGAGTGCTCACGTAAATGAGCTGTCACACAAGCGATTGCTCGCGTGAATGAGTCCGCGAACACGTGAGTTTGTGAGTGCTCATGTGAGAGATGTAACTCATGCACTCAATCACGCAATCATGCGAGCAGTCACTCACGCAAGCACTCACTGAAGCGAGCACTCACACAAGCACTCAATCATGCGAGCGAGCGCTCACTCACGCACTCACTCATGTGAGCTCTCACTCACGCACTCGAGCACTCAAATGGGCACTCACTCACACACTCACGCAAACACTCAGTCATGCGAGCTAGCACTCCCGTGAGCACTCACTCCTGCAAGCGCTCATTCACTCAGGCACTCACTTGAGCAGTCAATCATGCGAGCGAGCACTCACATGAGCACTCACTCACATGAGCACTCACACACTAAAACATGCACTCACTCTGCGAGCACTCACTCACGAACTCACTCACGCGAGCACTCAATTACTCATGCACTCACGCACACGAGCACTCACGCATGCGAGCACTTAATTACTCATGCACTCACGCGAGCACTCACACAAGCACTCACTCATTCACATGAGCACTGACTCGCTCACGCACTCACTCACGCAAGAGCTCATGCGAGAGCTCACGCACGCACTCACGCCCGCACTCACTCACGCAAGCAGTCTCACGCGAGCACTCATTCACTCACTCACGTGAGAACTCACTCACTCAAGCACTCACTCATGTAATCACTCACACACTCATGCGAGCACTCTCACGTGAGCACTCAACGAGCACTCACTCATGCCAGCACTAACGCACTCACACACTCAAGCACTCATTCACTCACGCAAGCACTCACGCGAGCGAGCACTCATGCACTCGCTCACTCACGCGCTCCCTCACACACTCACGCGAGCACTCACTCGAGCAAGCACTCACACCAACACTAATGCGAGCACTCACGCAATCACTCACAAATGCGAGCACTATCATGCTAGCACTCTCTCACGCTAGCACTCAGGCAGGCACTCAGTCATGTGAGCACTCATGCACTCGCTCACATGGGCACACACTCACGCACTCATGCAAACACTCACGCGAGCACTCACTCACGTATGCACCTGAGCACTCTCACGCGAGCACTCACATGCTCATGCACTCAGTCACGCACTCACTCTCGCACTCATGCACTTAGGTGACCACTCACGAGAGCACTCACTYACGCACTCACGTGAGCACTGACGCACTCACGCATGCAGATGCACTCATGCATGCACTCACGCGAGCACACATGCTCTCACTCACGCTTTCACGTGAGCACACATGCACTCATGCACTCTCACGCACGCACTCACTCATGTGAGCACTCTCACACGAGCACTCCCTCATGCGAACACTCACGCACTCACTCACATGAGTGAGCACTCACACATGCAAACATGCACTCACAAGAGTGGGCACTCAGGGGAGTGTGCTCTCAGTAGAGCAAGTACTCAGGCGAGTGAGCACTGAGGCAAGCCAGCCCACCAGGGAGTGTGCACTCTGGGGAGTGTGCACTCCGGGGAGCGTGTGCTCACGCACTAACGCACTCACACACTCATGGACTCAAGCGAGCACTACCTCAGGCACTCATTCATGCACTCACGTGAGTACTCACTCAAACTAGCACTCACGCATGCACTCCCTCACACGAGCACTCATGCCCTCAGGTGAGCGCTCCTTTACTCACGCACTTATGCGCTCACACACTCACTCTCATAACCACTCACACGAGCACTCACACTCACTCACGTGAGCATTTACATGAGCACTCATGTGAGTGTTCACATGAGCACTCACTCATGCACACGCACTCACGCAAGCACTCATGCGAGGACTCACACAAGTACTCACTCAAGCACTCATGCACTCACGTGAGCACTCTCACGCGAGCACTCAGTCACGCACTCACGTGAGCACTCAGTCAGGCACATGCACTCACACACGCACGCTTGCACTCACACACTCACGCATGCACTCACACGAGCACTCATGCAAGTGAGCACTCACTCACACAAGCACTCACTCACGCAAGCGAGCACTCACGCGAGCATTCACTCACGCACTCAAGCACTCACTCACATGAACACTCTCTCACACACTCACGCACTCAAACCAGCACTCACGCGAGCACTCACTCACGCACTTGCACTCATGCGAGCACTCACTGACGTGAACACTCACTGACACGAGCACTCATTCATGTGAGCACTCTTGCGAGCGAGCGCTCACGCGCGCACTCACTCCCTCACACCACAACTCCCTCACGCGAGCACTATCATGTGAGCGCTCTCTCATGCGAGCACTCTCACTCACTCGCACGCTCGCTCACACACGTGCTCATTCACGCGCTCGCTCACTCAGGCAGGCACTCATGCACTCAGGTGAGCACTCACTCAGGCACTCAGGCAAGCACTCACGAATTCACTCACGTGAGCACTCACTCATGCAATCACTCACTCTGTAAGCACTCACGTGAGCACTCACTCATGCAATCACTCACTCTGTAAGCACTCACACGACCACTGAGTGATGCGAGCACGCACTCAGGCGAGCACACACTCACATGAGCACTCAGTCACGCGAGCACTCTCTCACGCACTCCCTCGCACTCAATCACGCGCTCACACAGAAACTCCCTCGCGCGACCACTCACACACACAACCACTCATGCAAGCCCTCTCTCAAGCGAGCACTCACGTACTCAGGCACTCACACACTCACTTTCGTACTCAGGCGAGCACTCACTCACGCACGCACTCACTCATGCACACACTCACTCACTTGAGCATTCTCTCAAGCACTCACACGAGCACTCTCCCGCGCGAGCACTCTCCCGCGCGAGCACTCATGCAGTCACGAATTCATTCACGTGAGTACTCACTCACGTGAGCACTCACGCACTCATTCACACACTCAATCACGCACTTACACAATTACACGACCATTTACTCACGCGCACACGCACTCACGTGCACACGCACTCATTCAAGCGACCACTCACGAGTGCTCACGCATGCGAGCATGCACTCACTTAAGCAACCACTCACACAATCACGCACTCACTCTATCACTCACTCGACCACTCATGCATGCACTCACACTCATTCACATGAACACTCACTCGCATGACTACGCACGTGAGCACTCACTCACATAAGCATGCACTCACACACTCAATCATGTGAGCATTCACTCATTCAATCACTCATGATCTCTCGGACTCATTCACGCGAGCACCCATTCATGCGAGCGTGCACTCACTCACGCGTGACCACTCACTTGCATATTCACACACTCAGTCATGCGAGCACTCACGCATGCAGGCAAGCATGTGAACGTTCTCTCACACCCTCACTCACGTGAGCACTCACGCCCTCACTCACTCCCATGAGCATTCATGCACTCACTCACTCCCATGAGCACTCACTCATGCGAGCACTCACTGACACACTCCCTCCCTCCCGTGAGCACTCCCTCAAGTACTCAAGCACTCACGTGAGCACTCATGCACTCAAGTACTCACTCAAGCACTCACTCACGTGAGCACTCACGCGCAAGCACTCACGCACTCAGTCGCGCAAGCACTCACTTGTGTGACTACTCACGTGAGCACTCACGCGAGCATGCACTCACGCACTCAATCACAAGCATTCACTCACGCAATCACTCATGCACTCACGATCTCACAGACTCATTCATGTGAGCACTCACACAAGCATGCACTCACACACTCAATCACGCGAGCATTCACTCACGCACGCACTCACGCGAGCGACACTGACATGAGTGAGACTCACTCACGCGAGCACTCACTCAGCGAGCACCCACTCAAGCACTCAGTCACACACTCACGCACGCACCCACTCACGCACGGAGGCTCCTCAAAGTAGCAGTTCAGTGCAGTGCCTCATTAGAGCTGAGGAAGACGAAGACCCATGCACACAAGTGGTCTCAGTTCAACTCCTTCTGGCTTTGTGGCAGAAGAGGAGCGTATTCTCAAAAACGGTCAAGGCAGAGGCCAACATGACAACTGGGGACTCAAAAGCATTCAGTTCTCAGATCACAAGAGACTTTACCTGTGGCCTTGAGCCCATTTTTCCACACCTCAATCTGTGAAATGGGAAGATCAGCTCTTCCCTCCCCCCTTCCTTTCTTAAATTGTGATGTTGTACAGGTTAAAAAACATTACACATGCAAAAYGAATGCTTCAACAAGGTAATGAAACAGCTCCTGGGTGACATTATACTCCCTGGGACTCCTTTTTATCCTGGGGCATATGCATACAGCAGTTTCAAGTCAAGAGAGCTCTGAAGGTCCTGGCTTGGCCACCAAAAGCAATGTAACTGTATTAATACGGCATGCAGAGTTAAGACACCTTTAGCTTATGCCATATTTTGCCATGCAGAGATACCCTTTGACATGTTAAGTCTGACACACACCATGTTTAGTACAAATGACGACCCTATCACATGTAGTGCAATAACGTGCCTTCAATTGCTACATCATCAACCCTGAAAGGAACATAAGGTTTGGCTTAGTGTGTGCAAAAAGGTTTGAACCTGCAATGCCAGGCAGTCACGGAGACACAACTGTACCTAGAGTGTTGTCAAAAAGTGCGCAGCAGGATCAGGCTAGAATGCATTAAAAAATTTAGTGGTTGCAGGCAGGTTTTAGAGTTAACGTGCAGACTAACAATTCCCTGGTTGCTCCTCTCTGCCTGGAAAGTCAGCATAACAATACACATGGGAAAGTATTACCTTTTCTCTAGAAAGGAAAATCATCATCTTTTTTGTTTTTCATCCAATAAAACATATACACAAAAATAGAGTCCCATGAGAGAGCAGCAGAGTCTACATCATAATGGCAAAAAAAAACCCCAACACACAAAAAACAAAAAACACACATGCTAAAAGCATTCTGTTCTTGAATTAACAAAAGCACACAAAGCACTTCTGTAGCTGTTCTGTCCTTAAGTTCATGACTATTCCTCACAGATCTCAGAAGAATTATATAAATGCTTAGAGGTAAGTATGTGCTTAAGCGCTGTGCTGGGTAAGAAACAGCCCTTGGGAGTTCCGCAGAATCCAGGATGATGTTTAGGGTGTCAGTATACAGCAAGAAACTAACAGCAAGAAGCTGTTTAAAGCTTCTGCTACTGATTTCATGTTAAAGTGCTAGTGTTTTCTTGAGTATCTTATTCTTCTCTCATTCATTTCTAATAAATCAGGAATGTATACCATTATATAAAAGGCTAAATATTCGTGCCTACATATCGCAATTAGAGACTTTGTCTTAAAGGGGAAAGAGGCTTTTATAGGGATTGTAAATGTTCATTTCTTGACTATTTCTAGCATTATAAGCTGAAAACTTTTGCCACTGACAGAATTAGTGCACATTCTCTGTATGATTTTGGTTCTCTAGTAGAAAACTTCATAAAGAAGGAATAAAAATTATTCCATTTCTAAATAAAAAAAGATGATCAACTTTCATGCTAATTCCTTTCCTCACTTTTCATGTCATTTCTCATTATACTAACGCTGATGCTGTGGCGTGCTCAAGAACAATCTAATCTCCATAGAAGTTAGCCATGCCCTGATAGATGTGTAAAAAGAGATTGAAATAGATGTTTTCCCTCTGCACAGTGAGGATGGGATCACATGCTTCTTTGATAGTTACACAGCTGAAGCACACTTTCATCTCAGAAAAAAGAATTCAGTAGGCAACAGAACTAGCAATGATAGCATTCTAGCTACTTATCACTGCACAGAGAAAAATAAGCCAAATACAAGCAGAAAAAAATGCAAGCAGTAAACAAATCAAGGTTAATAAATCACATGAACAAAGATATGCAAAAGAAATAATAAARWCATTACTACTCTGACATTACCCTTATATTAGATAYGTGTACTGACYGTTCCAYATACACAATAATTTTATTCTGAAATCTTACATTTTCATTAATGGCTAGAGGGACAAAAGAGACATGAGACTTGGAAAGAATTCTTGTTATTTTACCTCAGTATAAAATAAATATGCAGGCAAGAGAAAAGCTAGCTTGTGAATGTGCTTTTCGATTCCCATACTTGTTTTTCTTTGTGTTGCATAACATAGTACTTTTTTCATACGTGGACTTTAAACAAGCCTGCAGTTAGTTAACATGTTTCATAAAAGAGGTTCTCAATTTTTTTCCAATTGCTGTACAGAAAAAAAACATGAGCTCAGAAAAAAGCAACAAAGTAAAATGCAGATTCTGGTCAGTCTGAGACTGCAGGTGCTTAATGGATAGAAAAAATATTTGTAAAGGAGGACAAATTTACTCAACCTTCTAATTTTTCAGCTTCATAAGGAATGGATCGGCAATGCGGTCAGACAGTGTCCATTTTGTTAAAAAGGGAAACTTGTCACGTTTTGCAGGGGAGATGAATTTACTGAAAACAGGTCAAGCTGGGGCCATATACTGCTCTAATCCCAAGGTTTGAGTAAAATTTGACCAAAAGGCACAGACCTCTGAAGAGAGGTGGCAAAAATTTCATATAAAATTCYTTAAGCAACATGCTCAGTACACTTAGAAAAGATGCCAACATTAACCAGCATGGATATCTGGAAACWCGAAAGGACTGATAAAGTTAAACCGTGTTTAAGGTCTCTTCTACTTACAACATTCCACAACGTTTTAATTCTCAAGCGGAAGAGTTGTTCCAAATGTCTTTGTAGCCTATTTTCTGTGAGCAGGTCCTGCAGAGTCAAAGAAGCCTCATTTCTTTGAGGGGATTATAAGTTTGGCTGATAAAGACAAGAACATAAATGCAATATACTCAGAATTCTGAAGGTTTTTAAAGCCCTAAGGTATACAGTTAACGGCTTAAAAACTGACTAAATTAAATAAGTGTTAAGAAAAAGGAAAAAAAAAGTTAGATGAAACCACCACTCAATAGGAGTCAGTCTTACTGGATTCCACAGAATCCCTTCTGAATACAATTCAATATGTACAGTCTGGAGGTAAATATTACATCCCTGCAAATAAAACTAACAGACAACAGAAAGACTATCAGAAGCCTAAACAGTGAAGATGAGAGGAYATTCACTCAGAATGGGCCAAGATGCTTGTTAGGCTGGGTCCACGCAAAAGAACGTTGTATTACACCTCAATGGGAGGTTAGAAGCCTGTGAATAGAAATTGCCATTCACACCTATATAGTGGAGAATGGTACCTTGCACGGCAGTGACTCTGAAATAAGTGCCAACTTTCAGTATGATCCTTGGCTGCATGAAAGAGGAGACGTAAATAGAGATAGGTAAGTCATTCTACACATCTCCGAGGCATGGTTGAGACTGATAACAAAGTACTGCAGATGGACATCTTCTCATGTTTTAAGGACATTGAAAAATTGGAGGGGATGCAGAAAAGAGGTATCAGGAACCAAAGCCAAGGGACAAAAATAAAAATAAAAATAAATAAAAAAGCTGCCTTGATTACACCTTTTTTGGACAAAATACCCAGTATCATGGTTTTCAAATCCTGTGGAACAAGGCTAACAAGACCCAAAGACAGGAAAACACAGAGAGGCAAGCTGAAATTAGGTAAAGGTTTAAACAGTAAGAATGATAAACCACTGAAATAAATGACAAAAGACATAGGTTCCCTGTCTCCCAGTATCTTCAGATGCTGGTATGCCCTTCTGTCAAAGGCAATAAAGTGAAACAGAGTGGCCTGGTATTTGCAGGATGTTGGATTAGGTGATCTAACTACGGACACTGCCATGAGAGGTGAATTCAGCAGTTTATAGCCAGCAGTGCCAACTTCCTCATTTAGGTTGTCTCTACAATTCATCCTGCGGGCAAGAAGAAAAACTGCCACCTGGAGCTGGGGTTTGAACTGGAGCAAAAATCTTATCTTTTCCCTTCTCTCCTTAACTCCACTGCCACACGCAGTTTCTCAGTGCACTCACCAAACCAACGGTGATCCACAACTATATTTGCTCCCCGCTGCTTTGCTCAAAAAGCTCATCTGCTATTCTGAGACACTTAAGTTCAAGTTAAGCTTCCTCAAAATGTGCATCATTGGTGAAGTCTGTGAATGTAAAGTGGAAAAAAAAAAAATCACACTACCATACCATACTCTCGCTTATGTTGCAAATGCATCTCCCTGCTCTCAGTTTTCTTTCATCATAAAATAAATGTCAGATTTTGCACATTCCTATTCTGGGCATTCCATTTTATGATTGCCAAGTCTAGAACTGTCCTAAGCCAGTCAATGATCACAGAATTTTCATTGTTCTGCCTTATTTTTTTTCCCCACAGTTGCACATCAATAAACACAACYAATAGTGTTATGAACCCAGATAAGAAATGTTGACTTGAGAGAGTTTATCATAGTGAAAGAAATGCATCTTTTCAACATAGTGTTTGTGACAACTACTGTATAAAATAGAGTTCAATTGTATGATTGTGGCTATCATGTGACTAAAATGGATTTGTTTTCTTCCTCCCGGAGGCAGCCACAAAGTTAAGTAAATCCAGCAAGAGAAATTGCCTAGACACAAAGAAACAGTAGCACATCCGCCCCCATCTGAAYGGGCACCCTTGGAAAGCTCRCGGTGTGAAYTGGAAACGGAGAAATAAATTGTGGAGGAAAAACTCTGCGCCTGGAGGCTAAACACCTCGCCACAGAGACACGCAGCCCCCACCTTGGAAAAGGAGAAAGCCGCCTGCACCGGTGATTTCCATAACCGCGCTACGTAACTTAAAATGAGACGCACGGCCACTGTTTCGAGCATGGGGGGAGGTGAGGGGGGGAAAAAATCACGTCCCTTTCCCAGGCTATTTTAGCTAATACCTGCTGCAACTGTAAGTTCGCTCATAAGAAACAATCTCAGCATCAAATATTAAAGCATTTCCAGGGAAATCTGTAAGTTCTGCACTTACTGCACTCAATCTTTTTTGTTCATCCCATCAGCTGCTACTATATAATTAATAACAGATTAAAAAAAATAATGTTTTTTATTAGCACAATTCCTACCACTGCTAACAGAGAAGCATCATAAGACATCCACCAGTTCAAACCAAGTGATGCACGGTGCCCGTTTACCTGTTATATTTAAATTTCAAGCTGAGGTGGTTTCTTTTTTCCTTGATAAAACTGAAAAACATCCCACTTTCCAGCTGCTGCCCGCTCACATTTCCGCACCTTTTGCGGCACCACAGGCTCACCCAGGCCTTCTCTTCAAGGCCTTTTCTGTCCTCCCCCTTGCATTCACCCTCCGCTTTTACCCTGGCAGCTCCCCAAGCGTGCTGCCATGCAAATCCCCTATTACTGACCACCCACGGCCTCTCTGAGCCCTGGGAATGCAGGAGGGAATGTAGTTCCCTGCGCCCAGCCCTGCTCCCAGGGCAGCCAGCGCACGCGGGCACGCACTCACGCATGCCCTCAGGCACACACAGACTCACGCAAGCAGGCACTGATGCACACACGCACGCAGGCACACATGCATGCACTCACTCACACACGCAAGCAGGCACCACTTATTACGCCCTCCCCCCCCCACTACTTATTACACCCCCCACCACTTATTATGCCACCCTATCTAGTTGGTATACCCCCAACCCCCCTGCAGTTCTTAAGCACCCCACCACTTATTATATACCTTAACCACTATCGATAGGTCCGGAATTCGACAGGCATCGCTGCCACTCCATCTTGAGATGGATCCATGTCGATAGCCTTCGATGCCTACCCAGGGCAAACTGGGCTCCAGCGCAAAAGCCAGAGATGCCTGTCGAGAGCGAGATATCCACGGCGCTCGGCAGGCATCCGTATCTTCAGCTACCAATACCTATGGAGACCTAAGTGGTGCGATCCCTATGAGTAGGTAYGGAAAGAGATGGGCCTCGGTGCCTTGCAGCACAAATCAGAGTGCTTAGAGGCACTGAAAGTGCAATGTGCATGGAAGAACAGAGAATGTTTTCGACATAACCTTCATTTTTCTATGCATTTTATTACAGCTTAAAACACATCTGTAATTCAGATCAGATGCCTATTCCACTTTCAACTGGCCCATTACAAGCATTGCTATCTCCAAAAAGCGTGAGGCTCCAGCAGCCAGAGGTCTGTACTCTCAATCCTTGCGAGACAGCACCAGCACAGTACACACAGCGGGAGCGAGGTGAGAACTTAGAAGAAAAGGAGGAGAAAGAAGAATGAGAAATTCAGAATGATAGCTACCAAGCAGAGGAGAATTGGAAAGCCAAGCGCAAGCACTGCGGCTGCAGGCTGGAAAAAGCAAGAACAGCTATTTAGCCGACTCCTCAGCTGCAAAATTTGAAGTGGCATCYTGCAGTGTATATTTAGCAAGCAGTAATCTCAGGATTACACAGAGGGAAGGATATAAGCACAGTCCCATCTATCAGCCTAAAATATTACTATGAGTGATTTTTCTGAAGTGCTTACTTACTGTGGGGGCAAGATACAAAGCATTTTGCATTTAATTCTAATAATAATAAGTTCTAATAAATGCTGAGTGCAGATTTCCAGCTGAAACCACTGGCTCCTTAAAGTCAGACACAAAGTGTATCACTTTGGACTCAAAAAATACATATAATAAAATTAGGAAACGCCCCTGCAAACGTGGGTGAGCAGACACTTGTTTTTCTACAGGGCAGGACTCTCCCATTTAGCTTTCAAGTGGACGGTTTCTTTGGTGAAACGGAAAGGTAAAAATGCACACTTTTCTGCCTTCCCCATAAAAATGCAGGCAGTAGATATCTTAAGCGATAACGGTCTATACAGAATAAAAATATTAATAACTTGCAAATGCGCGTGCTGCCCTTGAGACTTGCACCCGAACCACTTGTGCGCCGCTTCCCGCTAGTTCCGCTACGCCCCCTCCCCGCCGCCCGGAGCGATGCGTGCGCGGGGGGCAGAGCAGCCCCGGGAGCGGCGGGGCCCGCGCTCACGGACGAGGACGGCGCTGCCGAGGCCGCGCAGCTGGCTCAGCAGCGGCCCCCGCGCCTGGAAGATGCGCAGCCCGCGGCGCGGCGCTGCGAGGCGGCGGGGGCCGTTGGCGCAGGGCAGCCCGGCAGCATGGCCGCGCCGGGCGGGGCGAGCGCCGCCTTGAGCCGCGTGCCCGGGGGCACCTCGCTGCCCGGCGGCATCGCCCCGCGCGTCGCCCGGGCGACGGCTGCCGCCTCTCCTCGCCGCGCCGCCGTGGCGTCGTGGCGCCACCGCCCACGTGACCCTCTGCGCCGGAGCGGGGCATTGTGGGGAACGTAGTTCCCGGCGCCCAGCCCCGCTCCCACGGAAGCCAGCGCGCGCACACGAGCACCGAGCGCGCCCCCTCGCAAGTTTGCTGACGATACAAAACTGGGAGGAGTGGCCGATACACCGGAGGGCTGTGCTGCCATTCAGAGGGACCTGGACAGGCTGGAGAGGTGGGCGGAGAGGAACCTCCTGAAGTTCAACAAAGGCAAGTGCAGGGTCCTGCACCTGGGGAGGAATAACCCCATGCACCAGCACAGGCTGGGGGTTGACCTGCTGGAAAGCAGCTCTGCCGAGAAGGACCTGGGAGTGCTGGTGGACACCAGGTTAACCATGAGGCAGCAATGTGCCCTTGTGGCCAAGAAGGCCAATGGTATGCTGGGGTGCATGAGGAAGAGTGTTGCCAGCAGGTCGAGGGAGGTGATCCTCCCCCCCTCCTCAGCCCTGGTGAGGCAGCGGGCTCAAACTGAAACACAGACAATTCCGTCTGAACATGAGGAAAAACTTCTTGATTGTGAGGGTGACAGAGCACTGGAACAGGTTGCCCAGAGAGGTTGTGGAGTCTCCTTCTCTGGAGATATTCAAAACTCTCCTGGACGTGATCCTGTGCAACTGCTCTAGGTGACCCTGCTTGAGCAGGGGGGTTGGACTAGATGATCTCCAGAGGTCCCTYCCAACCTCAACCATTCTGTGATTCTGTGATTCATCTTACCATCTGGCACTCGCTGTTAGGGTGAAACTCGGAAATGCCCTCGATAACAGCCCAGTCATCAAAGGACATGGATATTTTCAGACAACCGGGGCAGCCATTACTTCTGAGTAAATCTGTGAGATTGGGTTGAAGTAAAGTTAACAGACAGGCAATATTTAAAACCAGTGTGCCAGTAGCATGAGGGGGACCCCAGGAGTGTTYGGAATTCTAGAAGAGTTTATCTTCGCTTGTGTCCCAAAGATGGGCCTGCAGCGGTCCTCAACAAGAATGCGTTCCTTGGGTTTCTACATCAGCGGGATGAAAGGCCGGACAAATAGTCTGAGCTCAGGGAAAATGTAGCTGCGGCAGTTGTTATAATTGGAGCAAAACGTTGTTATTGCATTAAGGCTGATACGCTAACTGAATGACAGAGCCATGAAATTTATTGTTCAGGTTCCTTCAGCAAGTTTAAGTTGGCCACGCATCATATAAACATCAATGGGCATTTTGCCTAAGTTCAAATTGTATTTAACCCACTGCCAGTAAAGTAACGTAAAATCCCATGTAAGTGGAGTGAGAGTCTGAGTTAAAATTGTTTTAAAGAAATGAGATCAGTTGTTTTTTGGTTTGGGGTKTTTTTTATTTAGCCTTGTGGCTGGAACATTTTTTAACTGCTGCTCTACAGAGAGTTAATCATGATTATTACTGGAATGGAGATTTCTAATGTTTTCGCAGTATCCCTTTAGCTATCCATTTACTTAGAACAGGATCAAGGTAACAGAAATGAAGCAACTAAAGGAGCTTGTTCTGGCTACAAAGAACACATTAAAAATGGCTTTAATTTGAACTATATTTGTGGAAGACTCAGAACAATGAGAAATTAGAAAGATAAATACAAACACACAGAAATCACAATAGAAGAAAAGGTTATTGAAAGGACAGTAGAAGATTTTAAAAGTACATCTTCAGAAATAAAACAAGTTCAGGGCCAACAGAAATGTCAAGTGTTAAAAAAATAAAGGAATAATATTTATATTGAAGCAGTGATAGGACATAAATAATGATAAGAGATGGGGAGAGAAATAGTCTGTGGCAAAGAGGAGTAGATTCACATTCTAGTGTGCACTTCTGTAGGCCTGGGATTTTCACAGGGTCCAGTGCTAGCTGTTCTCTAAGAAAAAAAAAAAATCAATTATTGAAAAAGGTAATTTCACAGTTTTTGTTGGAAATAAAGGTCTCATTCAGAGCTCCTTTAAGTCAATAGAAAGAYGTTCATCAACTCAAAAGGCATCACATCAGGTTCTAAGCACACCATCAGTGAGTTGTGTACATATAGCTTCCTCTCTAGAAGAAAACACATACCTCTCTTGAGTTCACCCCTAGATCTTCTAAGGGATGCGTACATCAAACAAAAGGAGGGGGAGAAAAAGTGCTTGAGGAAATCAGGTCAGCAGGATAATCAAGAAATCAAACAATTCACAAAGTTTTTCTGTATTTGGTTTCTCCAGCAGATTAGCCTTGTTTAGTCTCTGTCTTCTTTTGTCATCCCAAGGTATTAGTACTTGGGTGGTGGGGGAGAATAAAACCCCACTGTTGCAGTCCCCCCGTAGCAATGGTCCTCTGAGAACGTTCAGTTGGAACAGCTCCGTAGGAATGCTGTATCAATTGCATTGATTACAGGTAACATTGCTGCCTCCCGTGTTCTTCCGTAGAGTGTTCTTTCTGCRTACGGCTCATAATGAAGGTAAGAAAAAAGAACAGACAAAACCAGCACTTTGTTGTTCCTCTTCCAAGTCRTATGACAACACACTCTGTTTTATGCAGCATAGTTCAAAATATCACCAAATGCACAAAGAAACTGAACTGCAAACTGGAAGGTTAGACATTTTCCTGTGGGTGGACGATGCACCACAGCTTTCCTGAGCCAACAAAGATAACGTGTATCTGGGGCTCTGGACCACTGGGTGCCAGTATGCCTACAGGTTTACTGTGTTGAAGGTGGCTTAGACTGGTATTAATTCTGTAGAAACAATTCCTTTGGAAGCACCAACTTCCTGACAGTCAGTCAGTGTAAATATTGCACATCTCTCAAGCAACCAAACGAAATGGTCTTGCAAACTGTGGAGGGCATCAAGGAAGTAACTGAAAAGTAACACAATCCCTTCACAGTCAGTATTGAAGGGCAGCTTGGGAACATCAGCTTCTAGGCGTGGATGGTATTTTAAGCATGCTTGAAAAGCAGGTTTTGTAATATTGCTGGGTATATATGAAAACTGGCCTCTTGCTAGGACTGTAAAATAATTTGTGGTTTTAATCTCTGATAGGCAAGCCATTATAATTTTTTATTTATTTACTCCATAGTGTTGCAGAATCTGGTGGATAGTTATGTTCTGTTAAGGCGCTCAGGAGGTGCCACACTGACTGAGAGAGAACGCTCGAGAGAACGCTAGTCTGCCTTTAGACATGACTGGGTGTTCTACAGAGCTGCAAAACTTGTGTAATGAACAGCTCTCTGGGAATTTCCTTTTCACCATAGAGTCTTAGGAGTCGGTTTGTACCTTAAAATAGGTTTATTATCCCTTTGAAATGGTGATCTGAATGGAGGATATTTTTATTATCCAAATATACGTGCAATCCTTTTCTAAATCCTACTCTGTTTTTTGCCTCAGTAGAGTTATTGGCAAGAAGTTAGGGAGGTTGCTCCATATTAGTGCGTTTCCTTCCAGCAGGTTTAAGTGTGTCCTTGTGGAACACTAGAAAAAGAGGGAAATAGCTAGGTTTAATGCATAGTCTGCCTTCTTAAAATGCTCATAGTTCTGAGGAAGTTTGGGCTAAGCAAGATAGGCTTGCTTTTACTAAATAAAATATAAAATGAGTAAATCTGCAATGGATGCCAGGCTGGAGCATAGACAGCACTGTGCTGACAAGGAATGAAGAAAGAATTATATTTTYCTCCCTAAAGGAATGCTTGTTTATCACCTATAACAAAACAGCTAAAACAGAACTGAGCRTGTTTTCAGTTATTCAGTAAACTTCACTGAGACGTGCAAACTTGGGGTGCTTTTTAGCCGGCAGGAAAGAAATGCTTGCTAGTTAGATAAATATGTCTCAATCCCCGCTCTTCTGGTCTTGCCTGTGGAGGTTGCAGCACAGCGTGGAGCCTTGTTGATCCATATTTATTGCTTGCTGCCACAGCTGGTTACAAGGGAGGCAGAATTCCTCCTGGAAGGCTAATTCGAGGAGCCAGCCCACTCCTTTGGGAAGGAGAGCAGCACATGCTCGCATCTGTACAGCTGTGCTAACGCTTGGTGCGAGCAGCGAAGGGGTAAGTGTCATTCGGCCCCAGAGCATGTCAGCAAAAGGCAGAGCTTGTACTTCTCCATGAAGCTTGTCAAGGCCCTGGACATGGCCCTGAGAGAGAGTTAAAAGGGTAAAGCAATCTCGCAGGCTGCGACAAAATCACTGTTTACTAAATGATTTGCCCAGGTTAGAAGTAAGTCTAGACCAGATATATAACCCAGGCATCCTTGATAACTGCATCTCTTCTGTCTGGGGAACATACCTTTTCCTAAAGAGAGGGTTTTTTAAATAGTTATTTCAAAATCGTTTGTAAAAAAAATAAAACCAAACCAGCTCACCTTTGAATAAGTTCTAGTAGAAGGCATATCCTTTTTGAAAGTTCTCCACCTCATGATATGAGAAAAATGTTTAAGTGAACATGTAAAGAATACAGTGCAACTATTACTGGGAAAAATAGTCTGTTCTTTTTCAGATCAAGAAAAAAAATCCTACTTTTTAATTACTCTGCTTCTGGAGATCTCAGTTATTGAACTCCTACTAAAAGTAAGAGTGATGATGGCAGGAGCAGGGCTGTGTATGTAAATATTTGTACTGAACATAAATCATGTTTTTTTATAGCTCACTCCTCACATTATCCCGATGGCAAGAGTATAAGGCAAGGTTTAATTTATATTTAAAGGGAAACAATAAATCCTCATGAGATTGTTTTGGGATTTGAAAATATTTCAGAGCTGCTTCTGATTGACTAATTTGTGTGACAGTGAAGAGTCAGCAACAAAAAAGACTGGGGTAAGGATATTTTTCAGCTACTTCTACCTGGACACTAGATGGATTTGTATCTTAATTGGGGTAAAAAAAGACAAGGAGGGGGAAATAGAGACTGCTGTGTCATTGCTCTCAGGGATTCACCTGGCTTTCAAACTGTAGTCAGTGGTTTTGCAGAATGACTATTTTAATGAAATACAGCCCAGCTCCAAAAGCATCACAAGTTTTGGCAGGCCCACATTGACTTTGGCAATGCAGCGTGTCTCTCTGTTCTGGGTTTTCCTAGAAACACAGGTAAGGAAGTTGCTGATTTCTAGAGTGTGGCATATACTACCAATGTTAGTGTTAGGCTTTTTACATTACAACAAATCATATAGCCTRGAAAAAATTATCAGAGCAGAAATACTGGAATCTCCTAGAACTTCTGGATGCCAGTTTTTATACTRCCTGCCTACAAGAGGCCTCAAAGAACTGATAACACTTATTTTTCTTYATAGTTCCTTGCTCTGATTTCTGAGCTTGCCTCTGTAGACACTTTCTCTGTGATGACAGGCAGCACAAAGAGGAGTGTAATCCCAGCTCAACTACGGTTTCAGCAGGGTGGCACCAGCTGCTAAGCCCCCGTTTCCAGCACGCAGCGGGGCTTTCCATGAATGATTTTTGTCCTGTTGAGCAATTTGGATAGCAGATTTTGTATCCTGGCTTCCGGATGAAATCTCAACCTCAAACAGCACATATTGCTTTCAGTCCTGAAACGCTGTTAAACAAATCTTTGTGTCAAATTAAAATGCAAGAATTTGAAAAGACAATCACTTATCTAAAGAGTGGAAACAGACAGCTAATAACCTCTTTCAGCAGAAGAGGAAAACATTCATTTTAAATTTTCCAATGTAGATCACTCTGTCCCCAGAATCTTTTTCCATTTTGCCATGTATTCTGCAGTCCCTCTTCTCCCTCCCTGCTGTGTTCTGCTATCCTCTTTCATTATGTTATCCATCTAATTTAGTTTATAAGCGCCTAGGTTCACAACACTTGTCTATTTGCCTGTAGTACACTGCATATCCAGGTTTTATTAAAAAAAAGGGACATTTTTATGTCCTTTTACTATGCAAATACTAAAATATTTACTGCTTCATTATAATTAGCATAAACATCCTATATGTATAAAGACTTCTAGAGTGTTTGAAACTTGTTTGCAGTTTTTGCAAGTGGCCTCTGTGTTATGTGGGCCATGCCAAAATATGTGGTGTGTTCACACCAACATTTTAAGTTGAATTTCAGATTTTACAAACTTTAAATATTAGCCTGGATCTTTTTTTATTCTTTTCTTTTAAAGAGACTTTCATATAAACAGCAAATGAACAAAACTTTGTAGTTCTAACAGTGTACAGGGATACACCACCAGGAGGAGGACTCCTGAATTCCTTTGGCTTGGGCTTTTGGGGTAGGATGGAGAATTTAGAATGCCCAAGGAAGTTCTGTCCTGAAGTTTCGGTGCAACAGAGTCTGACCTTCACGCTTTCAAGGAAATTTTCTTTCTATTTAGTGTTTAACAACTGAGAAAGAGCTTTGATGTAACTTACCTGGAAAAAAACTTCAGAAAAGCTCTCTTCCATGACTGCAAATAACGACTCTTTAACATTTACATAAGCGCTCCATTGCATTTATAGACTGTTAAAGAAATGACAGAGATTTCCCATCTTGAATAATCACACAAGAGGGCATTGTGTTTGAACTGCTAAAAAACTGTTTAACGTACAAGGACATGCTGTTTTGATAGTTTCCAACATATTGAGTGTACTTTGACATTAAACATTCCTCTCTCTCTTCTGCCCATGTAATGTTGCTGGCAAACACTGCTTCTACAATTCTTTCTGCAGCAAAGAAAGAGTTAAAGGAATAAAAAGAAAGCTTTTTTTTTTATGTTGTTAATTATTGCATTGCAGCATTAAATGTGTGCATGCACTTTAAATGTTCATTTAAAGCTCTGTAAATGCCAGCTTTGCCAGCATTTACTTGCTACAGGTTTTAGTCACAGAAGACACTTACTGTTGGGGCTCTAAGARGCAGGTCCTCCCGTTTGTAGGCATTGGCTTCTGAGTCATTCCATGCATTGAGGGACTCCACAGTTTTGGTGCAGCTGGGGTCCTCAGAGGAACAAGAGATCCCCCTTCGAATGGGCTGACTGCGCACGTGAAATCTAAGCAATAATGAAGAAAGAAAAGCTCTCCTCTGAACTTAAATCAGCCCAGTTTCCCTTTTCTTGTGTGTTAAGCAGATTGTCAGATTCCCTTGTCCGGAACCATGCGAGATGCAGTGCTGAGTTTCTCAGTGGAGCCTCAGATTGCGTCTCTCCRTCTCCAGCTTAGCAAAGGGCGGCAGCAGCAGCTGCCATTTAAATATAAGAGCCTGCAGGGTCTGCACATGCCCCGTTGGACACTTGTTCAATCCAGATTCAGGCTTCAGTTTAATGACATTGTAAAACTGATGCTCACTTAAAAATATTGTTATCTTTTTTTGCCTTTGACATATTTAAGTCTGAATTTTAATGCTATCACCACGTTATTCCTCTATGAAGAGAAAGAAGGTAAAAGATTGGTTTCACTAGCTGTCTTAAATATTAGTTCTTGCTGTTCATTTTCATGGTATTGGTGAATTAGCTTTTTGTGCTCTGTATTTAAAGATGTTTCTGTACAGTTCTGCTGAAATTGCCTGAACTGAAATAGATTCTGATACTTAACAATGTGCTTGTCTGCACTTCTGTCTTGCAGAATTTAGGTCATGCTTAGCAGTTGCGCACTTTGTTAAAGAGGAAAAATAGGAATAAAACCCACTGACATCCATCTTTTTCTGCCCTTCAGTTTAAAAAAGAACACAAATACCTTGGGCAGAGAACAGCAAATAACCACTTGTTTCAAGAGTTGTCTGTTTTCTTTTTCAGTTGTGTTTAGCAAGAGCGGACGTGAGCAGATCCTTATTCACATAAATCCTCCTGTACMTTGCTCTCTGTAAAGGAGTATGAATTGCTGTATTCCCAACTGAAGGCCCATTACTGTGGTAAAGTGAAGTTTAATTGAACTGCTGTAGAGAATTAGGCACAGAAAGTGGAAAAGCTGTTCTAGCAGATACCGCAACCTGAATATCACAGTGTTTAGGCCTTCCAGCCAAATGGCCCTATGCAAGCTATTAGCTTCATTACAGTTGGTAATAAAAATAAATGGCGTGAACTGTTTCCAGAAGCCTTTGTGAGAAGATTTAACAGGAACCGTATTCCCTCAGCTCTGCTCAGATTTCCCTTTTCATATACCTTTCCTTGAATTAGCACTTGCAGTACCTGACCTTAAATTAAGGGGAAAAGGCCTTTCTTTGCATGAACAGGAGGTGTACCATGGGTATATGTGACCTGTGCCTCTATATCAAAGGCACTCACCTGTAGTGCTGCAAATTCCCTTTCCTCACAGCCCCTTGAAGAAGGTAGCACATGCCTTGTATCACCAGGCCACTAAACACTAACCGGAGGAGAGACCTCTAAGACTCTACAGGCTCTCAAACTGTGAGACTTCAGAAATAATCATTAGCAGACCTGTTGTGTTTTCCTTATTGCTGCGTGCCAGAGAGATTTCACTGAGTATTCCTGCCTTGCAGCGTTGTGTAGACACACCCAAGCTAGGTTTAAATTAGCTGTGGTATGTGGCAGAACTGAGCTCAGAGGTGGCTGATCACCTGAGGATTTCCAGCTTGGTCGCGCTGCGATTCTGTAGTCATTCTCTTCCCCTCACCTCCGCAGGTGACATCGTCCACATAAACATCGGGGCGATGGTGGATGCGACGTAGCRGTATGAAGTTCAAAAGACATGGATGTGAACTCGGAATCTGTCATTGCGTTCTCTTGCCCAGGTGGTTCGGCTGCTGCAGTGAGCGTGCAGCTTCCCGTTCAATGACCACTGTAGATATGAGGCAGCAAACTGTGATGTTGGACATCTTGAGGGACAGGACCCTCTTGGAAGATAATACTGCATTTTACTACTACAAAGATAGGATACATCTTTACAGAAAGCCACAATATGAAACTGGCAAAAACTCCTAGTGTCTTCAAATAAGGCTTATCGAGGGAGTAGAGTAGGAAGTACGTTTTAACGGTTGAAGTGACGCGAGAGGAAAGAGTGGGAGATCTCCTATATGCGTGAACTTTATATCCATRGAAGTTACATCCTGCTATTATCAAGCTGATGAGACATAAATTTCAAGACATTATCTTCAAGGACAGGCATAAATACTAGATCAGAGATGTTCTTTGACTGTGTACACTAATTTTTTTTTTTTTTTGCTCAAATCCTCTTAGTTTTCTCCTGTATGTCTCAGTTTTGAGCAATGCCTAACAATCTGTTTACATACAGCTTGTACATTAAGTTTTCGTTTTCCCTGGGTCACAGATTCCATTTTTCTTCCTTCTTATTTCCTCTCATCTTTATGAGAAGTAAATGCACTGAAAACGTTTCATTTCCAGTTAGCCTGGAAGCATCCACTTCTCTGGCATTTCTGGGTGAACCGATAACATATTTGGCAGGATAATCAAATCATGCGGCAAGTGTAATCCTTTTTAAAGTAGATCAGACTTTATAGAAACTATGTGACTTTTGCTTCATTAGATTTGGCTTTGCTGTAAATGCCTTTCCTGATAGATAAATTTGATTAGTTTAGCAGTTCCTGAGAGGATATTATAAAAGAATATACAGTATAAAGGAAAGAAATTAAGTCTCCCCCAGAGAGAGGGGGCTGCTACTCCCAAGTGGGCTTTTGATTTGGTGTCCTCCTTGCCTCTGAGACCTGCCTTTGTGAATGCTAAGCACTTGCAACTGCAGGTGAAATAATTTCTGGAAATTAGACCCTAAGGCTAAGGTTCATCTTCAATGGAAATGTCGCCATGTTAGACAGTTGTGTGATCTTCTGTTGTTGCGAACTGCTAGAGGTAATTCAGCTGACCTATTTTATATTGGTTACCTCAGCTTCCTTGGAAGAAGAATGATGTCCTAGAACTGCACAAGGCGTGAAGTCTGAGTAATCACATTTGCCGTACCTAGTTCGGAAAGTAAAGCAAAGACACATACAGTAACAAGTCATTCATAAAACATTTTCTTCCAGATTTGCTTCTGTTTTACATGCAGTTTTAAACTAACAAACACTTTCAGACATAGGTGTCATCTAACTTCAATTATGTATACAAGGAGTAATTTCTGAAATTATTATGAACTTTTATTTTGTTCAATCTTCACTGATTTATTTGCTCTATTTGACAATGCCTGCATACACCATTATCACATTTATCTCCTCAAGTAGTTTGACTTTCCAWACAATCTCTCTCCAAAGTCTAGAAGTTTAAGATAGAAAAAGCCTCTTTTTCAGTCTTATAATGTATACAGAAAATTAGAACTATCTAGATGATAGACATTGGCACTGCTAGGAAAAAAAACAAGATCAAGTAGCAACATGCAGTTTTGAACACTGACTGGACTAATGGACTGTGTACCATTCTGTGCTGGAAGCTGAAAAAAATCCTGTAGCAAATACCCTACCACAAAGAGTCATTTTAGTAGGATCCTCTAACTTTCATGAGAGAGGATTTTTCCCTGTTTTGCTGTTTGTAGAAGACCTGTCTTAGAATTCCCTCAGTTCAACAAACATACAAATAGGGATTATTGAACTATAAAACTTTCCAGCTTACTCTCATCACCCTTGTTTAAGAACTTACCAGTAAGCTTCTGTTTTTTTCAAATCACAGATAAGTGCCTTAAAAGAATCATTTCAAGGCCACTTTAACAGTCTGTCACAGTGTCATAAAGACAATGACCTCTTCTGAAGAGAAACTCTGGAATGTTTACCATGAGAAGTCCCTAATTTTATATGAAATGTTATATATAATTCTGTGTATAACCACAGTATACATGTGTATATACAGCAATAGGGAAAAGTGGTAGATGAAATGAAGGGGGTTAGTAGCTGCTGGCACATGATCCCATCCCCGTTGTGAGCAGAACATAGAAACAGAAAATTCAAGACAACTTTATTTTTCTTTCAGTGCTTAAAAATGTGAGCAAAGTAGGAGGAAACAGTGTATATTAAACCAGAAAAAAATAATTCAAAATAATTACTGAACAAAGCTTGTTTTTTGTTAAGGGTATTTGACTTAAAGAAAGTCATCAGAATTATAGCCTTACAGATCCGGAGGGAAATTTGCTCTCTAGTTTTCCCATGCTTATTCTCCACCAAAAAAAMCCCACAAACAAACCAACAAAAAGAATTACCTCTGTGGTATCTCTAGTAAGCTTTTAGGAGACAATTTATCAGTTCATGACCCCAGGTATTTTCTAAAGCTATCCTGCTCATCCTAAATTTTGCAAACACTTCCTTCACAGTCTTATATGTGAAATCACACCAGAAGCCCATCTGGTTTACCGCACAGGTCTGAATTGCCCTCCAGAGTCCTTTCTTTAGAAATKAAAACCTGCAAAGATTCATCTCTCCAAATTCTGTCAGTCTGAGATATGGTGAGGACATCCTTCCCAATTTTACAGCTGTGACTTTAAACTGCACCTCTTCCTACAGATAGTTAGCTTCTATTCCTAGCTTTTTATAAACTACAAGGGGAAATAGCACAAAAATTGCGGACTCTGGAGTCCTTCCATGAAACCAAGAAAATTGCCTAACAGGGCAATGGAAGGATAATCCATGGGTAAAACTGAAAGTTTAATTAAAGTCAAGATGAGCGTAGGAGTTTTTTTTCAATGGCTGAAAAGGAACAGTTTCCTTTTCTCCTCTGTCTGGGAGCTGGGTGGGATTAGGTTTTAGCTCATCTCCAGCAGTACAGAGTGGACCGAAAGAATGAGTAATCTGCTTCTTAGATGATCAACAAATTGCTGTTGCARAGGGCCAGGAGGGTTGGACGATCAGGGTTACAGTCAGCCAGGCATTAATTTCCCTGAGCCTTATTTAAAAAAGACCACTTAGGCTCCCTTAAACTCTCCTCATCCACGGCGAGGATGAGGAGAGAGAAGTAGACCACTCAGTAATAGGCAAGATGAGCAACTCTCACTCTTCTTTGAGTGCAGATACAGTTTTGAGATCTGAGTTACCGCAAACTAGGAATGCTCAGAACACGGAAGTTGGATGTTTACGTGGCTTACTAATAAGTTACTTGGTCTTTCCCTACTATGATGGGGAGGGTGATAGTGATATCCTTGTAAATTGTTTTGAGGATAACAATGCTAACCTCATAATTTAATTTTACAAATGGAAACTGAGATCATGGTATTAGAGGAATATCAAATTCCTTCTTGCTTTGTGGGACTGACAGTCATCTTCATTTCTTCAAAAGCCTTTATTCTGATTCCAGAAAAGGCTGCCCTTTAACTTACCAAATACTGGGTTTTGTCCTTGATTTAAAAAGGCCCATCTCCTCATCCTCAGCAACTGTCTAAGATACTATACTATAAAACCTGAATCCATAGAGGTCTGTCATGCAGAGGAGTTGTTAGCCCTGGATATTTGGTTTTGTGTATCACTCATCAGTGGCTGTAACATCTGAAAATACATTTCTCTCAAAAGTGTTTTCAGAGACCTACTTTTGTACCAGTATCTGCAACAAACTTATTTCCTTAGATACCCAGATGAAAATTGATTGTTCATTTTATACAGAAATCCATTTTCCAGGCTCTGTATTCTTTCTGTCTCTTAACAGCTAAGATCTGTGAGGTGGGAATTCTCTCACATCCTAGGTGTTTCCAGACAATGTGCYACAATTCTGCTATCCCAAATAATAAAATTGGAAGAGAGTTGTGTAACACATATCTTTTGTGCTCTATTAATCATAGAGATTAAATTTAGTTGTGCATGCCTGGAGCAACTTGGCAAGGGACACGGAGGCAAGAACACCCTTTGTAAATAAAATTGTTAAATTGAGTACAAAGTTCTCTACAGCCCTTTATGGGAGCATGCTCTTGGGACTACCCAAAATCAATAGACAAAATACAAAACAGTAAATCAAATCAACAGTTCCTGCTCTGCTGTAGAACTGAATAATAATTCAACTCATAGGTAGCTCTAATTTTATAGAGTAGCCAAGACCTATGATGAACGAGGAGAGCACAAACTGCAGGGTGCAGTCAGCAAGCGTGAACACTTCAGAGCTGTTTAGACCCACAGAAAGAGCGCGAGTCCAGTGGCTGGACTGAGTACAGAAGGGCCAGACCCAGGGAGATGTTTTAGAAGTGCCCATTCAAACRCAAGGATTTCTAAGGCTTACCAAAAAAGTAAAAATAATCCATCTCTTTCACTAAGAAAATACTGTATCAGCTCTTTTCAATGATATGAATTTAGCATTAGGCTGCCACTATGGAAAGACACAATCCAGTTAGCTACTCTGCCTTAATTTTGCCAGTAGTATTTCCAGCTTACGCTGGTGGCTTACAGCTTCAACACCAGATAACTTGAGAAGTTATCCCCACCTCAACCCCTCTTGTCCTTCTACACAGAGTCTGAAGACAATTTCAAAGTAGCCACACAAAGAACTCTCCAGCCCACCTAAGTTTAATTTGCAGTGCCTCCAAAACAGCTTGTTAACTTGCTCTATGAGCTGAGCTATAAGGTTCACCCATCCCCTGTCTCCTGTGGCTTAACCTCTGTGCAGAGCCTACCATTCTCCAAGGAACTCTGGTTAGCCAAACTCTTGATCTCAAATAAGTTTGTTTGGTTACTTCCCTGCTTCCAGCTCCCAAATATGAGCTCTCACCTTTCTAGCCCTTTTCACATGTACAATAAAAAGCTGATAGTGCTGAGGCAGTTTAGTGCCAGCTGTAGGCAAGGAAAAATCATATTTTAAAAACGATAGAGAAGTTGCTATATCATTGCAGTACAAGYAGTCTTTTCATCTTTCATGCAATAATTTGACACAAACCCTAAAGGAAACTGCCCTTGCTGTTCTCCTGCCCATAAGAAATAGGTGCACACCACAAGCAGCTCAGTTTGCAGTGGGCTAGCTCACAGGCTACTGGTCTCTAAGCTGTCTGTTGTCTTTGCTGGGAGCAGGTGTTACAGAAGATTTGCTTATGCAGAAATACAACAGAATAGCGTGTTACCCAGCATGAATGGACTCAGATCACCAAGAGTTATTGGGGAGAAGGGAGAAGTGGAGAGATAAAATTACAAAGAAATTCTGTTTATAAAGTATTTTCCCCTCATCAAGTACTGACCACCATTACAGATAGACAGCAGTGCCAAGTTTGGGTCAGCATTAAAAGAGAGTTGGTACTGCTCACAGGAAGAAATTGGTACCATCAGCTTTTTTTATTATTCATCTTTTCTGCTTACACAGTAGTTACTTCTGTAATGGAAAGCACTCAGTGACTAGAGCCTGTCTTGGGGGGTGGGGGGGCCTGTATAAATACCTTGATAGGTAAGGTACAGGACGGGAATGGAGACACCCAAGCCTCTCATGAAAAGGCTAAGGGAAGAAGAACAATGCGAAGCAATTTGTATCCCCACACAGCAATCGGAATGAAAACCCTGGGATTTGAGAAATGATAACCATAATAACCAGAAGGTAAACAAAGTGTGGTCCCATTTCATGTTAAAGAATTACCATCTTTATTCTCAGATAACAGCGCTATTGTCTTGAAGCAATCCACGTGAATACATATACTGCCCTACCAGTTATACAACTATTTTTCCTGGCACATGCTGTTGTGTCTTACAAGGTCTGTGCGAAAGAAATCCTGTCCTTTCTAGAAATATCAGTGGTCCTGTAAAGAATCAAGACACGATTGTCAGTTCACTGGTGGGAGAAAATTCTGTTACTGCACTAATAAGCAGGCAGCTTCACCACTGACTGTAGCACGAGTCTCTGCAGCTCACAGCTGTTGCAGGTGCCTCGTGCTTTGCTGCTCTAGCCTGTGCTGTTCCCAGTGCTTTCACAAATCTGGGCAGGATGAGGAGAGAGGAACAGACCACTCACTAACATCACTGAATTTTCAAAATCTTGTATTTGAATTGTTTCCAAAAATAGCACGAAGAGTGTGTAAGTTAAAAATACTAGAGGATAACAAAATAGCTGAGTCTGTAAGAGAAGGTTTCAGTGAAGAGTGCCCAGCCTAACACAAAATGGCCAGCAGCAGATGAAGCAGAAGCAAGAACTGGCTCAGACTACAGCAGCCCTCAAGTTCTGGGCAGGATTCTGTCATGACTGTTAAGAACAGAGATGTTAAGAGGAGTTTCTCCCTGCAGCAGCTTGAAACTTTGCACACAGAGTCCAAAACCAACAGAACTAATGCTTAAGCCAGAAGAAAATCCACCACAGTTCTATAATCAGAGTGTCTCTATGTAAAGAAGTGTAATGCCCATTTCTTTATAAACCCCTACTAGGAGTATCATCCAGCCTGTCATCACTTGGGCTGAGATTTCTCTAGTGTTCAAATGAGGCCTCTAAATGCACAGAGATTCTTCTGCGTACAAGTCTCTGGAATATGACCTTTATTAGTATCTATTCTGCTAAATGCCTCACCTGGATCCTCATTAACTTGTTGCAGGTGCTGTGACATCTTTTTCCCTCTGACCTTGATTAATTGAACATACAGGGCAGATTATCAGGAGGATGCAGACAGGATGCAAGTGTGCCAGCATGGTTGTGCAGACTATTATTAACACTGTGGCTAGAACCAGCCTAGGCTGAGCCCTTTTCATCTCAATCCAGTCCTCTCCCAGCCCATTGCTTTGGCTGGGCCATCTCCACATGTCCCTTCTTCGACTCATCCTCTTCTAGTAGAGGAGATATATATTGCTGGTCTTCGCTTTCAAGGCTCTTGATGGGTTATCTATCTCCAGCTTACCTACCGTCTTTTCAGACAGCATTGAGTAGCCAGCTCTCACATCCCATCAGCAAGTGATGTTCATCTCCATCATTCACCAAATATGTTTTTCAACATGCATGAATTGTCTTCATCAGTTCCTCGTGCTGGTTGCGGTGGCAGCAAGAGACACTTGACAGTGCCTGGGCTGCAGACGCAAAGCCTGCTGGCTATATTGTCAGTGCTGACCTATATTGTTTTATTGTTACATGCTACTTTCCTGCCAGTATGCCTTCATTTCTTGCCTCTGTATACTTTGATTATAAGCTCTTTAAAGCAGAGACTTTTTATTTTCTACTGGTATAATGCTTTGACTTGGCTAGGGTTTCTAGGCACAAGGGTAAAGCAAACAGTAACACACTGGGCTTCTGTTCTCTGGTAGTGTCAGATTTCCTTAACAAATGTACTCTGCTTAATTTTTTGGTGATAAATTGGTGAATAGTTCAATATGGTTACAACATGAAGCCAACTGAAACTCAAGGTTTTGTTTTAACACGGAAAAACAGCTTCAAACAAAAACCTACATTCAAGTTTAAAAAGCAAACCAGAGCGCTTTCTGAATAAATAAGTTTCAGAAGCAAGTCAAAAAACACTGGCACAGATCCTCAGGAAGCCAAACTGCTATTTCTCACTTTGCTCTGCATTTGTGATTGTGCCTGTTCCATACAGAACTGGCATTTGCATTTAGGACTTGCAGATGACACTGCAAATTATGAAACCAGAGTTGGGCAGTAATTCTACAGCACAGCAGACAAACATCACGTGTCACCTCTACTTACATTAGGTATTATTCACTGAAAGAGTTTCTGAAATTCACAGTTGTGACCTGGAAAGCTGGGTACTGTATTATTTCTACTCAAAACATATTGCTTGTTTCACCAAAACACATTACAAAATGTATCTTTGAATATGGACTGAGTTTTTGGATCTGATTTCCCAAAGGAATTGAGCTCTTTTGTACACCACTACGAACAGTTTCCTTCCTGTACAAACTGGAACTTACAAATGTCCCCAGTAGGCAATGCCTGAGCTCCCTCCTTGTGATGAACAAGTAGATCCCATGAAAAGGGACATCAGATTCAGACAAGACTTACCTCACTCCTAGTGAATGATTCAGCTGCTTGTCTTCCTGGTAAGAAAAGGAACGTTTTCTAAGCAGAGTTTCAGCAATGCAACTTAAAACTGCAGAAAGCCTCAGTAAAGAATGGATTTGGAGGCATTTTTCCCTTTTGATTACTAGAACTGTTTTCCCCCATTTTGTAGCATTTAGTAACAAAATGTAACTTAACAAGAGCAAAATGCTTATCTTTTTCTTTGGTCCCACTAAAAAAATCTCTACCCAGCCAGAAAGTTAATAAAAAAATTTCTTGTGTAGGAAGGGCAGAAGATTCAAGTAAAATTCAAGTCAAATTCATTGATTTGTGGTGGAGTTACTTTTTTGAATTTTTTTTTGAAGTGAGAGAACAGGACTGTTTATTTTGCAATTCACAGAAATATCCTTGTGCAGCAGTCAGAACTAGTTACCATCAGACAGTTTACAGCTCACCAAGATAGATATTCCACAGAAYGCACTGAGTGTGCAATAAGGTTCCAGGTCTAGCTGCCCTACAGAATTAGGCTGCTTTGCGCATTACTGTGGATCATCTCAGGTAGCACAAATCAACATGGCTCTACTCACTCAGCTGTTGCAACTCAAGGGTCTCGGCCCCCTGTCACAAAGCAACTGCAAAGCTGGTATAAACTGCCCAAGGAAGATTCTCCAGCAGAGAGTTTCCGAAAGGTGTACAGATGCCAAAGCAGGCTCCTTTCAGATAGATACTTAAGTATTAAGTATAGACTTAAGTGCTAAATGAACAAAAATTGAGAAAGGAAGAATTTAAAATTAGGACCTGAGTGTTAGCYTATATCAGGGAGCAGCAGGGGCCAGCTGCTCCCTAAGGGGCAGGGCGCTGAGCATGGTGACAAGCCAGCAGGGCAGGGGCCTCGCCAGCCAGGGTCCATCTCACAGTACCTGAGCAAGGCAAGCAGGGCAGGCCCAGGGACAGTAGCCAGGATCGGTGAGAGTCCAGGTCATCAGGCAAGTTCATAGCAATGAGGCAGGTCTGAAGTCAAGCCATGAGTGCAAAGCCAGCAAGTCGAGGTCAGGGCAGCAACAGTAACCAGGACCCGATCGATGAGGTCCACAGCCAGGCACAGACATGGCTGTGATGGAGCTCAGGGAGGAGCTGAAGGCCTGGGCCTGAGCTTAAATGGAGTCCCTGGGTCCATGGGTGGGGGGTGGCACGTGGGCAGTGGTCCCAGGTGACGCTGATCAGGGGAGTTAAGGCCTATTAGTGCACTCAGGGCCATGACAGACTAAGTATTAAATTCTTACCTAGGTATCTCAATAAATGAACACATATTCTTGGGTGCAGAGTGCTTACTATCTTGCACTGTCATCCTTAATATGTATTTACCATCTGGCCATTTATTTAGGTTCTAAAATCTGGATTTAGAATCTTCCTGTGTTTTGGCAATCTTGAGCAGGAGATTTGATGAGGGACTTTTTTTTATTTTAAATCACTGGTTGTATTATATTAGAGAAAGACGACAGTATTTAACAAATACTTCTAAGAACATAAGAGCGCCAGAGTGACCATACTGAGTCAGTCCAAAGGTCCATCTCTTCTAACATCCCCTCTGTGACAGTGGCCAAAAGAAGGCGGCTAGGAAAGAGCGTAAGAATACAGTGAGATTTCCCCAGAATACTCTTCCAATACTCTTGCAATAGAATGTAACTCAGGTACTCTGTGCCTCTCGCCCCATCTTTTGGTGATCTAAATCAAATGTTGGTGGGGCTTTTGTGGATTTTCTCACTCTTTGCTTAGCAGTACAGTCCAGTGCAGCACACTCGCCTTGGGCGAAGTGATACGGAAGCAGCTGCACAACTAGTGGATCCTCCACTATACCCAGGAGAGAGAAATCTGCCTTCATTCAAATAACAAGAGATCCAGAGCTGGGGGAGACTCCAAAGGTCCCTTCCAAACTCAACTATTCTGTGATTCTATGAGTCATGGCATAGAATTAAAAATGACTGACAAGGTTATGCAGAAAGAAACAGACAGACTTGTTCCATTTCCCTATTAAATAATGTAATCTCAAATTGCATTTAAATTAGGCTTCACCAAATTATTTGTGTGTTAGTATTTGGGCTTTTATGTCTATGGATTGTGGAATTAAAATGAAGCTGTATTATATGATGCTATGCCTATGTTTAGTGTAGAATAATTATCTCCATAATAAGACTGTTTTTCAGTTCAAAATACTATTAGCGGGAAGATGGATAGTAACACAGGCAGAGATGAAAACTGCTTTTGATCTGTATTCTTAGAATTACATTAATATTATTAAGTTTTCTTTGAAGCTATTGCTGTATAATTACTGTTTACAAAATAATTTCTTTTAGTTTGTGACAATGAGGAACAAAAGTCATCCCTCAGATTCAGCTTGCACATAGCTTTCTGCTTTGCTATGAACAAAGAAGTGACCCACATCCTTGTGCCTGCATCTGACAGTTTAGACGCATATCATCAATCACAGGAAAAATAATAAGCCTCAGAACAGCTTCTGTATGATTTTAGGTCACTGGCACGCAACAGACGAAGATTAGTAATAAAGTAGCACTAGTTTCCAAATTAACAATATTTCAAGGAGGGCTGAACCTAAATAGCTAGAGCAGCTCCATATTGATCAACCACTGATTTGCTCTCCATTATGAGCCCCATCACAAGGGATGCTGAGAGTGGTATGGAAATCGATAGGCATTGATGCCTGTCGAGATCAAGAGGTATCCATAGGGCTGGATATGTATAGATGTCGTTCCCTATCGATAGCTATGGAAATGGATAGACATCGATGCCTGTAGATATTGAGGGGTACCGATGTCGACAGTCATCAGTGCCTGCTGAGGGGAAAATTGTTCTGAGAGCAAAAGCTATAGGTGCCTCTCAAGATGGAGAGGTATTGATGCCTGTCTCAACTCGAGGCAGGTGGTCCTTCAGCAGCATCTCTGTTCCTGCAGGGGAGGAGAACGTCAGCCTGGACTTCTCTGAACCAGGTCCATGTAGTCCTGGCTCTGAAGGAAAGCAAGAGCAGCAATTGACTTCCCAGGCTCTTCCAACTTCTCTAGATTATTTCTTTGCTTCACCATCTGATTCTTTTGTCTTGATTGAATGAGATACAAGGAAATGAAGTCCCCTCTTTGTGTTTGCTGTGTTGCACAAGTCTCCCCACTGTTTAGAACCTTTTCTATATAGGAGGTTTAAGGTAAAAATCTTTCTTCAGGCTAGACTGCATTATCTAGAAGTCGCTCAAAGATTWTTTTTTGTTTACAACAGCTGTTTATCATGTTTTGCCAGAGGCTTAAACAGTTTACAGCTTTTCCTAAACATCATCAGTTGTTAGTACAAAAAGCAGGTACAGAAAAGCTGACATTTCATCTGTACTTTTTCAACAAAAGGGAATAAAGAACATTACTTGTCAGCTGTTACGTGAATTTTTCATTTTCCCTTTACTGAATTTCAAATAGATGTACCATGTTGAAACTAAAGTGGGCTCCAGGTAAAGTATCTTTTCTTGAGAAAATGATAATGCTCTAAGTATGAATTTGGAATAATACAGGAGTTTTCAGCTGTAACTCAGGGGCAATGATATATTTCCTAGCAGTACATTAAGCTTAGCTTGTATTAAACAAAAGAAAAGCAATGGGGGAAGTAGGATATATTACCCAGAATAGTGCTTTCTCCAGGTATGAAGTAGTAGTGGTGATTAGATTTAAAGATTCTTTTTTTTTCCTCTATCTTATTTTACTTTTTTATCATTGTCAGCCCTTAGAAATTTGAAGTCTTCTGTACATTAAATAATTGCTATCCTTTTGCCATAACTGGCTTCTGCAGCATAAGAAAGTATTGCCTGCAACATRCTGTTCATTCGGTTTTAAGTTTGCTTGCAATCTATTAATAGATATTTACTTACATAATAAGTATTTACTTTGCTGTTATCAAGCCTTTGTATGGTTTCATTTTTGTCCATCTTACTTGATGGAAGAGGAAGTCTACAGCTGGGACCACCACAGATGCTAATCTCTGATACTATGGAGCATCCCCACAGGAAATTCTAAAAATCTCAGCTCTCAGGCCAAAAGATTCTGTGTCCCAGTGCTCCTGTAACAGCTTTCAGTCCATGTAAAAAAGAAAAATTATAATCACAAAGAAAAAAAAGTCTTATAATTGACAGGAAATAAGATAATTGATTTTTATGCAGAGATAGTGCAGACCTTAAAACAGAAGTGGGAATTCATCTTAAATATCCTTAGCCATCAAAAACTTAGTTGTCTCTTCTGAACTAGCTGTGTGCCCTCTTTAAAAACCTCCATCAAGTGACTCATCTCATTCTTAGATACGTGTCTAAGATTAGCTGGAACAAATCACCTTCTGGGTCTGCCTATCTGTTTCCACACCATAGAGAGAGCATAGATGATTGGCAGATGTATAACTCTTACTGAGCTGAATCCACCCTCAGGACATAGCTATGGGGGAAATACTACATATGGGAAAGAATTTTCATTACTTCAAGGTCTGGCTTTTTTAGCATCTCCATTCCTTCTGTTCATTAGTAAAAGTGGACCCAAGGAACAGGACTTTGATTTAGTCTTGAGCCTTCCATTATTCCTTGGACTTCTTCACACACCACCTCAGCTGTGGCCTTTATTGCTTTAATGTTGTAAATTCAACACCAGACAGAAAACTGTGCTCTGTTTTGAAAGAGATTCCTTTTTAGGAAACAGAGTATTGGAATATTACATTAAAAGAAATAAATCTCTCCTCAGATACCTAGAAACCTGAAAATCTTCATGATGGGGGAGTGTCAGCAAAAATAAATTGTTAGGGACTTATCCATAGTAGTGATAGAAAACTCAGGAAAATTATTGCATCTATTCCAAAAGTGTTCTTAAAGGAGAATCTTCATGCTTACCAGGAAAACAGGCAAAATTCAGCTGAAGCTAGTGTTACCAAACAGTCTAAGTAAATAACAGGATGACACAGCTCAGCAGGGGTTAATGCAAATAAGGTGCCATTGCATTCCATGTCATTTGAAGAAGTTCCTTGCTTTCATTACTATTTTCATGTTTCTGTGATGACATACTTCAGTTGTTCTTGCATAGGAACATGATAGCGCTGAGTTTAAAAACATGAGCTGCAACTGCTGGAACTAAAGAACAAGGTCATCTTGTAGGGATTAACCCAGTCTAGATGTTAGGGAGGGACAAAACATCCTGTACCATAACCAGCAATGCAGTTCTGACACATGCTGTGTGTTACTAATGAGACAAATGTGCAACAGACTGATGATTGTCATAGGAGCCCTTCAATTGCCAGAAGTACTCCTGTTTTTCAATTGTATCTTTATACCTCCTATTTGTAATCAAAAATCAGTCTAACTTCAGCAGGAGGTACAGAGGACAGTTTCATACCTGAATTTCACAAAGGTCAGAAGCACTGGGGTGTACTTTACTGCTGTGGAAAGGTGCAGTCAGTCATATGCTCTTCAAGCAAGCACTACACTCCAACACTTGAAATTTGGATTTGTCTGAGGTTCTGGTTGTTATTTATGGTGACACCCCTCTTGTCATGCAAGAGGACAAACCAGGTTTGAATGAGACTAGATTCTTGTATTCCAGGCATACTGCAGAATACCTCAGCTTGACCAAGGAGAAAGAATGCAATGAGATTGGGAGAAAAATCAGAAATTGTGTTTCAAGTTGCATTATCTTTGCAGTTGGTGATAGGAGAGCCATAGAAGGAAATATGAACTTGTTTTGACTTTTCTCTTAGTTTGCTAATAAATCGGTGGCTAGAAATACTATGGCTCAGGGCATGTTTTTGTTTCTTTACTCAGAACCAAGTTTTCCAGGTTAATATTACTTATGCATTCATATTCATATGAATTGATTGCATCTCTTGAAAGAAAAGGGCTGTCAGAGATTATCCCTGCTTTCTTAGTTTAGGATGGGAAAGGAAAGGCAAGCAAGTAGATGGTATTCCTGAGGGAAAGCCCTTGTGGTGTTGTAAGATTCCACTCAAGTCCTGAGATCCAAAATGTCTCTGGCAATTARCAAGTGTATTTTTAACCATATGCCTAGAAATATATCACTTTGAAACCTTCAGCTCTAACAGCACAGGCTAAATAGTTTGTGTACCCAAAGAGACAAAATGGTTTTAGATGMCCATCTCTCAAGGGCTGCTGTTTATGTGGGAGCTGGGTGCCTAGATGCTCTTCTATTTTAAAATCTCAACCAAGGTCCAGAAGCTGGGGAGATAACAGCTAACAAGGGGAAAAGAGACAGGACTCCATGCAAGGGCTAAATCAGTCCACCTCCCAGGACAATCCTCCACATAATGAGCTGATGCAGCTGCAAGTTGTTTTCAAAGGGCCCCAGAGAGCCACCTCTGGGCAGTGGGTCACCAAATCCCAGCTGCCAAGGAGGTGCCATGAGGAAGGGAGTAGAGAGCTGGAACAAATCTTCCAGTGCTTCATAGCTAAGCATTGCTACACAGCAGAGAGCTCAAGACAGAAAGGTTAATATTAACAGAAATCAGAAAAGACTTGTTGCTCTTCCCCTTCTCTTATTGTTTGGAAATGGACTGTCAATATTAGGTGATGGAGATGGAAAAGATGATATTAGTGCCCAAGGAAAGGATGAATGAATTAGCACAGTATGATAGAGGCAGTAGGTTACCATTGTTTAAATTCAGGACACAGCTTCACAAGGACTGATTTGTTAAACAAAAGATGGATACTACTGAGTTGTGGTTGAGATTAATTTAAATCTTCCTTCACAGATATTGCCAGGAAAGCCTTGTTTAACAGCCTGCCCCCACCTGAGGATCATTCTCTCCTGCTGCACAGGGAATGCTCAGTTCTGGGCCTCCTTTGCAGAAGAACAATGACTAATCAGGTGACAAGATCTGATGCAAAAGATGACAAAAATCACCCAGACATGTGAAACCAGGTACATTTAAAGCTTCACTATTTTATCATTCTTCTGTCACAGCCCATCTGCACTTTTTATCTTTTATATCAAAGTCTCAGGCCTTGATTTGTATACATGAGTAGTCTTTGTACTGTGCCACCCTGCAACTGATGGAGGTAGCATATTCTCAATTTTACATAAATTAAGAGTTTAAGTTAACAAAAATCTTATAGAAAGTCAATAAAGTTAAAAGATCCCATCTATATTTTTAAATACTTAAAAATCTGGCCCTGAGGTATTGTATAGGTTAGCTGTGCTCTGACTGCCTAAATATGAAGTCTGTTATAGCTGTGCAATGAAAATAGTGAGGGACTTGAAAGTGTGACTGATAAGTACTAGATTAATGAGCAGAATGCCTGTGGTCTACCAAAGACATAAGCTACAAGAAATCTGCAAAGGAGTATGCAGAAAAAAGATACAATATGCACTAAACAGAGGTGCTGATGGCTAGAGTGTGTACTTAATATATAAGTAATAAATAAGTGCAGAATAAAAGATAGAGGACCATGTGTGCTACACTAAGTCACTGATTAAAGGTACATAAAAAGGAGCTGTAGTTTGTAGCCTTTGGATTCAGGATCCTGAAGAGCTGACCTGCTTGTGTGGGGCTTGGTCAGAGCACACCATACCATCCTACCCTGAATAAAACATGAGAAATCCAGTACTGAGTAGAGCTATGTCGCTGGGCACAGCAGAGGGAGTCTTGGCCCTGGAAGAGGTGGGATCAGGAGCAGGCTCTGATGCTTTKGGCTGTGGCAGTGAAGGAGGAGCTGCCCCATAGCATCAGCAGTGGTTGTGATGCCTGGAGCAGCAGTAGCAGCCAGGGACAGAGCAACTCGAGGCCAGCGGCTGAGCAGGCTCTGGGAGGAGCAGCAAACAATACTGCCCCATTGCTTTTATGAACCACTGCCGTACATCCACAAACTGYCTTGCATTTCCCAGATTTCATTGCAAATTCCTCTTATGTAGATGGTGTATGTAGATAGGAGAGGGACACTCGTTTGACTGAGTGTTATAAAAACAATTTTTGAGTGGGAGAACAGGACAGTGAAGTGAGACAAAAAAAGACAAGCAGATGACAGTAAGGAGACATAGCAAGAAACTGAATAAAACAAGCAGTGACATACCATTCATCTAACAGTTACAAGAGGTGCTAGTCCTCTACTCTAGGAGCAGAAACAAATYTACTTACAACATTAATCAGTAATGCTTGAAATCAATAATACATATGACCAATGAATCTGAAGTCATTAGAGGTGTGTACAAAATTTACTCTGTAAAAGAAATCTGCATGAACGTTAACATTAGAGCCGATCAGTGAATGGATAACCTCACCTGTGCAAAAACTGGTATTAAAAAGCTTCCTAAATAATATGAAGAGCCAAAATTCTGAAAATTTCATGAAAAGTGTCAAAATGTCCCTTTTGGTAGCTCTTTCAGTATTTTTACATGAAGTTTCTAAATTAAAAATAATCTTAATTTCAAAATATTGTAGAAGAATGCAAATATTTACCATTTTATTTTCCCAGAATTACATCAGTAAAATTGTTGGGGAAAATAATCTGAACTTTTACTGATGGACAACTGTTCAGAAGAATTCTTTGCAAAGCTCTAATTAGTACCAAAAGTTAGTGCTGTGTGAAAATATGAAATACAGTGACTGTGCCATCTTCCTTCCTTTCTGTTTAGCTAGATAAAAAGCCAAGTTATTTTATCTATTATTTCTAGAGAGTTAAAGGCTGTTCCATTACAGCAACCTGAAGATTATCTTATTCTTTAGACAGGAGGAGAAGAGTTCCAAGGACTATAATAAGAATTATTATTTAGACTGCAATAAGTCTAAAGGACAAATTGATTTTATTTTTTATAAGAAATATCTTCTAACATAGGTATGTTTATCCTGCTGATGGTCCTGGCATAACATTTTCTGAGAGAATTACAAATTTGCAAAGCAAGTTTGTCACAGCAGGCATTTGCTCAAAGGGACTCACCTGGAAGAGCAGCTGTACCTAGACAAGAACGGCCTTTGAACATCCAAGGAAGAAAAAAGGTCATTTCCAGGCTCTGCTCACTGCAGGACAGATACTTTATCACAGGCTGTTCATCAACAGGTAACATAGGAACAGGATGGGAGCGGGTATCTTTCATTCCCACCACCCATGACCACACAGAAAAGAACACTCCTGCTCCCTGGGAAAAAACAATATTCTGAAAACCAGTATGAAATATTTCAAAAAATAGCCTGCAGACATTTGAGAGCTTCAAAAGATACCACAAATGCTGACCATATTACTTGCTTCCTCCCTCTAAAGGAGGACAAATAATTTCAGGCCTCACTAATTCGCTTTTCTTTGTCTTATCCCTTTGGCCTCTTTTCCTTTCATTTGTGCCTGGAAGTTGCTGTTTCCTTGAGAAGTGGGTTAGAAGAACTGAATGTGAGCTGTAACAAGAAATAACAAATTTCATTAAATTCATTTGTGTATAAAGCAAATTTCTCAAAACTGGGCAGGTTTCTAGAAGTGTTTATAGATACAAAAATATAAAAAATAAGATCRTAGAAGGTCTGCAAGAACTCATGTAATATAACCTAATATAACCCAGATAATTTAATCTCTATCAAACTGCTATAGATACAACAAAATTTAGGGTACCTAACATTAAAGCATATGGTAAATCTTAATATTTTAAGGGTGCTTGTTTATGTATGTGGTAGATTAAGGTATGGTTACATTTAGCAGCCTCTTTGCTGGCTAGGAAAGTGGACATTGGTATGCCCATTTCAAAGACTAACATGGATGTTAGTGATTTATCTGTGCTAAAGGAGTAAATAATTTACAGTACTCAAAACCTAGAGGTCCAGCTCTAGTCTGCTGAAGTAGACTAAAGCATACTCTGATAAAAGCAAAAGCTATAGGTGCATTCAGTCATAAGGGCTCCAGCCACTCCTGAACACGCATTAAATCCCATAATGGTAGACATAGGGCAGGAGAAAGAATTGTGTTCTTCCAGGAGTTCATGCATGAAGAAAAACAGCTTACATAATATTGAACATATCAATCTGCCAGCTCAAAAGATGTTACCCTCAGGGTTTGAGTCCTGAGAAAGGGAAATAGTACACAGACAGTACAGTTGTGGAAGAAGGTAATAGTAGGATATTCCCTCAAATCATGCACAGAATTTTTTTTAAATAGCATTCTGTGAAAGGTTGAGAGTTCAAACAGTTTATTTACCTGACTTACGCTTTTCTTATTGTACCATAATAAATATTGCATTAGTGAAGTAATCTCTTTTCTCACTTTCACCTTCCTCTGTTCATCCCTCCCCAACTTTGTTTCATTTTCCTTTCCCCCTTCATTTCTTCCTTCCTGTCTCCCAGGGCTATCCCTTTTTCATTCATTTCTGTTATTTCTCTCACTCTCCTCCTTTCTTCATTTTGCTATCTCCCTTCCCCTGTGGAAGAATAAATACTTAACTTTATAAGAAATTGCCAAAGCACAAGAACAAGCTATTTTTCATAGAAGGGAGGTGGTGGACTTTATTTGCAGCAGACTAATGTCTGGGATTCTAACAGTTCTTGCTTGGAAAAATTCAGTTTTGTATCTGTCACAGTCCCACTCTAATTTTGTGTTCAGGAATTCTTTGCACACTCAGCAGACCAACAAGGACATCAACTTTGTACCAAGTGCATTAAGAAACTTTCACTACAGTATTTAGCACAAACTTGGGGACATTTTACCAGCTAATGAAGGAAGCCTACATTGTAGGGCATGACATTACTTAAGAATGACAGAATAAGAGAAAAACATTATTTTTCCCACAGAGCAAAGGCATATAACTGCATGTTGCTGCATTATAATTTATTAGTCGAATTATAATCATTTGGAATGGCATATGCCTGCTCTGAAAGTGACTAGCAATTTAAGAAAAGGTCCATGCCCAGTTCTAAAACAATACAACAATATAGAAGCCATTTCATAAATATAGCTCTTCCATTAAATAGATTTTGAACAGATTGTTCACAAATTTATTCTAAAACAGCATAGCTCTGTTTTTAAGGAGAATGTGGGTATTTTTTTAATCTAGCTCTTAACAAATAGCATTAAGTTAAAGAAAGTTTTGGTGACACTGAGTAAACTACTACACAGTCTATTTTACAGACTGTTGAACACCAGGCAATTAAATTGGGTTTGTGTTGTTCATTCAATTACATTGTTCAAGCAAATGCAATCACAGCAAGATTAACTGCTCTGACAGGGCTCAGCCATAGGCAGCTGTTAAAGTTTCCTATCTGTTTCACGAGCAATTAGCTGTTTTAGAGTCAGTAATATAAGGAAGGGGGACTACCTTTGTGTGAAATAAAAACAAAAGGACAAATTCTGATTTGTCTGAATACTGTTTCATTTGAATAGCTACTAATTTTTAAGTCCAAATCAGGGAGAAGGCATGATACTATTATAACCTATTTTATCACACAGCAAAACTACTGTCTTGTTTCTATCACATTTTGCAACAGGATAGCCAATGCACACCTGTTACCTTGTGGGAAACTTTCCTGTTTTGTCAGTGAAATGATAGCTCCAACTGAAAAAAGACTTTCTAACACAGTATAGCAAAAACTGGTTTTAATCAAAGGAMCCCAGGAAGTGTTTTTCAGTCTTTGGAAAGAATTCCTGTCCATTCATCATTCTCTTGTTCTGTACCTCATCCTCTGCAGTCACCTTCTATTTCTTAGTATCTATAATGAAAGGCATAGAAGCACCTTCTGAATATACAGAAGACTAATGCTCTCCTGTTGGGCCTGTCCTTTCCCTCCAGAGAACTTAGGGAGATCCATGTTTCTCATACCTCTACCATGGTTCTACTTTGGAAGCAAGATGTTTGCTATAATCTCAGTAGTGTATCTTCATAGCCCCCCGTTGACTATCATTTGGTCTGAACAACTCTCAGTATTTGAAAAGGCATTCTATCATGACATACCATTCATTAATATGATTAAATTATGTTTGATTAATTAGAGGTCTAAGAAACTGTGTTTTAAGTGAGGCACATACTGGTTTTGTTACTTCTCCAAGCCACCTGGCTCTAAGAAGTTGCGAATGTTTCAGCTATTCTGAAACAGTAACATATGATCATGTTTTTCCTAGCCAGATTATCAGTTTGATTACAGCAAGAGGAAAAAATAGCAGCAGAATCATTTCTTAATTATTAGAAAAAAGGTTGAATAAACTGACAGTTCTGATAAGGAGAAATAGGACAAAAAAATCTGAAACATGTGAACTACTAGCAAAGGACACCATATCATAATTGCTCTTACTTTAAAGATCCTCAACTGGGAGTCACAGTAAGGTTCATGACATTCCTTTATGGCCAATTTGCTTCAGTAGAGAAAGGCTGAGAACCATTGCTCTAGTTCACAGTAAGCATCAGGACTCCCAACTGGTTGTTCCTGTCCTATCTCAACATACTACAGCATTGTCCAATTTAGACTATAAACTCCAATTAGCAAAGAAAGTGCCAATTAATTTGTTTGTCAAGGATCCTGGCACTGTCACAAGACCAGCAGTAGAACAAGAGAAACCAATTCATGCATTTCATGAAAACTTGAGTTTGAACATAAATTGCCTTCCCTGAACAGGGCTTTGTTGCAGGGGATCTGGCTTTAACTCAGGTAGTAGTAGTAGTTCTCCATTGTATTAGCTGCAGACAATTTTAGATTTAATGAACTAACACAGGGTAACATGAATATTGCTTTGTTGGTTCCTGCTCAATATCCATCATTTAAGACTGAGTTAAAAAAATAATTTGTACTTTTGTCTGAACTCTTAGGGTGGTGAATCTTGCATTTATAGGCTAGTAGTTAGCTCAGGTAGGGCTCTTTCAGCCTTTGAAAGTCTACAAGGATCATACTGGATACTGGGGATGTTAATGTGGTATTAATAAAATGGTAGATGAAGTTGGTTCTTAATTCATCACTTAAGCATGGAAGATCTTGCTTATGATATTATTGTAAAATTAGTCTTTCATATGTAGGATCAGTATTGACACCAATTTGAGTTTCATACAAGAATCAAGTGCAGTTTACAACAGTGATTTCTTATGTTGATAAAAGCTTCACTAATATAAAGACAGGGGACATTTTTCTATTACACTATTAACAGAATTGACTGTATGGCCTAAATTAATATGTAGTTACCAGTGCTAAGAAAGCTGGCTGTAGCCATCTGAATCAGTCTCCAAAGAACCCTAGAAATAGAAGTGAKAAGCACTCTCAATAGATCAAGCTCTTACTTTCCCATATAAGAACCTTTTAGGCACAGATCACCTATGGAAGCTTTATTAACTTAACTTCATTAGTTAGAAGTGTTACTGAATTAGTGCAATTCATTTAAAAGCATGAGAGATCAGGGAAAACATCTAACTCAAACTGTTAGTTTCAGCAAGCAAAATTCAGGTGGTGCAGAAGACTTTGCACCTAAGGGACAGGAAGCTAAGCACAGTAAGAGAGCCAACAGGACAGGGAGCCTCACCAGCCAGGGCCCCATCCCACCATACCTGAGCAAGGCAAACCCAGAGACAGCAGCAGGCTCAGCCAAGAGCCCAGATCCTCACACAAGCCCACCATGATGAAGCAGGTCTAAGGCCAAGCTAGGAAGTCACATCATGACCTGGGCTGGCAGGAGCAGACAGGAACAGATGTAGCCTGACCACTACTAGACAAGTCCAAAACCAAGCTGGAAAATCGCTCCGCAAGACAGAGCTCAGACAAATGAGGCACAGGCATAGCTACAATAGCACCACAGCCCCACAACACAGCTCAGGCAAGAAGTAAAGGCCCAGGGCTGAGCTTAAATAGAGCACCTGGGCCCTTGGGCAGGGGCTGTGGGTGGAGGCCCCAGGTGAGGCTGGTCAGGGCCATTAAGGCCTATTAGTCACTCAGGGCCCTGACACTTTGACAGCACTCTTGCTTCCACTGAGAGTAGCTTATTTGCTAATATCTACATAGGTAGTCTTTTACCTTTTTTGCCAGACTGGGTAAGGTAAAAAGTTAAAAAGTAGATGGCTCTTTCAAAATTATAATCTGGTCAGACATACTCAAATTATGTTCCCAAACATTCCTCCTGTTGCGTTTAAGGTCACCACAGTTTCTCTTCAAGCTCCTGAAGTGAATGATATTTAAGTGGTTTTCAACTTCTCTTTTGCTCTCTACAAGCCAGACTTTAACAAGCTCTCAGGTCAAATAGACATGAGGCTGTTCATCTTTCCACTCAGTCTATCAACAGAGCGAGAGTACTCTGAATCAGGGAGAAAACAGGGTATGCCAGCACTGCACAAAGAGCACCATGCAGCGATGTTAGTTTGGATCCTGGAAGCAGAACAGAAACATTAGTACAGAACTTCTTCCAGACTAATTACTCCTGCTGAGCATTGCTTTTCAGCAGTGCTAACTATCCTAAGCACAGCACCATGCTAACATTGTTCTGTAGTTTCTTTTGCTACAGCTGGCTTTGTTCTCTACACAGCACAGTAGCATGTAGTATAGACACACTAAAAATAAAATAATAAAATAAAATAAATAGGGATAATAGCCAAGATTCTCAAAAGTCGTGTGCTCTTGGATGTCCTTGTGCCAGAGACATTTTAAAGATCCCTGATTTGGGGAGGGTGAATGGGTAGTCTGTTCAGCAAGGCACTTTGGGATATTCCTTAAAACAGCAGTTGGAGGGGAAGAGCACTGGCTACACTATAGGAACATACTGTGGGGCTCCTGCCATTTTCCAAACAGTAAATTGAACGACTGCAAGCAAGCGCAGGCAGGGCAAAATGTTCTGAGCTGTCACAACGCTGAGAGCAATGTGATCGCATGTTGTGCAAGCACAAGTCATGTTTAGCACTAGCTGTGCCAATAATTACTTGAAAATTCCATTGTAAAGCGGTGGGGTCTATGCAGGCCTGAAATGTCTATTTGAGATGGTACAATTCTTCCAAAATATCTTTGGTTTGCACGAATACAGTGTTTGTGAAGCTGTGGATTCTCTGAAGGACTGTATTGCATTTTCTGTTTAGGGTAAATGAATTAAATGTGTCAGGACCCTGGGTGACTAATAGGCCTTAATGGCCCTGATCAGCTTCAGCTGGGGCCACCACCGCCACCACCACCACCACCACCACCACCACTGCTGCCACCCACCAACCACCTGCGCCCATGGGCCAGGAGCTCTATTTAAGCTCAGCCCTGGGCCTTTGCTCCCTGTCTGAGGTGTTGCAGGAGTGCTGGTCTTCAGCTCAGTTGTGGTTATGGGCCCTGTTGCTTTGGGTTCTGACCTGTAAACCAATTTCCTAGATTACCATTAGGTCTACCTTATCCCTATGGACTTGCCCAGCAGTTGCTGGGATGTGCCTGATTCTGGTTACCTTCACTGGACCTGACCCTGCCCTGTGGTTTGACTTCTTAGCCTGCCTTCCTGTGCCTCATCACCACAAGTTTGCCTGATAACCTAGATCCTTGTCTGAACCTGGCTGCTGTCCCTGGATCTGCCCTGCTTTCTTCACTCAGGTACTGTGGGATGGGGTCCTAGCTGGTGAGGCCCCTGCCTTGCCAGCTGTGTTATCATTCCCAGCCCTGTCCCTTAGGGTAAAGCTGGCCCTTGTTCCTTCCTGACAAAACAGTGTTTAGCAGTCATAGAACTAACTTGTCTGACTGTCAGGCATCTTCAGTTGTTGTAGTCCTGTTCAATGTAAACTCTCCCCTTAATACTACTGTTGCTGGTGCAGCACAGCTCACAGAAATACAGGTGCTTGTCCTCTTCTATTGCCCCTCAGGCTGTGGTTAGTTTCTTTTATCTGACACTTCCTCCTAATACTGTTTCCTAAAGGCATAGTTCCTCATACTGCTTTCTAAAGGCATGGTTCTTCCTTCCCTGGGGCCAGCAGGAACAAGCATGCAACTGTGCAGTGAGCCAGTTCCCAAAACTGAAAGTGCAGCAGAAACAAGTACAGAAAGCTGATGGAGACTGAGCGTGAAGGATGACAGGACTGCAGCTCTGTCCTGTTTTATTTAGATAGGCCTATCAAACTATAAATAGTTTTTCTCCCAGTTGTGCAAGAGATATAGGGTGGCTTTGGTTACTTTCTTTACTGCTTCTGAAAACAAATACAGGGTAATTGTTTTAGCAAAAAATTCTACTTTATTTGGTGTTTGAGGCAGCCCCTGCTGTCAAATCCTACTAGTAAAATAGTAACAGGGCAATCTGTATGGCACTGGTTTGCTATGTAATCACATTTCTCTTCAAGATAAGACAAGCAGAATGTATGTGAAAAGGCAAAGGTTTATCACTGGAGCATCATGGGCCCAAACTCTTAATTTGGAAGTGACTGCTCCTGTTGTAGCAATAAGATCGCACTGCACTTCATGAGGGAGGCCTGCCAGACCAGATGCTGTTCTTGTAAAGCAAGCTACCAAGGAAATGAAAGCAGTAGCATTCCCCTCTCTAGTGCAACACTTTTCACCACTGAAAGGACTCTTTTTAGTGAGAAGATGTAAAAGAAAGCAAAACCCAGCAGTTTTGCATTCTAGGAGTGTTGGAAAAGGGATTTTCCCCACCCAAAACCACACAGAAGAGAGACAAAAGGTAGTAGGAAGGCAGAAGTAATATCTTTATTTCATGGCTCAGAAATGAGGCATGAAGAGAGTAAGTGGGCTGTGTAAGGTGATCCAGGAAGTCTGTAGCAGAAATTGAGGCTGCCTGAGTCCCAGCCTTGTCCAAAAGACCTGTGAGTGTCCTTGCTTGCACAGAAGAGAAAATCTTTCTAGAAAGAGAAAAACAGAAATAAACCAGCTCCGTCTCCTGGCTGCTACCAGAGAGGATGCAAGTTCAGTAGCAAAATACGGATTTCTGGATGTGAACTTTCTGAGGGGAGAAAAGAGTGGAGAAGGCGGAGAACCACAGTTGCCAGTTAGTTCTGCAGTATGGCCTGAGAGTTGTCCCAAGTTACCTGATGTGGTAGTAGACACAGCCTGTTCACATAAGGACTATGGCATCAGAAACTACCTCAGCAGTGTAATTATGCAAAACAGACCAGATGCTGTTTACAGCATGTGGAAGTCTCTTATTAACAACATTCACAGAGATCCTAGTGATTCAGTCAACCCCGCTTGACTCTACTAGACATGCTAAAGGGCAAGAAAGAGGTAAATTATATCCCCTTTTTCCCTTTTGGAGGGAAACCTAGGAGAGAGCAAGAATCTGTTTTCAGCATAGGATTCGTATCAAGTTTTCTTTCATGTCAGCATATAGGAGGATCCTGCCATTATGTAGGAAAATGTTTTTTTCCTCACTTCTGTGGTGTAAAACCTTCCTGAAGCCACCAAGGTTGGAGTGATGTAAAACTAACATGAARACCTAGTTGTATGTGTTTCTGTTACCTTAAAGGCCAAAAAATGATGTTATAAAAAAATTGCAATTCAAGAACAAAGCTGTTATAGAAATAAGCAGCCTAGCGCTGATATGTTTACTAGTTTACTGTCAGATCATACATATTTCTCAATGTCAGACTAGTTACATGGCAATGCAATGAATACACTACTACATCATGACACTTATTTGCTTGTTTTTTTCTGAGTTAGCATTTGTACCTAGCTACGGCATGAGACTTCTGATACATGTACACTGTACAGGCAAGCCCAGGTGTTTTATAGTGGAGGCTGGTGTGCAGTAACCAGATAGCAGCAGGGACTGTAAGAGTACACAAATGGGTCTTGATCTTGAAAGCATATCCATAGCTTGGAAACAATTTGTCCTGAGTAGTCTCAGTGCTGAGCAGTATTGCAGGATCGAGACTGCAGTTCCCACAGCCTTATCACCCCCCTCAACCGCTCCCTCCCCCTTTACAGAGGTTGTCTGCATTTAGATGTGAATTCACTTTTGGCCCACAAGGAGCTGTTCTTTTCCCAGTGCACTGTGTACTCTTTACATCACAGGTAATTTGTCATGGAGCCGTGGTCATAGGAAATTATGCTCAACATAAATCACCAGTCCTCCTTTGTGTGTTAGGCTAATGTTATCCCAAAGAGCCATTGCTTTGCGTGTAGTGTTTGCACTGCTCTGTCTTCCCCAGAGCCTTTCTGCACCTCTGAACTGTGTAAGCGAGGGACTCCAGGGTAACGGCAGCCCTTGGTGCCTCCACTGGGCAGGCAGTGCCACAGTCTGTAAATGATCTGTTCCACCTGTTCTTAGAAAGCTTTACAAAGCCTTCTGCTCTGTGTGGGAAACACTCTTCTGGTCCCTTTCCCCTACTGCTCCTCAAGCTTCCAGGCCCCCATGCCCTGCGCACGGGGTCCGGAGCTAGAGGAGCCGTGCAAGCACTGTAGAGCTGTGAAGCCTTGTGTGTAAATGCTGGGTGAGGCGGGAGGCAACATAGTCTCTGCAGCAAGACTGCTTTCAGGCTTTGCGCTAGCATATGCCGTTATACCATATCGATGCATAACTGCCATAACAATATCGGAAAGAACGATCATGTGCTGGCAGAGAAGAGGATTACCCATAAAGACATTTGAGGCTCTTCCTTTTCGAGGGTAAAACTTCAGGCTGTGCATTACCATGTTGAGTTTTCATCCAAGGAAGAGTGATAGGTAGGAGAAATATAAAAGAGCAAACAATAAAATATCCATTAAGGGATTGTAACCTGGGTACTAACTTGGGTTAATAGCTTTTATTCAAAATGTATAGGAAAGCCTAAGCTAAAAGCCCATTTTGTCTTCATGATTATTTTAATCAGAATTAAGAATATTTGTCTTTTTCCAGTGTAGAAATTCCTCTAGATTCATTCATATCTTAAATGCTCCCTGTTAATTACTGATGTGTTGCAAGCTATCAAGTAAATATTAAATGTACATAGCATTTTATATAAGCACAGACATATGCAAACAATGGAATCTGTAATATTCTGGCATGTCAAGGCCTGTTTAAAGAATAAATCTTATGAACACTGGCCATTGAACCCTACTGAACTGATTCCCACTGATATTTGGAGCTGTTACGGTTTATCGTGTCAGGAGCTACTTGGTCACTTTCCAAGTCATGAACTATAGAATTGAGGAGGCTGGGAATAAGCAATATAATTTAGATATTCAAACTTACCATGGCAAAATATACTTCATCTGTATTTATAAGGAAATGACTGTAGATACAATTATGTAGAAAAGAATTGGCTGTGCTTCCTTTTGAAACCTAATTACTTAACTCCTTTCTTGAAAGAAAAATGAAATGTTTGTGGAACTTGTTGGCTGTAAAAAGCAGAAGGAAGTTTTTGATTAACACAGAAATGTATTTTATAAAAGTATCAAGTAACATTTAAATGAATGCCTTCCTGAGAGTCCTTGGTAGGAAGGTGTAAGCTTGATGTGAATTATTGGCTTAACTTAAGCCAAGAAATACACTGTGCACTGGGATAGTCTTTTGCTCCTGGGGATTTGTCTGTAAGGAGGGAGCAAAAACCTTAGCCTAGTTTGGTTCATTTGGCTGTGTTTTTTTCCCCTCAAGTAAAAGAACTGAACTTCAGTGTTTTAGAAAAGCCTGGACTGTTTTCATTTCTCTGGCCAAGCCAGTAGATCTAGTTGGATGGGAGCTAAATAGTGATGAGGAAATTGGATAGTTGTGCAGTCCCCTCTAGAATGGTTCTTTTTCCTCTTAAATGTATCAGAGGAGGCAAGATAGAAAATATAGAAGTAGGAAAGGAAGAGAAGGGATGTGGAGAGGAGATGAATATGGGTGTGAAATGCCTGAGGAGCAGTGAGCAGATGAAGCAGACTGAATGACAAATGATGGTGAGGAAAGGCTGGACACTTTCTTTTTGCTGAAGAGTAATGGAGAAGGGTTTCTGGACTGCTAGCTTTGACTCCATGTCCATGGTGATTATAGTTATGATTTGTGTGGAAAGACTGGCAAGCTATGATATGACCTCTCTTCTGTAGCTGCTACTTTGCGGAGATACTGTGTTTGGCTGATCAGGGAGCCTGTAGACCATGTCTGGAGTYGCTGTATCTGATAGCTTTTCTGTGCTTTGCGCTCCTGAACCTGCGTGGCTAACTGCGGATGGATGTTGTCATGCAGTTTGGGGAGCCTGTGCCTGGTGTGTGTCAACACTCACAGTCCCAAGGGAGGCCACTGATGCCTCTGAGACTGTCCCATCCTGGGCACAAGGCCTCAGGGCACCTGCAGGCCAAGGTTCAATATTACATTTTTTTTGTGCCAAGTGACTGGCTATTGATAGCAACATCTGAAGTACAGAAAAGCAGACTGCGTTTTTGTTCAAGAACAGCATCAACAAAATTTCATGAAGGGGGTGAACTGGAAGTCTGCTTTACACAGTCCTCTGTAGGACTACATCTTCTTTATGATTATATCTTCTCAGAGTTTTGAAAAAGACAAGCTGTTATGTATTAAGTGGTGAGCATAGGTGCCCAGTTGTCATGTATTCCTCTGGACTTGCTACCATTACCTGCTTTCCTGTTGCTGGTAGTGCTTTTGTTCTGCATGAGAGCTGTGAGTTAACTGAACGTAACATGATATATTGAATTGTGTTGTGGTGTGTGTTCACAGACTCTACAGTGGAGTGGGACCAATAGTGTGAATACAGCAGTCCCCAGGCCAGCTGTATTTGCATTATTTGTAAAGTGCTACTGCTGCCTCTGCAGGATGCAATTTCTATTCTTTTTATAGCATTTTCTAAGTCTGTAGTTAATATTAACTGACAGGGCCAGCTGAGAATCTTGGGATTTCCTATTACACATAATTAAGGAAAATACTAATTTATGTACAGACAGACGCCTTATGGTAAATTGCACTGCATGAATATCATTGCCTTCACTGCTAACTCCATTTCCTACTGATTAGTGAAAATCTGTCTTGTAGTATAAGGTGCTAGAGGCATGTGGGGGGCTTTCCAACATGTAGACATGTAAAGAAAATGGCAGAGAAGCTTTTATTTTTTTACTTTTTTGAATTCATTCTTGCTTTTATGGGCCAGTTGTCCTAAATCATCCTGTACCTAGAATATGTGTGAATTTGCACTTTAAGCTTTCTGTGGAACATGGAGGGGGACTTGCATTCAGCAAGGATTTATCAGTTCACCTTAGCTATTACTGAATTGGTGTGGGGATCCTAGTTGGAGTCTAGTTTCCTGTTTTGTTCAAAAGAAACATTACCATCRGGGTTCAGCAAGAGTGGGCTGCTCTGCAAGGGAAGGCCAGCTTGGAGCTGAGGATGACAGCAAGGCAGGCAAAAGCAGTGGTCTCACCAACAGGACCTGAGCAAGAAGAGCACAGCATGGCCAGTGATGGTAACTGGGGGCAGCCCCAGTCATCACAAGTCCATAGCGATGAGGCAGGTCCAAAGGGGACCTGTTAAATGAGGAAGCTGAGTCAGGATCTGCAAGGCACAGGCCAGGCATACCTAAAGCATACCTCTGGTAAGGACCTAATGTGAGGGCCTGAACTTAAATGCAGCTTCTGAGCAAAGCGGAGAAAGCCCTGATGAGGCTTCTTACAGCTCACGCGCGAGTCTGACCCAGTGTTACAGCACTGGCTCAGAGCTGTCCTTGAGCGCAGACAGCCAAAACCCTTTGGGGGAGGAGGGGGGAGGTGCAGAGCCTGGTACGCTCATGTAATAATTGTAGAGCACCATGTGCTTGCCCTGTTTTTGAGCTATTCCCTAGACAGGAGGCATGATATTGGATTAGATGGATCTTTGGTCTGACGTGGTGCAAACATTGCTATGGTGATGTGTTAACAGATCTTTCTGGTGTCAGAATAATCTTAGTTTGGATATAAAAACAGGATTTCAAAATGGAACTGAATGAACTGCCTCTGAGCAGGTTTGAAGTGTAACTTCTGGTCTGCTTTTGTAAGCTAATTAGCTGCCACCCTAAACAGATAACCAAATATTCAACCAAGCAGATAGCTGTGATGAGAAGTAAGAAGCTGTCCTCTTTAATGTCTTGTTGAATAGATCTGTTCCCTGGCAGGTCGGCTCTTTGCCTTGTYGGTGAAAAGATCTGGTGGTTCAGTTCCTGGTTCCTAGGAAGGGATGTGCTGGAGTCTCCTGACTCGTACCCTATCAGCAAGCAGACCAGTAAACGTTGATTGTAACATGCCTGAGGACAATGAAACGCAAGCAGAGAGGCAGTAGAATGTCTGTGCTTGACTTTCACCTTCTCGAGTCCGTCTCCTGCAGATGGATGTGAGCAGCCTCACTGGAGTTGCACCAGTTTGCTGTCATCTGCCCATACTGGGTACCAGTAGCAGGGACATGAGGGCAAGTCTGGYTCCTACAGTCCTCTGCCTGGTGAAGAGCTACTCAGGCCTCAGATTTCCTGCCTGTGGTACAGGTGTGGCCCCCAACTAAGTCAGCAGAGTTGGTACTTTGGAGAAAATGTCTTTTTAGTTGTAAATGGAGAAAATTGTATTTGGAATCAAGGAAACATGGTTTCCTTTATTACTCAGTTTCATTATCACTCTGAGGGTAATTCTCTTCAGATCAATCAAAGCTAGTAGGAGGCATGCTTAACACTGCCAACTTTCTTGTGCCATAAAGAACAATACAGACTAGATTCCTGGAGTYTAGTGTGAAAGACAGGCAAGCAGTACAAATCAACAGGAGATGAGTTTAATACAGCATGGATGTACTTGGGGTTGCTGAGCATCTTTTAAAGCAAGAATATTGCAAAGCTCTGACTGGATCATGACAGACGCCATTGCAAAAGCTTGCTTTTTCAGCTCTGTCATACCTCTGCTTTTATCTAAATCAGTGTGTTCATATCTCAGCATGGTTAATCCTGATTATGATCATCCTGCTATCTATTAAATGAACTGCTTTTTACCAAGCTTAGTTTTAAAGACCATTAAAAACAAAGACTAGGGTTTGCTATTGTTAACTGGTGGCAGAACAAAGGCAGTGCAGGCACCTCCAGATTGCTAACAATTCTTTCTCTTCTCTGTCTGGGAGTACTGCAAAGACAATGTGTCTCACAGCACACTTTTCTATTGATCTGAATATTCAGCTGAGTGTTAAGACCTGTATTTTCTATTCACACGCTGCAGCCATCCTAACCTACACAATGTTGGTTTTACAGAAAATGAGGTATCCTGTGGGCTCTAATTTAGGCAGCTATTAGTATGGAGAGCTAAAGGTAACATATTAATGTATAGTTCTTAGTATATATGCTGTTTTCAAAAGACACATGGATCACTTGGCACTTTCCTGCATATGGAGCTTATCATAGCATCACAGAACAATTGAGGACCTCAGGAGGTCTCTTGTCCAACCTCCTGCTCAAAGCAGGKTCGGCTCTGAGGTCAGATTGCTCAGGGTATAGCCAGTCGGTCTTGAAAACCTCCAAGCATGCAGACTGTACAGCCTCTTTGGGCAACCTGTTCCCCTGCCTGCCTGTCCTCATGGTGAAAAGTTTTTCTGTATATGCAGTCAGCTTCCCTTGTTATTCCAGCTAAGTCCGTAGGCAGACCCTATTGCAAAGTGCCAGTATGTCAGTTTGTAGTTCAGCTGTTGGATCTGAAGTGATATAAGAGGCAGAATGCGATACTGAGACCCCTATGTGGGCCATAGGCAAAGCACTGGTGGAAAGAGGCTGATGTCTAAAATCTGTGCTCCACTGGGGATATAGGGCTCCTGTTCATGCTGTAATCAACTGCACATGGAGCTCTGAGTGCCTCCAGCTCAGCCAGGGTGAAGGCTGTTTGAGTGACAGTGCCATGGCACTGGAAGTGCCCCAAAGTAAGTAAAAGTGTTCATAAAAGTTGTACTGACTGGGTCTTCCACAATCGCCTTGTTTTCCCAACATGCTTTTGCACATCTGCCTCACTGCAATCCATGCATGATTCCAGTGTCTTTATCTGATGCTGCTCATGTCTTGCTAGAGCAGCAGAAGCAGCATGAAATTGATGTGATCTTTTTCTTTCTTTGCTGCCCAAAAGGTTCTGAATAGGAGCCCTGGAACAGAGCGGGCTTGTTGACTTCGTTCTGCAGCTGCATGACAAATCTGCCTCTCAGCCTGCAGCTTCAAGAAGACAGCACTGCATCTGTTCTTGTAGAAGATGGCTTTTGGTTTGTCCTTTTTTGAAATGATAAGGAATTTAAATTATTTGTTTTAAATGGAAACCGTAGAAACAGGTGACYTAGGCTTCCCTCCATCACCAAGAAGAGCTTCCCACTTATGCTTGACAAAGGAGTGAATGGATTATCCTCAGTTTAAATGAAATATTTGACCCTCACATGGCAACATTAACATCTAATTTAGAAGCTTATTTCCTGGTATAGTAATTATATTCTATTTTGTGAATCTGCTTAGTCAAGCTATGAATAAAAAAATCTATGATTTTTATAGGCTTATTCTTTGTATATGTCTCTCCTGTTGATTTGTTTGTCACCATGACAACTTCGTATCAGTTTGTCTGACATTCTGTGCACTTCAGAGAAGTTGACCCCAGGCCTGAATGCAGGAAATTGGGGAGTAAGATCTGAACAGCTGCAAATGTGTTTGATTTCCACAGCCTCCTACATGGCTCTGCTGTGCTGAAGTCTAATGCATGCATGCAAGTTGAAAAACAAAGAACATTTTCTTCACTAGATCTTCAAGCTGCAACATACTGCTATTTCTCTAGTATCTTTTCATGCTAATTATGTATGCCAGTTACACAGGCTTGTAAAGCCAATATTAAACTATCACTTGACAGATTTATACATACTGACATATAAAAATGTCTATTTCCTTTAGAATTTTTTTTCAGTCTAGTTTAGATGTTTTTATTATCAAGTACTAGGATCAGGATCTAATTGGTGAATACTCTACCACAGAACTATCTGCCTTACATCTGACTCTTTCTGCTCTCTATAACTTAGAAAAATATCCTTGCCTGTGCAAATCTGCCTGATCTGTATTCTCTAAGTCAGGAGCAATTTTTCAACTTCAGCTATGGTACACAAGGCATCTGTGTATTCCTTGGTCTGAGCTGCCTGTGTTGGCGTCCTCGGGAGCCATACTGATTTGTGCTGGCAGGTGGTGAGTACTGTGTGCCACACACACCCCTCCAAGCAGCAATTTCGCTCTCTTGGGAGAGTTTGTGCTGGAGACTGGGGGACTTTACCAATTTCAGCCAGGAAGTTTCAGTTTCACTGAGGGAAGGATCTGCGTAATGGAGAGCTGAAAAATTTGGGGTGTTTGGCTTTGTTCAGCAATGTCTGAAAGTGTCTGTAGGCTTGAGAAGGCAAACCAGGCAATTCTAAGCCTGCCAGAGGCGGTAAGGGCAAAGTGTCCTAATAGAGCGTGGATGGAACAGACCTCTATCAAAGCAGAACTTATTGCCTGTCAGCTGGCAAGACTGCTTTGGAAGTCTTGCACATGTTATGTCCCTCTCAAATTCAGAACAAAGCCCTCAACTACAAATTTTGTTAAATACTCATGCCTGTAAACTGAAATAGCTTCCATAGTCTCTCCATCTACCATCAGGACACTAACTCTAATGTGCTGCACAGTGTAAGCACTGYGTTTGCTTACTGAGTTGATACTGCATGTTCCAGCTGCTGTATCTCAATGCATGTCATGCCTATTACACCCACTCTCTGGAGCAGCCCTGGAACAAATGTGTAGAGCCTTGAAAGATGGTTGGTTTGGTTTTTTTTGGAATTTAGGGGATAACTTGAAAGATACACAGGCGCATTTCCATTTTCTAAACAAAATTTCTCAAGTATGTGAGAAGGAAGTTGGCTAGCTTGGTTGCATTATCTGATCAGAAAAACATACAGAATTATAAGAACTATATGTACTTCCACCATATTACAAAGAGACTCATTTTACTCTTTGCTCAAAGGCTATTGGGAAAACCTTATTTGAATCATGTTCCTGGAGATGGGAAAGGTTAGCAAATCTATACCTTCTGTTTTGCCTTTTAAATAAGATCTTCCAGGAGCTTTCTAGACCTCATCAAATTTCACAGTAACAGGATGAGAAAGCTGAGTTTTGTATTACCTAACAGAAGAGTAAGACACAAAACAGAAGCTGGGAAGAATGACTCTCAACTGTCTTTTAGTAGAAACATTGGCATTTATTCTTTCGTAAGTGCTGGCAGAAGTTCAACATTGAGAAATGCTTATATGAACTGTAAGACTAGTACTTCTGTGACAAAACAGTTTAGCAATACACAGAGCAGGTGTCTGTCAGAAGCAAAGACACAATCTCAGCCCATTGAGCCATTGGGGATGAGATTTAAACTTTTGGAATCTATGCCAAAACATGCACTTGAGAGCAAGTGAAAATGTACTAAATTCACTTTTTACTATGTCAATGAAATGGTTAATAAAATAGAGACATGTCCCAGTGTACTCTAGTAAGCCAAAAATCCCTGGGGCTATTCTAATTTACAGCTACAAATAGTGTAATCTGTGATTTGACAATATCATCAGAGTGATAACAATGCAGGTCCAAGTAGTTAACAATCAGATGGCACCAAAATACCATTTCGAAGAAAAAAATAAATCATCAACTATAACACCAAACTGCATGTGGTTTTTTTGGCTTGAGCTGCCAGAATAACTATTAGTTAGGGCAGGTGCATGAATTAATGCTGCTACATTTTCAAGAAATGTTTGGTAACCTCATTACTTGCCAGTAGGTGTCACTGGAGTCCAGCAGAGAACTATTATTACTTTAAATCCATTTCTACTTAATCAAACCTTTATCTCAGAGAGGCATTTGGTATTTACATGTGTTGACATGCATCCAGTAAAAACAAAGTACTGAAACCAGTGCTCTTTCAAATGTTTTTTCCTATATCAGCTACTGATAACTGTTGGTGGATAATCCAGGGGATTGGGAAAGAATTTTGAAATTGTTTTTTCCTCTGCAGGATGCCTGAATCTGGTCCAAGCTGCTATTGAGCAAAGTGATTACCTGATGCAAAGGTGAAGCTAGTTAGGCAAGGCCTCTATGGTTACTCAGCCCTTGCCCCATCGGTGGGGGAGGACAGGGGAAATCAAGGCAAAAGACCCAAATCTTCAATTTCGTTGGCACCTGCACTGAAATTACAACAGAGAGGCTGGGAACTGAATGGGACTGAAAGGACCCCTACTTCCAGCAACAAAGCAACTCTCTGCAAGTCTGAGATAAGCCCTTTAGGTGGAAAAGCTAGCAGAAGCTCCACTGTTGAGGTCTGTGCATACCTACCTCTGGAAATAAGCAATATGCTCTTATTCTGATGTCAACGTTTGTTTTTCTCCAGTGTTAAAAGTAAATTCCAATGAATGCAAATAGTAGGAAAACTCAGAAGTAATCTATATAATCACCTGTGTCATTAGTTTTATGCAAGAATACTTTATTAAATAGATGTTTCTCTGAAGATCTGGGTCTCACATGCTAGACCTTGTATTTCAAGAAATGGAGCACAGTGCTGAATGAGATTGATTAGGATTGAGCTGAAGAAGAGCATGAAGTGATTTTCTCTTATTTTAATGAACTGTAGTCCTTTGCTGCCATGTGGTTGCTAGAGAGGTGATCAGCAAAGGTATTTCGTTTGTAATACACACTCAAGTATTTGCTGTCTGGAAGGCACAAAAAAGCACCAAACAGACCCCTGTGGTTGCTAAATATGTTCCAACCATTTGATACCATACATCGAAAGACAGAAAAAATGAGTCAGATTTTGTTTTCTCCAGTTATTAAACAGACATGGTAAAAGGCTTGTTCATGAAGACCTCCAAGGAGGCATTTTGAGTTAGTTAAAGCAGTCTTACTTTAAGCCTAAGCTCTTGTATCAGTACATTTTTCCAATTTCTTTCAAGTGTTTACCAAGAAATGACTGTGCACAGAACAGTAAACATTTATCTCAGAAATTCAAGATCACACATCCACTAGAAAACTTAGAGCATAAGGAGGCCATTGCAGGCCAATACATTATGAGGATAATAACCTACTTTTGGACAGTAAGTGCACTGCCTGTTCTGTAGTTTTTGAATGTCTCTTGATCTAGTAATGAGTCATTGCTTGATATGTCTAAAGAACTAATCAATATGTAGGTTGTTTTTTAGCCTTTTGTTATCTTCTTCAAATATAATTCTGAAATACTCTGTCAGCACTTGTTAACACGCACCTCCACTGCATGCAGAAGATGATCTTTGACCGTTACACAGAGCGTGGTAATGTTGTACGTAGTGAACGTTGTTAAATGCAGACAGGATTGCAGAACTGGCACAACGTGTTAGTGCTGGATGTATCAGGTTCTTATGCTATAGGCAGGAGACATTACAGCTGCCTTTATGGTACTGCATTGTAATTTGAATAACAGGGAAAGTAATTTGTTTAGGGCTGTATTCTAGCAGGGAACTAATGAAGCCTCTAACTGGTACTTTGCTACCTCCTACCTCTTCATGAGAAAATCTTGATGCAATTATTTTTTTAATTTTCATTTTATCAGCTTAATTTGCTAGATAGTACATTAATTCTGCCATGAAGCTCAGGGAAACATCTAACCAGTCCTCCTTAGTGTGCTACAAGGTTTCAGCTGTGCGTGGATTTGCTTTTTTAGTTGTAGTTTGTGTTGCTGTTCTTGGTATCATCACATATAACCCTCAAAGGACACACATTCTGCTCTCTGTGCAGCAGTTTAGTTGTTTGACCTGACTTTTTTATGGTTTGATGTTTTGTAACTGCTCAGTTACTGGCTGAGTTCTACTCTTTCTAAAAAGTAAAAACAAGTACTTGGGAAATACAAAGGTGAAAAAAATCTTGTAAGTAAAAACTCAAAAGGGGAACTGAGTGATTATAAGATCTGTGTATAAAGAGCCACACTAACTTAATAAAATGAACACTAAGAGCGCAAAGGAATATAATGCATTAGCTTAGATCACATATATGCACTTTTTAACTGGTAAAGGAAGGAAATGAGAAAAATGAACAACAGAAATGGCTGGTACCCTGTTGCTGGAGGAGGAATAGAAGAGGACAATGAGAGTCCCGTCAGAAGAACTCTTTATCAGAAAGAAGATTTAAAACACCAGTTGCATGTTGCATTTCTGTGTTTTTTGCTCTGTAGCAGACATTTTGTCAGACACTGAATTTTGGTAGCTTGCATTAAGGGCTGCCATCGTGAAGACGGACATAGATTCAGCATTCAACAATAATGTACATCAACAAGCCCTCCAAGAAAAGTTCAGGGAGAGGGGAAGGTTGGTGTTGAATTCAGTCCTCTGATAAAGCTGCAACAGATCTCAGGTGTTTGAGAGACTCAGCCCCCTTTTATTCCATAACAAAACAATGTAAACTTTACCTTACAAAGAACTTAAGTTTTCTTTGCCTTGAAGGATCACTTCTAAAGTAGGCTGCATCCTCTCACTGCAAGCGAGTTTTTTTTCATGAAACACCTTGGCATGTTGTAAAAATCTTTGTGGGAAAAGGCACAGGCACTTTATTCTCTCATTGTAGCTTGCCGAGATAAAATCCACAGCAGAATAAAGTTCTGATCTTGACAAATTATAACAAGGTCAAAGCTACCTTGTTCTTTTCCCACTAGTATCTCACCACAGGTTTTTCCAGTAGATTTGCAGGCTGATCACCTTGGGAAAAAAATTGCACAGAACAAACACTGAGAATTTAGCCGTAGGTGAGTGACTACTGTTGGTTCATCAAGTAGAACTAGTATTTCCAGAGGCTTTTACACTGTAGAGACGATGCAGCCTCTCACATGATTGCAACAGATGGGTGTGCAGGCTGGAGAGAAGGTGGAGCAGCACAACTTTCTTCTGCTGGCTGCCTGGGTCTGATTCATTAGTGCCATGATCCAGAGAACTCTTTTATCACAGAGAAGCAGCTCCTAGCTGCGCTCGTGTAAGCGTTCTTTTGTTCCGCTCAGTGGTGCTTGTTTTAATCTTTCGGTTATTAAACTTAATGCTGGATCTTGGCCACCTCCCATGATGAGAAAGTTACGGTATGATACAAATACTGAAAGAAAATGATCCAACACTGTATCAAGCTTCCCTTTTTGAATTCCTCATGGTCTTTCTTCACAGGGTTCAGCGTCAGGAAATAAACAATATTCTACTCAGGTGAAACACCTTACTCAGAAAAGCCATTTTCTGGACAGAAATCACACTTCCTTACAAACTGAGTTGCGAATCTCTCCCTCCCCACCCCTATAAGTTCTGCTTTACGGTTTGCTCTGATCCAACCGCTGGTGTTCTCAGCACGGTGCAAGTGCATTTTCCACCCACTCCCAGACTACCGCTGGTGTTGTTGCTGAACTTCTTCCACCACGTATTGGTAGTGATACTAATGTATAAATAACTATTTTCAGAGCTGTTTCAGAGAATTTGACTAAAACATGGTAATTAGGTACTTAATGCATGTATTTACTCTCCTTTCATCTTTGCTATGCAAATAGCAAGGGGAAAATTCCATCCCCAGTGAAGCGAATGGCAAAGCCCTGGGTGCTCTCACCCCGGCATGCTGGGTGACACCTCCTGAAGGACAGGAACAGGAGGAGACTGACATTTTGCAAAGAAAAGGCAAAACACGCTGAAATGTTTAACATTTTAAGTGGCACTAATTGGGACATGAAAGCTCTGCAGCAGCTGTGAATGCAGCAAGAGCAGCAGGACATCATCTTCTCCCCCATCCCTTCCCACCTGGAGGAAAGGCAAAGAAGGAAGGAAGGATTGTTGAAAGCTGGGGGAAACATAGGAGGCAAAGAGTGGCTAGGTTGAGATGGAAGGGGGAAGAGGAGGAGACAGAGAAGTGGATTGAGGGGTTAGTGGGTTTCCCGGTCCTGAGGGGAGAGGTCTGGATGTTAGGAATAATGGGGAGACCCTTTGTGTGAGTTAGTTTGTCTTTGGAGCAGTGTTTAGCAGGGAACGGGGGCAATGGGTTATTGAGCTTATTCTCCTTTTGTGGGAAAAGGAGTGCAGGGAGGATGCATTATGCTGTTAATTCAGATACTTGATATAAAGGATACTTACTGTCCTGGTTCTTACAAAAATCTGTTTGGCAGCCTCACTTTGAGCAGATATAACTGCCAAATGCTAGTTTTGGTCATGAGGTAAGTCAAACACTGAGAAATCTTCCTGGCAGCCTCTAGAAGGACACTGCTGTCCTCATCTTTCCCCAAAGTATCTGCTAAGTGGGAAATCTTCCATTTTCCTACTGTGTTGCCTCCATTTTCTTTTGGAGGAAAATCTAAGTTGAAACACTTTAAAATGTTGTAATGGCTGCTGAAAGATTGAATCCTCTAAAGGCTGCATCCTTGGCTATAACTTGTTTTGAAAAGTCTGCATTGTACCACATAGAGATCTCAGCACAGAAAGTGAAAAGCAGAAGTGGGAGGGTTCATCATGTATCAGGATGAGGTATGTCTGAATAACTATTCTGTCCTCCTTGCAAGTTTCTTCTTCTGTCATACTCCTCTCTTTTATCTCCAGCCTTGAAGCATTTGAGCTGTGTTTTTTCGGTGCTTTCTGACTTTATTATTACTAGTATGATGCTAGTTTGGGGGGCAGGGGGAGGTACGACATGTGCTAGGAAAGCTGTAGAAGATGGGAAACTTGAAGTCTTAAGATGGCTGCTTACCTCTCACTACTTTCTGTATGGAGGCAAATGCCAAAATGGAGCATGTTCTGTGTGTTTGTTTTTTGTAGAGGGAGATGGCAACTATCAATAATAGAACTCCACAAAAGGAGCAAGATGCCTGTTAAATTCCTTCCTTTAGGAGAATTAAACTTACCTACTGCCAAGAGTAGATGGGATTTGGCTTATATTTGCTCTGTCTTGGTACTTGCATGTTTGAGGTAAGCCAGATAAAATAGAAATAGTGAAGCTTAACATGTTATTTGCCAAGTTATTAAGTTATTTGGTATAAACTTTTCAAAAGTGTCTAGAGCAAGGTAGGTGTTAGAAGAATCAGCCTCTCTCTCCTGTTCTTGAAGATGACAATTTGTTAGCTTTCAAATAAGTAAAAGGTTTTACTAGCCTTATAGCCTTTTGCTGATCCTAAAATAGGATAGTCAGCACATAAGTTAGGTTAAACTTACCCTCTGTTAGTCATGTGAAATTTAATCATGACCATGAAACTGCCGTGCTTTAGATTACTGTATGTGGGGATTCCACAGAGCCTAGAAATACTGTTGGAGATAGGAAGCTCGCCCGCAGGGGCTAGCGTATGAGGGCCTTCAAACGGACCGCTACTGGCCAGCGACTATCGCTGCACTGCAAAATCTTCTAAACTGCCGCTTCTCAAGTGACTTAAGTAGCAGTTGCTCAAGCTTTAAAATTTCTATTTTATTTCCAAATACTTTTAGAAACTATTCCTAAACAGTTTGGTTTTATTGCCTCACTCTGGCTATATTCCTTAGGTTTGCTGGTTCTCAGAATGAAGTTGTTTATGCTGTAATGAAGTCCACAGAGCCTGACTCCTGTGCTTAGTTGTCACCGTACTGTTTTTTCCTCTAACACATCAGTTAGTCACCAAATAAGATTTTTAAACTCCTGCAATAGCACGCAAAACTCAGGTTTAGCTATTCATTTTACTCTTGAAGTTTATACAAGCTAATTAGTAGCTCTGATAGAAGAATATTCATGGGGGGGGGAAGCTCCTCACTTGTTTGTATTCAACTTGTGTATTTTTAAATTTGTAACCTGTTTTTAACAGCACTTCACTAACCGAGTTGGGTGGTTAAGATATAAATGATCTTTTAAACCTTCCTTAAAACACAGACTCATCACAAGGCCCTGCTCTACTTTGTCTTCGCTTTCTCTTTCTAGCAGCAATTGCATAGCGCCTGTTAAAAAGCACGTTTGCAGCGTTTGTTCTTTAAAAACACTACCTGAAAGTTATCAGCACGTGAGTAGGTGTCAGGTAAAGGCAGAAAATTGGTTTACTGACAGGATCATTAAACAAAACAGGACTCCTGTATGTCTGTTAAAAACTATTAATTTTGCATTGGGTGAAGTAAAGGTAAAAATTAAGAAAAAAGTCGTGATTCTTAACGACGAGTTCGGAGACAACCCCTACGCTCTTCTGTGCAGGGGCGCTAGCGTTTTTTTCTTAGTTTCCACTGTCGGGGGCCTGTATTTTGAAACCTTTCCTCCAGCGACAGGTGGTGGGTAGGGTGGCCGGGCTGTGAGGCCGTTTTTAGGCCCGGGGGGGGTGTGTGTGTGTGTGTG
>NW_020449419.1:3586472-3679321 GCF_003343035.1 Apteryx rowi | reverse complement strand
GGCTGGGCCGCCCCGCGGGGGTGCTGCGGCCCGGCCGGGCTTTTCTCCGTGGCGGGGGAGGGGGCCYGGGGGAAGGGAAGTGACATCAGGCGCGGCCGGGCCGCACGGCGGGGAGGGCCCGGTTCCGCTGCCCCCCCCCCCCTTCCCGGCCGCAGGGGGAGGGGAAGGAGGAAGGGAGAGAGAGAGAGGAGGGGAGGGAAAAAAGAAACTGTCACCGTGGGATTTCATCAGCTGCTCCTGCCTCCGTGCATTTAACCTATTTTCCTTCCCTTCGATTATGTAAGAGGGACGGTGTAGGAAGGAGCGGCGAGTAAAGATGACTGATGTGCCTCCTTTGCGATTGTCGGTTGTTTGTGTCCAGCTGGCCTGCCAGGGTAACTCTGGGAAATGCCGGCATTTATCTTTCAGTTTGTGCTCCTATTTACCTTCCTTGCCCCGCTCCAAATACTGCGGTACAATGTGTGGGAAGGAGGGAGGCAGGRAAGGGAAATGGAGTGAAATTTGCCAAACTTATTATTTCTCACTGAGTGAAAAACAAGGCAGAATTGTAAGTAATGAGTAAAAATCCCTTTCTGTTGATATTCTGACTTATTATCTTCAATCATAGTCCAAGCTATGGGTTTATCGCGTAGGGTATTTATTTTTCCCCAGATACTCATTGTTTAACCAGTTTACATTATATAGCATATATATATTTGAGTACTGGTCTCTTTATTCAAACCTTATTTAGAGACAACTTTAATTTTTAATCTTGTGAATAGGGCAGTCTAGATTGTAGAGCTCTACTTGCTGAAAATGAAGTACTTTTGACTACAGAAATCTTTTCTTTAAAACTGAACAGTGCAAGTCGTAAGTTAAACCTGCCATTATTTTTGCAGGTGCTGAAAATGCAAAGTGTTGGAAATATTTATTTAAGTCGGGGTTTAGGGGAGAAAAATGTGCTTGTGGTGAGTGAAATGAATTTTTCCTGATAGGAGTTGCATAGAAATTCAAATGTTATTAAATAGTTCATTTTGATTTCTATAGCTGTAAAAACTGGCCTAATATGAAATATTTTGATTTCTGTTAGAAGTATTTTCAAACAGCAACAAAATAAAACTTGTAAGTGTGATTTGTTTTGCTGTTCGTTTTCTAAAATATGTGGGGAAATCCTAGTTTCACTCTTGGGTGAAAAATAGGAAATTAGAGCTAATTACAGGGGAGTACAAACACTAGTTTGACAACCAAGGGTTTAGAGCAACACACAGTAGACAGGTGATGCTATGGGAATAGGAGTTAGATAGGGTTAGAAAGTGAGAGGTCTACTAGTGGCACTTGCTGTTTAGTTTAATTCTGAGTAGCAAGGAGAAGTCTGCAGAATGGTGTTTCATAGCAGAACTCTGGCTAGTACGTAAGCAGCATATGCCTTTACCATCCATCTGCTAAACTGCTGGGGAGATGAATGTTTCCCAGCGCGGTTGTTCCTGGATCTTCTGCACTGCAACACCATCTGGCTGGTAAACTTCTAAAACTCAATTTTTAATTCACCTATGCCCACAGATGACCCTATGAATTGCTTGGCTTGTATCATAAGTGAAGCTTGGCCTGGTCTGATAAAGGGAGACTATTATTAGTGAGACGATCTTTCTAGGCTGAAGCGATAGAATGACGTTTCTGGAAAACAGTCTGGCTTTTTTGGCAGAAGCAAGTCCAGTACTTCAGGTTGAGAAACAGCATGTATCAAGATGAAAACTAAATATGAAAGACAGTACAACACCTATTCAGGGGAATAAAAATAGTTTTATCTGACAAATGTATGGTGTGGTGAGGAATCTTTTTAATGAAGATTTTGAACCTTTTTTTATATACTTTACTATATATGAAAACAGTTGGCACTTTAAAAGTTGTGTTTATTTGAATCTGTAGCTTAAAGAATGCCTTTGGTTTTCTTTTTCCTAACAGACTTTTCTCCACCATGGAGACTACTTTCAGACAAAAGAGATGGACTTGATTAGAGTCGTACTGACTATTTTAAAAAAAAAAGAGAGAGAGAGAACCCAATTTCCTATTCATGTTGGGGCTAAAAAGCTTAAAAATAATATTAAAAAAAAAAGTAAATGATAGATTCTGGTTTACAAAATAGATACGCTAGCTTTATGTTCTATATTGTCATTTGTCCAGGAGTCAAAGTRTTTCTTTTGGCAAAAAGAAACAAACTGGTTTGTCGTCCTTCTTGAATCAAACAAAAGCAGCAATAGAACACACCAAAGGGGACTGTTTAAATGTGTTCCTGTTTAATCTGTTTAAATATAAACTTTATTCTTCTGACAGAGCAAGCTCTGAACTGGGCTACAGTTATAACAGCCAGTAAACAGTGATCGTTTGTGCTTGTCTGCAGTAGGTATCCTCCAAGTTCTTTGAAACTGATTTAGAAATGTCTGTTCCTGTCTCTTCACCAAATCAAACCCACTCTTGGGGGATTGCTGTGTACTGGTCTTGGCCATGACTGTGCAGATGCGTTAAACCACAGCATATTACCAAATAATATGCTTACTAAGTAAGCCTGAGCTTTTAAGAAGAGCATGAGGTGAAGTCGTCATTGTTATTTATGATGAATTTGTATTTGAAACATCTATAGCAAGTTGGAATATTTTGACAGTCCCTTTATTTTTAACTACAGAGCCTTTTTAAAACGATACTGCGTTATTGAATTCTAGCAGAGTGCTACACATTCAGATGTGGTGAAAACATTGTTTTGTTTTCTGCTGATGTTTCATGAAAGCAGTGCCATCTATATTTGGGGATATAAAACTAGAAGAAAGCACATAGCAGAAATAATGCATCCATAGCAGATTCTTATGGATTCATTGTGCAATATCTTTATAAATGTGCAAGTAACTGAATTTCAGGTTAAGCTGATAGATATGAAACTTGTTTCAGAAAATGTTAACAGATAACGGCATTTGCCTGTAAATAAATTCAGTTAGTCTGTAGAAAGGAACTGATGATGTATTTATTGCTAATGTGAAATGTAAATGTCTGGTGCTCGTAGGTCCAATGAAGGGTGGAAATGCGATAATTTGTACTAAAGAGTTAGTAAAGCTATGTTTCTTTCTTCTCCAACAGAGAATATGAAACAGGAGCCAAAATGACATCCCGATTTGGAAAGACCTACAGCAGGAAAGGGGGAAACGGCAGTTCAAAGTTTGATGAAGTGTTTTCCAACAAACGGACCACCCTTAGTACAAAATGGGGAGAAACCACCTTCATGGCCAAATTAGGACAGAAGAGGCCCCATGTCAAACCAGATATTTCCGAAGTTCCTAAAAAACCCAAAGTTGAAGATGAGGTAACAGAGGATCCATTTGGATTTGACAGTGATGAAGAATCTCTTCCCGTGTCTTCAAAGAATGTGTCACAGGCTAAAAGCTCCTCTCAGCTGGAACCCAGTGAAGCTGCTCAGTCTGAGGACTTCACTTCTCTACTTGAAGCTAATAGCAGAATTAATCAGCCATACAGCGGCGAAAACATTGTGTCCAGCAAGTGTATATCTTTTGATGATACTGTTCCTGGCTTAAAAGAAAAGAGCACAAGCAAAAACGTGGAAGATGGAGAATGCAAAGGCAGCAGTGCTAAACTCATAACTGCAGGTACATTTACCCAACTGTCTAAATAGTGTTGTTACCCTCTAATTTTACTGATCTACATTTAGGATTAGTGCTTTCTGGGGTTAGTTAAATGTTCTAATCAAACCTTGGGGCAGCTCATTTTTTACCTCACTTTAAACTATAAGCACAAAGAAACATAATGTATGTTATGTATTGGTCTGGGATCCTTGGTACTGTATTCCTTATGTCTGCAAATTCAGATATCGTGCTTTAAATTCAGCATAGTATGTTAGCCCACCTTGTATAGAATGGAATAATTATCTTCCTTTTCTTAAGTTTGTTCTGAGCTCAGTGTTTTCATGTCTTTTTGATATGTGATATCATAAAGAGTGAAGTTTTGGTAATAATAGAATGTTATATTCTTAAGATACTGGCTCTAATTAAGTGCAGGTAAATGCAGATAAAGCTTACTACCTGCCTGCTTAATGATTTTTATGGAAAAAGTGGGTGCTCTGAACTTCCGTTGCATAGAAGTATGTTAACTTTTTTTTTTTTAATTAACACATTTTTTTTATCAAGGTATATGTAAAAAGCTTCAGACGTATGAAATGGAGCTCTGTCAAACTACTAGTAGGGGCTATTTTCAGGCACCAAAGTGCCTTTTTATATGATACCTTTTTGATTTTTGAGCGAGAATGCACAAACCCCATGGTGCTGAACATCACTATAATTTTGTTCAAGTCATTCTTGGGCAAGATCAGGTGCCATTATATTTCATTAGAAGTTTTCATGTAATGGGCTGATTAAACTGCAGCTCCTAGAATTGGGCAGACGATGAAGATGATGACACCTACTGACTTGCTCTGGATTGTCATAATGAACTTTAATGAGAAGAGCTTACGTAACTTTGAAGTCTGAGGTATAGTTAACTTATCCCTGGGATCAGAAATTTGAGTGGACTTGTTCACTTGTTATACAGTAGACAAGATACTGAATAGCGTAAGATTAGTGATATAATACAAGAGGAACCAAAAAATGTTGATGAAACTGTACTCTGTCGAAAAAAATGGTAGGCTATATAGTTTCCTCTCAATTTTACCCCTGTTCTTGCTGTTGAAATTATTTATTTTTCATAGGGTTTCTGCAGTTTATTTGTAAGTATTATCTGCGTTCAATCTAGAAATCAAATTTATGTTTTGTTAAGTTTGACTTCAGTTTTCATAAGATGTTAAAGAGACTTCTTCTCCAATATTTACAAGGAGATGAAACAGTAATGAGTTTTGTAGGCTATTGATGAGAGAGTGCAGCAGAGGGGGTGTTAGAATGAAATGGTTTCCATGTAAGAGAGCCTATTTAAAGCAGTGTTTTTCATTTTGGAAGAGAAAATATTTGAGTCTTTGGGGAGAAAATAACTTGGGGAGAAAATGCGATTAGAGCTCTAAAAATTCATAATGCATGAAAGGCCAGGAGGAACTGACTGCAGGAGTTTCGTTGCTGCTTCCTGGTTCTGGTATTGTGGAAAATAATAAAGTAAAATATTTAGAAGAGGAAACACTTCTTCATTTGATGCCTGTTTAAATTCTAGAACTCCTTTCAAGAAAGTATTATGTATGCCATAAATATGTATGGTCTCAAAAAAGGAAACTGATAAATCTTTGTAGATAAGTCCATCAGTGGCTGTTGAATATAATGGTGGTCTGGATGTAGATAAGGAAGTTACTTGAACAACAGTTTACTGAAGGCATATTGTTCTTGTGTTCTTTCTCTAAGTACTTCCTACTGATTGCAAATAAGTCAGAAATAGAATGATGGACAAGGTGGATCTTGACCTGATGATGCCGTTCTTTCAGAATTTATTGTAATGAACAGTTTGTACCTAGTCAAATGAAGATTAAAAACCCACTTCATAATTTTGTTCTTCAGAAATCAAATTAAATAGAGACTGAATCTGTGTGACATCCCTAGGAGGGACCTTAAATAAGGGCAAGGAAACCAAGATTATAGTTTCAGTGATAGTGTTTATTTTGGACATTTGGTGTAAATGAAACTTAGATAGGTTAAGCAGCTATTATGCTTGTAGGTGGACTTATCCAAAGTAAATAAACATGCTCTCTGAAAACGTCAGTCAGAACACTGAGGAGTTAGATAGTAGTACAGGTACCCAGCATAAATGTAAGTACTTCAAAGGCTTCTTTGTTACACTGACCATTAAGTAAAATTTGAGGGTATAAGGCTGTCTTTCAGAACTGGAGGGAGGTAATCTTATTGAGATAAGGGGGGAGAGGGAGATTGGGGAAGAAGAATCTGAATGATAATAAAAAGTTTGTTTCTTATTGTGTGGTTTCCTAAGGTAAAGTGTACCCTTGCTCTCCTGGTAACCATTCTCACTTTCCCGGTTGCTCTTGACCTTGGCCACATTCAACCAGGTTTGTGTAAAGGGCATATAGATCCTTGAGCTAGCAAGTTCTACCACTTCTGAAAAAAATAAGCAGGTGGATAGAAGAATATTAGTATTACTTGTGTGAGAGAAACTTCAGTGTGAGGTCAACCTTTGTTATATGGGAGTAAACCCAAATACAAGGCTTTAGATACAGGAAAACAGGCTATATTGGTACTGATGTTCATACAGGTGCCTGCTAACTTAAGTGCAATTTGCTAGTTCTTGTGCTGCTGCTGAGTAGTTCTTGCATAATTTAGGTTTCAAGACTTCCTGACAGCACATGTCATCATTGTGTCTTAATCCTTAACCTAAAATAGGGTGAAAGCTATGACTTAGCATGGCTATGGGCAAAGTGAGAGCTGCAATCTGGTCTGCTAATTTTGCTCCAAATCTATTATCCTGCCTCAGTGTTAATTTCTTTAGACATTAAAATCAAGGTGATGCAACTTCAGTTGATTTTAACTAATGTTTGCTTTAAAAAGATGTCCCTTTTTTGGTTAAGTTGTGCCACCTTGTAGTGCAGTTGAGGATTTGTCTTTTATTTAAAATGGTATGGCTTACTGGTCTTTTTATATATATAGCCTTCCGCTAATACTTGTAACAATCTCATTTTAAAGGCTTGAGAAGCTCTTAACGTGGAAAGCCTCTCGTCATCTTACCCTAATATTGCTTGATCAAGACTTAATACTGTCTGAAATATGTCCATGAGTAATCCTGAGGTAATTTAGACATAGTAGGAGTTCAGGTAACTCAGAAGTAGTAAGAGAGTTTTAGGTATTAATAGTTACTATTAGATAACAGATTTTGTCAAAGTAGAAAAATTTGATAGCTAAGAAGTAAGTTGCCTCATTTGAAAATTATTAAACTAGTAATTCATATCAAGCAAAAATACAAAAATTTAGTAGGTAGAAGGTAACGTTTTTGAGAGAAAGAAAGGCTTGTATTGGGATTAGATGGAAAAACCAAAGAGCAATAATTTGTTTTTTTTTCTGAAATACCTTGTTTAAAAAAAAGTGTCTCATTCTGTAAGGCACAAACCCAAGTAAGATTTGACACTAAATCCATATGCACACAAGTTTTAATAGAAAAACACTTACAACCTTGCAGCGGTAATTGTGAGGTGCTAATTTAAAAAAAGTTTTCTAATAACTTTTTGTTAAAATATTAATTTTAGCTTGTGTGTTGAAATTAACATACATTTTTTCAGTTGAAAATTAAAATGAAAGCTTCATGCACTCTAATAAACTATAGAATTTTGTAGGTATTAGTTTATAGGTATGTTTTGACTTGGATACCTGTGATGTAACTTACTCTTGCAACTTCAATTTAAGGTAATACTACTTCTTTAGTACTTCTGGCATTATTAAATAGCTTGTGTTTCAACTACGGATACAGAGATGCTTGGGTACTTATCGCCTGCCATCTTTTTTTTAATGTACCCTAACGCCAAGTTGTGTAACTGTCATCACTAGAGGTTTTACTCTAAGATGTCAACTGCAGTTCATTGGAGATGGCACTCAGGTCAAGGGACTGTCTTAAAAGTGCTAGGATGATGTCTCTGGAGTGCACACCTCGTGTTCCTGTTCATGGAATATGTAATAATATGACTTACTGAATACCTGATATTAAGGTAAATAATACTTGTAGCTGAGAAAGATTTAAAGCAATACATACTCAATTAAAATCCATCTGATTTAAAGGCTATGAGCTTTATTTCTTGAAAATAATAATATTTTGTTTGCTGTGGAGAAATAGAAAATAGGATGGCCTAAAATGTCATTTCAGAGTAAAGAGAAGTGTAGGAATGGTATCCACTTCTATTGTGTTGTGGTGTTAACTGTTACAGGTTTTGTCTAGGCGGTGTCTCTTAAGAATAAGAGGACAGATGATTGCACATAAAATGCAAGTTTCACAAATACTTTTCGCCTAACATTTAAAGTTATTTGTAAAAATAGCTGTTCTGCACACTGTCACTTGTTATTATGTACAAGTATTCAAACAAGTCTTTGTTCTGCAAGTGCTTTCACTCTTGACTGTGTAAGGAAACATTTGGCTGTTGTCTGCTCTTCAGTTATGAACTGTTCTGAGAGATTCAGCAAAGAGAAGTGGTTAAGAAATACTGTGTTTCTAGGTAGTTCTTAACATCCTCATTTTTCACTTGGGGCTTGTGCACATATCAGTAGCAGGTCAAAATGGCAGATGCGGTGCTGCTTAATAAATTGCCTTATGCAATTCAGGAATGAGGTATACAACTGTGCTTAACTGCTTCATGACCCAGTATCCAGAATCTAGTTGCTCAGAAAGAGTACTGAGTGAATTGAGTAATTCACAGAAAATGGTTCCTCTGAAAAGAAGATAGTTCAAGTCATCAGGTCTGTTCCCTATATACTCTCCTGATAGTACCCTAGTGAATGTCTGCAAAGTCTCTGTGTCCTGATTATGTGGGTGGGGAGCCCTATCTTTAAAGTTAAGTTTCAGCTTCTCAAATGAAAGTTTGCTACCACTTCATAACTTAATTTGGCAACAAGATTTGCCCGAGTCTTCATTTCAAACTGTTTTAGAGCTTCTAGTTTGTGTTTAGCAGTGACATGGACATTTAAGATCATAGTTAGACTTAAGTACTTAAGATTACTTAAGTCATCTTATCTTTTTTCCTTTGTGGTGGTGTTTAGTACAACTCATTTACCTCTTGAAGAAGAATTTCAGTTTAGTTCATGTTCTGTCCAGAAATGGGGTAAAAAGTTGGGAGAAACTGAATGAGGTCTGTGGATTTGGCTGTCCAGGAGACAGCTGGCAGCAACCATGATTAAAAAGAACTGTAGCTGTGCTCTAACTGTCTCAGAGCATTAAGAAACTGATAGCGGGGAAGGGGAAAGGTCTGCCAGAAACTATGCCTGTAGGATTTCAGTATTATGAGGTTTATTTAGATGGCAGTAGTGTTGGCTATATTGGTAGTTGGGGGTTATCCACAAGTCGTCTTTCCTTCTCTTGCTTTTGTTAAGTCTCCCCCTTTTTAAGATGTCCCATCTTGTCATGCAAACGGAATTTTTTTGCTCTGTCATTAGCCCAAGTTCAGACTACTGTGATAGTTCTCCATTCTGCTTTGGCATTACTTGATAGTTCTTTGAAGTGTTTTTTTTTTTTTTCCCCTCCTTGGAGACCATTCAAAAGTCTGAAAGGTCTAAAATACAGTTTAAAAATCAGTATTTATGCTGGTTTGCTAAAATAGCAATACAGGAGAAAACAGTATTGGTGGGGGGGGATCTTCCGATTTCTGCAACAGTTTTCTAGTGCAAGGGAAATGCACACAATATATCTTAAAAAACCCCGCAAACTTTTCATCACTAAATCTAGCATAAAACTTTCTGAATTATTCTAAGTATTGTGAAGAAGTTTTATTAGTGAAGTGCTTTTAAGCCCACATATAGAGCTTGTGAAACTCTTCATTTGCAATCTATAACTTAACTTCTCCAAACATTAGTGAGATTCTCAATCCTTTTCAAGAATTTACACTTTAAAAATCATTCTTATATGGACTTGTACAATGGAGAGTTAACTTTTTAAAAGGTCAGACTTTTGACTGCTTCTTAGCTTCTTGTGTTTAAAAGTTGAAATAACTTTGCATTCAAAACAATTGTTCGGTGCTTTTAGAAGAAAAAAACACCCTGGTGTTAACCTTTCAAGCTGGCCAAAGTATGCAGAGAAGTAGAAAACAGTTGGTAAGGAAATAATTTCAGGTTCAAGCTGCTGAGATCTTACCAAATGCATGGAAAAGAAATTGTTTCTAAAGTTCAAACTATTAGTTGATATTTTCATTTAGGAATCTTTCTGGGAAAAAAAAATTCAGTACAGGGTTTCAACATGTTTAGGAACAGTGCCTGAATTCACACTGACTTAGAAGTCAAAGGAGAAGTTTGCTTCAACTGTTATTAGTGCCAATATATTAGAATGAGGCTTTATTACTTTTGTCAGGAGGGCTCACATTGCTGAAATAGGTGAAGACAAGCCTTTTTGCCCTGTACTAGCCCCTTGCATCGCCTGTCACGCTTTGTCTTGTTTTCCCTGCAAGGAGGAAGTCAGCTGGCTTCCTGGATCAGCTTTTTCCTGCCGCTCTAAGCAAGCGATGCCATTCTGAGCTACTAGCGAGGAATAATGTGTCTGCTCTGCTGGGCTTTCTATCAGGGCTGAACACACGATAAAGCTAGTTGAGTCTCTGAAACATCTTGCTTTATGCAGTGTACCAACTCTTCTGACAGCTGGAATTGATGTTGCACAAGTTCTGCCTCTTCAAGACTGTTTTAGTTCTTATTTCTGACCGACAAGTAGTCTTACTTAGAGTGTTGGTTAGAGTTTTTCAAAGCTTAATTGCTGTAAGACCAAAAATAGTTTTCTTTCTGTAGGAAGGCTTTTTTTTTAGTAGTATTAATAAAAAGTACGATTTCTCCTTTATTTAAGAAAGTTGTGGACTTTCCATGTAAATTGGGCATGGACATTGATAACGTGCTATGTACTGTTTTGGGTTTTTAGATAATAAAATACTGAAGTCTGTAGAGTCGTATTATAATCAGATTGTTATGCATGTGGATATATATAGATGGGAGGCAGTCAGTTTAAAAAAATCATATGGTGGTCTTGGAGGTATATGCTTGCCAGAAGAAAAACAAACTTTAAATTAAATTTTTGAGATGGTGTAGAAGAATTTCTAAAGCAAGACCAGAAGGAAGAGTGGAAGAGGAATGACAGGTTTTTTTAAGCTGTGGAAGATAGGCTAGTAAGACCATAGGTGCAACTTGGACAAAAATATATATCTGGGGAAGAAAAAGGATCAAAGTGCAAGGGGTCATTTAGGGCAAGACACAGGGCTTTAATTTGATAGAAATTCAAAGGCTGGATATGGGTGATGACAAGCGACCTAGGATAATTTTTAGCTGTATTTTAAATGGAGGAGGAAGTGGCTTTAGTAATGAGTAAATTAGTAATTTGGGGGTTGTTCTCCCCCCCCCTCCCCCAAGTTTGCTGGGAAGGCAGTTGTGCTAAACACAGCACTTCGTGGAGTTTGGCCAAGTAAGTATGTGTGGGTTGGTGTGAAGGTGCTATTGAGATCTGCAGAGACATAAGATATGATGAAAGACCAGTGACTAGGCAGAATAGCCAACGGTTGTTAGCTGAAGTAGATAAGGAGGGAAAGCAGCTAGATCACTGCCTGCAAAGTTTCCTACACCAGTGAAAATTGTGCTTGGGATAAAGGCAAATGATTAGATCAGTGAATGTTTTCTGCATGAAGAGGGGAAATGATCCTATCAGCCTGCACCTGTGTATAAGGCTTCTATTTCAATTCATGTGTAAGGATTAAAAAAAAAAAGTTGTGTTCTGGCTGACAGAGGCTCTCATGTTTGCATCAGCATAAGACAGCCTTTCAGAATGCCTGCTGATTGCATGTTTTCCTGGTGGAAAAAAGTCTATGAGTAATTACTCTTTATGGCTTAAGCAGAAGTCCAAGGTGAGAAACACTCTTGCAGAATGGAACCATGGCTTGGTGGGGTCTCGTACTAACAGCAGTTCACATTCTGAAAAGCAGTAAAGAGGTTAACCCAAATTTACCCACATTAACCTGCAGATCCATGACAGCATGTAATAAAGTATCTATATTTTGCTTCTGAATTTCTATAATGTAATGTGTTTTTAATAGTTTTTTGGCCAAAAATGTGACATAATACTGGAGTGTAGTTATGCTTTGATAAATTAGAGAAAAACTGTTGGCTATACAGCGACTAATGGATTCACAGATACCAGCACAGGTTATGTGCAGCTCCACAGAGATTAATCTGTTAGGTTCATGGAATTAAATTAATGGCTTATTACAGATGTTGAAAACTGCATTACCAAAATGAAAGGCTTCATTGTTACCTGGTAATCTAGGTGATTGGAAAAAGAAAAGGTGCTTTCTATCTCAGAAGTTATATATTTAGAAGAATAGCTATGCTAACTGAAATGAAAAGAGATAATGGGATAGAGAACTCATTTCATACATAATCTTGCTAAATAATAAATTCAGGCTTTCTATATAGATTACCTCTGAATTTTCGTATTCTAGATGCCAGAAGGGAAACAAGAAAAGCAAACTCTTCTTCAGGAAAATGGTTCCATGATGGCAGTAAATTAAATCTCATCACTTTAGAGTTTTCTATGGAATTCTTTTGCAAAGGAAGATACAACTTAACATCTGCCAAGATGCAAATAGTGTCTATCCMACCTGCATGTGATGGGAACTCCTTTCAAAGAGAATAAAGAACCAGAATTGCTTAAAAATCTGTAACCATAGCTATGGATGTGGTGGTTCTATAACTTTAGCTATTTTACTGATTGTCAACCATGAAACTGATCTTGAGAGTTATCTTCTGCGGCTCTCGTGCTTCTTATCTTCTGTTTATGCCTGCTAACAGGCAACGCTTTTCCAGATTTTACATGTGGCAATAGATAGTGATGGATCTAGGGGATGAATTCTGACCACTTCTTAGAATTGTGTATTTTGTATCTATAAGCCTTTTCTATATTTCCCAGCTGTTTTTCTTGTAAGCAGAAAGTGAAGTTTAGTCTGCAACCTTTTCTCCTTACCAACCAGAACATTTGATTTCCAGTATAGCGTAGAAGAGGAAAGACTATAATGAAATTAATTTCCTCATTAGGAGAAAAGAATGGCTTCTCTACAGTTGGTCAGTCTGCTGGTTTTCTGTCCAAACCAGAGAAGACACTGTGGATATCTTGTTCTGTTCTCTTCCCAGAAATGAGGAATGTGATAACAGGCACCTGGTAGAGATTCATCTTCCCCTTTAGCTTGGTCAGCTTCAAGGTGTAGGGTAAAGTAATATAGCTTTATGCTCTGGAAGGTTGGTGATGGTATAATGGGGCTGTAGCAAATGATTCTGGTCGTTCTGGACAGCAGGCACAGCTATTGCTCATAATGAGCTTCCAGACTGTTCCCCACGCAGGCTTCCGGTGATCCAGTGTTAGTGGCCCTGTTCCTCCACTGTACCCTGTTAATGTATGTGCCCTCAAGAGTTGGAGGCGTGTGAAAGCCCTGGATTTTGTATCTTTTTGTTAATACCTTCTTTTTCTTTCTTTTACATCTGTCTTGGTACTCGGGTGTCACTAGGTAAGGTTGAATCTCTATTTGAAGAAGAATGAGAAATGAAGAGGCAAAGAGCAATATGAAGTTAGCACCATGCTGCCTACCTCCTTGTTCTTTTAAAGATTTCAGTACCTTTGAGTAACTTTATCTCTATAGGTATTCTCAATGAGTTCGGTGAATTTGTGTGGTTAATGCTAAAAGAAACCACATCTTAGTAGGTGTGTTTCTTATGTATAATAATTTTAATTATGTTCCTTCAGTACTGAAATGGAGGCTTCTACAGCTAGTTACACAGAAATGAAGGTGCCTAAGCTCTTGTTCAGCGTGATCCAGAGAGGGCAACAGGTCTTTCATGTGTAACTTGGAGCATACTTTGGTTAGCATTTGTCAAGAACTGCTAGAAATAAGAGAAAACTAACCTGGAGGTCAAGTTAGTGGGACTACCATTTAATACTGAAAACTCTTCCATGTGTAAATAGAAGTAACAGGCATTTATTTTACATATAAGATGTATCTGATTTCTTAGCATAACCAGGCTTATGTACTCTGTCCTTCTATTCTCTCCACCTTTCTAGTAACTTTTGTATTTGTTAGCCAATTTCAGTCAAATCTTGAGCAGCAAGGAGAGATTTCAAAGATAATAACTTATTTCAAGTTTTGTGAAAAATGATAGAGGAAAAACAGATTTGAATTGGTTCATCTGTTCCTGTACCTTCTCTCCCCTCCTCTGCATGCCCCTAAGGAAAATGCAGTTATGACTTGATTCCTAATCCATTTTAAAAGGCAGCAGCAAGCTGGCTAGCCAGCATATGTTGCTGCGCATGATCTGCTGCATGCACTGTCTCCTGCCCAGTCAAACAGGTTGGTGTTGAGGAGGTTGTGGGGGGCGGTGTTTAAGTTGTGGGGCAACAAGCTTGGTTTGTTCTGCTCTTAACAGTTTCAAGGCTCACAGGAATTTACATCAAGGAGAAACATTCTCACAGACTAAGAGACTGATCTGTGCTCAAAGTAACTTAAATAGCAAATAAGGTATTAAATCTCCATCTCTGAATTATTAACAAAAGAATATAGTGTTCATCTTTAGACAGCTAGTGTTTCACCAGAAATGATGATTTGGTTTTTATAGCACTGAGATTGATGTTTTCAGACTCTTAGAATCAAGCAACTTCCTCCTGTAACGTAAATGTAGGTATGAATTTGGGACTGGGATGGGGCACCTTTTTGGTGATGGTTGGTTTGGACTATGATGTTTTTGCCAAGAAGAGTGCTAGGTTTTCCAAAGATGTTTTCCGGTATTCCATCCTGGTATATGTTGCACCCTAAGGAACAGGTTATGAAGCTGCTGACTCTTGAGACTTCTTTAATTGCTGGAAAGAATGTTATCTTTTCTCCAAAATTCAGTATTTCATCTTTAAGTAAGAAGGCCCTGTCAGACTTCCAAGCTGCCCTGAGAACTGGGAAGAACTGTTTTTGCAGCCTCCCCATTCTCTATAACCCACATACTACTAGCTGCTTGTAGGCCCTGCCTAGAGTAGATTTGATCAAGTTTGAGTTAGTGCAGCTGTAAGTGCTGTTATGGTGAACCGTGAGCAGGAATGAGGGCTGGTGCTTGCAATGTGTATCCACATGTTAAAAGTCTAATGCTAGGTGATCAGTCAATCATATCAGTATAGTTTCATTGCTGTAAATATTTGAATATGTCACCAGAGATGATACTGAAGAAGAAAAATGTTTTGAACAGTCTGAAACATTCTCGTAAGCATCTCTGAAACTGTTTATGCAAAAAGATCTGTAGCTTTAGTTTGACAAAATGGAACAACTGTGGCAAGATGTGTAACAAAGCCTGGAAATGCTTCAAGCTTCTGGGACCATGTGGCAAGCGGAGAAAAAGTCTAATGATTTTGCTCATGCACGCATACCTTCTGCCTCCTCCTCCCCAGATACTTTCAGATAACTTCTAGTATTCTGTTTCCCCTTTCTAAATCGCCAGAAGGAAAGCTCTGCACTAGTTACTTGTTGAACCGTTTCTCATTCTAGGCACCTTAGCCAGGCCACTCGAGACTCTGCTGGGCTGTTACAGTTATCGGTAGTGAAGCTGGCTTTTGCCTGGTCTGTTCCTTGTGGTCTCTTGTTGTTTACTGCTAGCTCCTGGGATCACACTTACTTGTCTTGCCAAAAAACGGCTTTATTCTTCCAGATGTTGGTCAGTGGATGTCACAGCTCGCTATCGTTTATACCAGTAACTACTTAGGTTTACCTTTCATTTTCAGAGGTGAGAGAGAAAGAACGTGTGTTGCCYGCTGCTCTGAACAGTGGGGGCTATTCCAAGTTCAGCATTAGAAGTACTCAGATTTTTGCAATTTTAAAACCTCTACACATTTGTCTCTGTTTTGTTGCCATTTTTATATACAATACATAATATGAAATGACTAGAGTCACTTAGCCAATTGTAAAGATATCTTGCCAACTGGTCTTCATATTGGTTCTTTTAGCAATTTCTTTTTCTTTTTCCATCACGAACTCCAGAAGTGAAGTTCTTGAGCTATGTGAATGGAGACTGCTTTGGTTCTTTCTTTTTTTAATTTAATTTTATTTATTTATTTATTTTTCTCTCCCCCCTGTTGCCTGCCTGCACTGGAAAAAGGCTTGCATTAGGATCAGTAGTCCTGCTTAAGCATTCCAGCATGGCTTTTGCTGTGGAAAAACTATTGGGTTTCACATTTTGTTCTTTAAGACAATATATAACTAAAAATTCAGGGTAAGAAGCACACTGGAAATTGTCTTTCTACCTGCAGTTAATAACTTAACTTTGTTTCCTTGTAATGTTCAATATAAAACAATCTTAGTCTATGGATGACCTACAATTAAAAAAAAAAAATTGTTCTTTTTTCTCTGATAGCAGTTTCTGAAAGCCTGCAATTTTATGAGATGTTTCAGTATCTCAACAAGACTGTAATTATATGGGGCCTTTTGTTATTACCATGATCAAGCTAAATGTTTGGAGATGGGGAAGTATTCCTTCCTTTTTTTTCTCATGTAACACTATGGAGGAGTAATGCTTCTAAGGGCTATTTGGGAAGATGCTTTCAGGCAGACATTAGTTTCTTCAGAAGAAAAATTTTTAAACCAAGGATGAGATGTATTATGGGTGCTTAATGAAAAAATAAAGTTGAAATCTGAGACATCTTAAAGTCAAAACTATCAGGAATGTCCAGCTGAAGGAGGTGTGGGTATTAGATATTTTAAAGAAAATATATCTCCCAAAAAAATTTTTTTAATCTTTTGAAAAGGAAAAAAAAATCTAGAATTGTTCTGCCCCTTTGTATATGATATTAAAAATGAAAGGGCAATAAACAGTCCCCCTGTAGCTATATCATGGTAGCCCTGGGGCATTTTCTATGTTTTGTTAAATATATGAAACAGCATTTGTTGCATCTATCTAATAAGTGACTGCTTATATTAAGTAAGTATTAAAAAATATATATGAACAGAATATTTACTTTATATCCAGTTTGTCTAAATAACACAAAAAGTCCACATGCATTACTAGAAAAGCAGTGGGATTTTGAGAATTCATTTACACTTCTACTGAACTTTCTCATGAATCTAGAAGAATATAAAGCATTGCTTTATGTAACTTGAGTATCTTGCAGTATATGAACTTTCATTTTTGTCTCTAATGGTTATGTTACAAAGCTGACCAGGAGAATAATCATCATAATTACTTTAATATAGTTTTTGTGAAGTTTGGTCGAGTGCATTGGTCTGTGGGAAAACATCTCATAATGTATTTGGTGGGAAGGAGGAGGAAAAGTTTCACTTTTTTTAATTCATCAACAATTCTTAGGACATCTCTAGCTTGTTACTGACATAAACTAGAGCATAAAATAAAGCAAGAGGTGTGTGTATATCTGTGAATGTTTTTCTCTTAGCTGTCATGTTTAATTTGCCTGCCGGTCATTTAGATTGGTTCTCTCATAATCTGGTAATTAAGTTCTAGAGATTTAAACAAATCATGATTACTAGAGAAGACTCTTATGGTTCTTAGGTATATTGTGCTAATAACGGGAAAAAAAGGCTCTGGTGGATTATATAGTTATATGATATTGCTGACTTGAAATTACTTGGGAGATTTCACCTGGTATTGGAGCCCCAGAAGAGTCTCATTGCTGTTGAAATGGGGAGGAGAAATTACATGACTCTCTTGAACTACAGAAATCCTAATCATTCATAAATAGTTGATCTTGTATTTTCTTTGTGTATCAGTAAATAAAATGACATCTTACATCTTTCCTGGGCTCTTGCTAGCTTCAGCTGTAATTGTTATTACAGATGTATATAGTATTTTTTTAATCAAGGTTACTGGAATCACTGGTACTGTACATATGTACCCCTTTGGGCAATTGAGTGACTTACAGTAACTTCTGCTATAGAAGCTTCAATTTGTTGACTACTATTGACCTGCTGATGAAATGAAAACAATAGTTTGACAAAGTATTCTTTGAAAAAGTATTCTTTAAATGTCACTGTGGTTTTCCACTCATGCATTATGATGATCCAGTTTTAAAGTCAAAGTATCTTGTGTACAGGAAATAGTTTACCAGTAAAATTTTCCAGTAGCCTTGCTTGCCTATAAGAGATGAACAACTTCTCATTCTCCCTAATGTTGTTACTAAGACTTTTGAAGTACCAGGTTTTTTTTGTTTTTTTTTTTTTTTAACAGTTCGAGTGTCTGATAGGCCCAAAATGAATGTGTGGATTTTTTTAGCTGCTAGTTGTTTGCAGTTTTTTAAGAGTGGCTTTACATGCTATGTTTAATTACTATCTCAGTGAGAGAAAGAAAGAAGATGGCATGTTTTGTTGACACTTGTTTAATCTTTTCAGACACAGAAATCAAAATTCTAACCTACAAATGCACATATTTAAAAAAAAAAAAAAGATGCACAGAGTTTACTAAGTCAGACAACAGAAGTCTTACTGTGATATACAGGAAGAGCAGTTATGATGTGTATGTAGTTATTAAGATCATTTTTTGGAAGTGTTTTAAATATAGTCTTTGTTCCAAGCCCAGAATCAGCAAAACCATTTGATGGGGATAGAATGGATTTGTTATGTATTAGCTCAGTTGAGCAGAGAAACTGATTTTATTATCTTATAAATGAAGAGAAACATGAGAAATTCATGTCTGGAAGGGCTAGATGTATGCTGCAACTCAGTCTGATAGGAGCGTACAGTTATACAGATGTACTAATGCTTTGAATTACCTGTGCACTTTTTCTGTAGTTCTCTTAGAGAGAGGCTGTGGAGACTGGCACTGAGGAATTAATAGCTAGCTCAGCCCAGAAATTTTGTACTTGGGCCTGCTGGGAACAGTGGCAGGAGGAGAACAGCAGGCAGACTGGCTAAGTGTGAAATGTGGAGGTGAGAGTGGAGCCACATTGCGAAGAAAAAATTTACTAACGTCAGTGCAGCAAGTACAGAAAAATTGAAATGGAGAAAATAGATGTGAAGAAGTATGTACTTGTCATAACACATCTCTCAACTGATGCTTTAGTTTGTCCAAATGAGGCTGCTGCAATAAGTGAGTAGAATGTTTTGTTCCCATAATAGGTTACAGAAGACTGGATGAGACTGCATTGCTTGCTCAGTCTTACAAATATTGGGCTAATTTTAGCCCATTCTAAAATATTCTAGTACAATTTGTAGGATAATTTTTCAGTGTATGTAACTACAACATAAATGTAAATGTTTTCAGTAAAAGTGAATTTTACTTATTTGTTGTTTGGAATTGTTACTTAATTATTTAATTAAAATATTTAATGCATGTTAAAGTTCCTTTTTAAAAAAAAAAAAAAAAAGGAAATGCTGGAGTGTTCTTCTGTTTTTCTTGCAAAGACCTAGTAGATGTCAGCTTTAGCTTTTAATTACTGATAAACTGACTTCCTGGCAAAGAACTGAAAAAGTAAAATGGTTTCAGCTGCTAAACAGTGCTCTGGAACTGATGACTCTGCAATGCATTTAAGTTTGCAAACAGAAGATTGCAGGGAGTATAGTTTAGATGAAGTAATCTTAAGTGAAAGACATAAATATGTACTCGCTCCCTGAATAATATTGCTTTTAGGTATTAAAAATCTTGAATCTTATATTTAAATTTGAAAAGATTGTGTGTGAACATATGTATTATAGCGTAGTAATGCTCTTTGTCGTATGGTAGTAGCACAATGTAAAAAACTTTTTCAGAGTAGTTGATTAAACTTTTTCAGAGACATGTTGCTTGATAATTTTTTCCATTAACTTTTTTTGTCAATGATACTTGTGTGTATGAGAGAAATTACAGAGAAATTATATAATTTTTATATATAATATATTATAGACAATATAAAAATATATAAAATTAAATTAAAAAAAAGTTGTATTTATTTGGCCTCTTCAGTCTGTTTTCCAGAGTTGCTATGTTCTTCATCTTTTGTGCTTGCAAGTACAGGTCAGAGCAGAGACGATGCTGATTCAAGCTAAGACAATGCAACATTAAGTTCCAGCCTTCTTCATCTCAAAGCAAGTTCCTGAATTATTTGGCTGTTGTGGTGTAATGTACATATACACATGTAGCCCATTCCTTCCCAAGGAAGAAGATGATACTTGATTTCATCCTGTTATGAAATGCGACTTTCCCAATCCCATGGAAGTTTGGGATTTTAAAGTCTGTTCCCTTTCCAGATGTGCACACTGAAACTCCTTCCTAACAATTCAGTAAAGAAAAAGTAGTGTTTAGACAGACATCCATATTTTACATGTGTGCATTTTAAATGTTGCATAGACTTTATTAATTCAAGTAAATATGCACTCAATTATGGAACAGTAGAGGTGAGGCTACAAAATAAGGCATGTTTCAGTGCAAAAGTTCTAAATAATTTTCTAAATTTAATTTGCTTCTTCTCATGCTGAAGTACTATGATAATCTTCAGTTGCATAATAATATTAAACATTTGGGTAAAAGAACATATTGTACACTGTCGAACTGCCTTTGATTATGGAAAAATTTAATTTTGTTTGGTCCTCTTGGATTATTGCTAACATTATCAAATTAAAATGGGAATAACAAAGTTTCTCTTGTTACATGTTAATGCTGAAACAAAGATTAATCAAGATGCCATCATGAAGATGGCTAGGACTGATGTTCTTCAGGGAAATTAATACTGCATTTTATTTATTCTGCGAAGAGCTTTTTTATTTCTAGCTGACTATTTGAACTTCAACAGACCTCAAGGTCTGTAATAGGCAATAAACTATAGGATAATTTTCAGCAAATTCACATTCCGAGTCTCTCTCTCTCTCTCTCTCTCTTTATTTTTTTTTAATGAAACTTTCTTCTGTAAAATCTGTAACATGAAATCTTGTTCCACACAATCCATTAGGGATGTGTTAGCTGAGTATTTAAGTGTGTTGTTTTTTACTAGAAGCATAGCAAATGGTTAGTTGGAAATTGGGCTTGCTTTATAATGTGGGTTATTTTAGATTTTTGACAGACTGATGTTATCACAGTTTGGAAGTGTTCAGAGCAGTTTTCCAATAGGTGATCTCACCAAAGTTTAAAACTACCTTTTTCAGGGGAAGAGAGTTCTGCTTGCGAGTGCTTTGTTCTCTTCCTCTACTGTTCTCTGTACTCCACTATTTCCAGTTCCTCTGGTCTACTTACTCTTTTCAGTTATCAAAATCCTTAATTAAATCAAGACAGGTGAATTTCTGGCTTAGAAATGAGAAGCTGTTTCAATGTTCACTATATAGCCAAGTCTAGGTTTTGTGCTGTTCATAGAAGATGATTGGTGGTGGGGTAACATCGCGCAGTCTGTTCACGTTTGCTGCAGTGTTACTTTACACTTGTTCTGAGCTCTGTTAGCTACAGAATGGAAAATGCCATTCTTAGCAGTGTCCTGAGACAGTTACGAAAAGCTCTGTAGCTTTTCGGTAGCAACCTCAGGGCATTTTAATGTTGCCTGCATCAGAGCTAAACTCTCACTCTGTGAGTGAACATGCGCTGCAAAATAAAACGTGCCTCTGGTCCGAGGTAGAGATGGGGTAGAGGAGTCTTTCAGGAGATGTGCATTATTTATGCTTGGAGGTTCCTTGGACACTTCCTTTTTGCCCTGCTGGCTGTTCTTAAGAATCCTTATCCCACACGCAGGACCTCATTATTTCACTTGCAGCACAGACTTGGAATCAAAAGAGTTTGCCAAAATTTTTGCTTGAAATAAGCATGTAACATGATGAAATAACAGGGGGCACTTACACACAGTGGGAAGGATAACTGCAGGGAAATAGTGAGGCTATGCATGAAACCATGATTTGGGCTGGAACCTTTTGATGACATTCTAACAAGTGGAATGAGTAGAGGAATTCAGTCCCTTCAGGGCAGACAGGAATCCTGCTTATGCTCATGGTGTCCTAATAATAATCTCTAGATTAAAAACAGCACTAGAGCAGACCGGGATTATCAGATATAGTTCTCTGCAGTTGTAGGAAGCTTCATAAGAGATGTCTAATCCAGCAGGGTTCACAAAACATCAACTGTTCAGGCACAGTGAAGCAGTTTTAGAATCTATATTAAAACACACAAGAAACAAAGAAGCCTTTCTATAAACTGCCACAGGAAGCAAGACCAACCAAAGGCTGGTTGGAAAATTTCTATGGGAATTTCCAGGAAACTTCTATGATCTTAGGAGGTGGCTTGTGTACAACACGGCAGAGAAAAAGTGATCTCACTTAGGGAAGATTCCTTTCTGGGCTTAAGCTTACTCATGTTTAACTCAAAATGTGAACGATGGGTATTTTGATAACAGAGAGAATCCTAGCCCTAGCCATGGCCTGCGATGCTTCAGAAGACAGTTGTTTTTCTGGTCCTCCTCCTTCATAAGCTGGGTTTAGTCATGAAGGATGGAAGAGAGGAAATTTTTTGGTTGTCTGCAAGTGTGAGAATACCCTGAAGTGCAAAACTAACAAATACTAAGTATGGCTCCATAGGTAACCACAGAGGAATTGAATGATTAATCAACTCTTACAGCCTTTTCTTGGGCACAATACTAAATCAGACACTATAGAACTTATATTACAAAGCTTTAATTTGCAATGCTCTTGTAGTTTTAATAGTTTGATTTAAACAAGGAATTTTTGTTGTTGTTGTTAGAATAGCATTAGCTTTTTCATTCTGGAGCATGGACGGTTGCTGTTTCTTGAGTGTGGTTTTTGTTTGTTTTTTTCCCTCCTCAAAACAATAGTAAATGCATAGGGGAGATAAACATTCTTTTTTGCAGTGAATGTTTAACTAAGAATAAAATGACAGTCATATCCTGCATATAGGAAGGAAAATAATTTTTTTCTAACTAGAAAATTCTGTAGAATCACTCTTTACCCCTAACTGTTCATCATGTCACTTGTGTGTGAAACAGACTGAATGCTGTTTTGACTTTTTTTTTGAATATTTTGTTGCAGACTTTTCTCCTTTTTATGTAGGTTGTATAGATAAATACCTGGTTGTGCTCAGGATTTACTCTTTAGTTATCTTTTCATGATGAATATGTTTTCAAAGTGACACTTATTTCAGGATGACATATTTTTGCTATTGATGGTAGGAAGATTTTATTATAGGAAAAATTTTAAACTGAAAGGCTGAGAAAGTGTATCAGTATAAATCGGGAGAATAAGGACCCCTTTAGTGTGCTCTGTCATTGAGCAGTGAGTATTTCCTGTGTTATGTTGTGACTTCCCAAAGTTGCCTGTAAGGGTGGTGGTGATTCCCCCCCCCCCCCCCCCCCCCCATGCTTTTTCAGTAATAAGTTTGTCTTTTCTTGTAGATAAAATGCAGAACTTTAATGAAGATAATGAGAAGAACAGTCATTTCACCTGTGAGAATGCTGAAGACAGTAACAAAACCAATGCTGAACCTACAGACGTTTCTGGATACAACATTGAAGCCAAGGACTTGCCTGATTCTTGGGACTCCCATATCGGGAAAGCAGCAGACTCTCCGTCAGAAACATCTCAGACTAAGGGGCCATTAAGAACTCACTTGTATGAATGGGAGGATGAAACTGAAGACACCAGAACTGGAGAGTATATATTAGATTTTGACAATGAACATCTCTCGGAGATGAAGAGCAAGGATGAGGAGTACGACAAAGAAGATACTGAAAATCCAAAGGAAGCCATTAGTGAAGAACTTGTGCAAACTATTCCTAGGCCAAGCAACTGTAGGACATACTGTAGATCCAACAAAGCAAAACCGCAGGGGGCAACAAATTTTGACAAGCTAATGGATGTCACTAGTCAGTCTTTATCCAAAGCAAACAATGAGTCAAATAATGATGGTCTGAACCCAGCAAGAAAAGTTTCTTTAAGTAGTGGGACCAGTTTTAGAGGGACGGTTGGACGGACTAGAGACTACACTGTTCTACATCCGTCGTGCTTGTCAGTTTGTAATGTCACCATACAGGATACCATGGAACGAATTGATGAATTTACCACAGCAGCCCCTACTGACTTGGGAGAAGCTGGACGTTTAAGAAGGAAAGCAGACATTGCTACTACGAAAACTGCAACCAGATTTCGACCAAGCAATACCAAATCCAAAAAGGATGTCAAATTAGAGTTTTTCGGGTTTGATGATCAAGATGAGGGAGGGGGAGATGAAGGCGCCTCTAGAAGTTCTGGAAGTTCCAATTACAAAATTAAGTACTTCGGGTTTGATGACTTGAGTGAAAGTGAGGATGAAGATGAAGAGTGGCAGTTAGCAGAAAGGAAAGCTAATAAAAAACGAAGTAGAACTGCACCGTCTTCCTCGCTACAGTCAACCTCTGAGGGCAATGAAAACTGTTCCCAGGATAGCCAGCTCAGTACTAATGCAGGTAAGCAGAACTCTTCTGGGATACATATTTAAAATTTATATTTAGTTGATATTTGTATTTTGTTCTTTTTGCTTAAGAGTTTGCCCTAAGAGTTTGTTGATCAATATCACTGGTTTGGAAATTTAAAAGTTAACTCTGCTTATTTTTGCTGTGATCTTGTCTGGTGTTCTATAGTTGTCTTAAAAAATACTTTATACCCCTTGATCTCATGCCACAGGTAGAGAGCTTTCTTTTTGAAAATAAGATTCTTCCCTTCTGTCATTTTGGGTGTACAGTAGCTCTCTCTGGAATGCAGAGATCTTTCCACAGAAGCTGCACATCAACCCAAAATTACTGACCTGAGTGCAAACATTTTTGGTTGAAATTCTACAATTTGTATTAGAGAAATATCTATTTAAATGTCACTTACAGAGTTGAAGTATATGTATTTTTCATTCTGTGCTGTAGAACGTTTGTAAACAGATAAGAACTTTCTCCAGTTCCGTCTTAGCTGACGATGCTGGGCGCAAGGGGAGAGGCTACTGGGATCCTAGAAACACCAGTGAGCCACTCATGCTTCCTTTAAGTGATGACTGGCTTTCTGCGTGTTGAATCACTTTTGCTTCCAGTTTTCAGCTGCAAAACTGGTATTTCCCTCTTCTATATAGGTTAAATATATAATTGTTTAGAAAGTATTTGATGAGCAAGTTCTGGTGTGTGAGTGCTTTTGAAAAATTAGTCTGTCTCTTGATGGTCTGTGGGTTCCACATAATGAATTTGAGGTCAAGGTGTGTTGTTAGCGAAGAAGAAAGGGAATAACTTTGAAGGGTTTCTTTCAGCTTTCTCTTTTTGAAGAAGTTTAATACTGAAGAGCCATGTATGTAGCAATAAGTATTTCAAATCACTTCTACTCTAGGGAGCCTTTTGACCTTTCACTCAGAATCATGAAGCTGCAGAGGAGTTTTTATCCACTCACTGAAATTATTGTAATCTTAAGACTTTGGCAAGAAGCGTTTCATTGCAGTGAGGGGAGGATTCAACTGTAGCCTTGCAAACATTGGAAAACTGTTTTTCCTTCAAATAGCTTCTGCTACTATAATCAAGAAATAAAATTTCCCAGGAAAAACGTTCGTGTCTGCTGTTCTAGTTGCAGCTTTCCCTAAAAAAACCAGAATCGTCTGTTAGACCTTTTAGTCAAAGGTATATGTATTTGCTAATGTTTTTGGTGAGATTTTAAAAGGACCAAGTTGATACCAATTTACGTGGGAAGATTCTGTTTCTAAACAACAAACTTACATTTGTTCTCAAAATTTTTTTAGTTCTGGCGAGATGCTTGAATTCCAGTCTGTGGAAAATGGGTTTATCTTACAGGGCTCCTTCTGCAATGTTCCATCCGTGCTTCTCTCTGACTAGTCTGCGTTTGTTCAGACCTTTATTCTGAGGAAAAAAATCCCTTACACAATTAATGCAGCTGAGATGTTAATCCATCAAATAATCCTTTCAGCTGCTGTTCTCTGTAGTCTGAAAATATCTACAGTTTTTATTCGACACTACATTCACCAAAGAGGAGATTATACTCTTTGGTATCACAGAATTTTGTGAAATGTTTTCCTAAGGGATTCCCATGGCACAGGTAGATGTGAATTTGTGTTTTTGTTAGTTTCTTAAATGTAGTTATCCAGTTCTCAGGTAAGAGCTGGCTCTCAGTACCCGCTTCAAGATACAAAAATAAAAGTAAAAGTATATCTTCTTTGCTCACTTGGTTCCTGTTTTGCGACATTGTACCCGGGTGAGATTTGACTTGCATTCTTTTTCTGAAAATCCAGTGGTGACTTGAAGTTTATTCCCTGACTCATTGTACAGTCTCTAGCTCAATCCGTGTAGTACAGATTATAAAGACAGGGAGTCTGATGTCACCCTAAAATTTGTAAGCTTCTGACACGTTTTTTGTTGTCTTCTCTCAGACGTTTCACAATCTTGAGTATCATGACAGCTCAGAACATCCCTGCTGAAGTCCTTAAATATAGTGATGAATTATTCTGAGTCTCTGAGAATTTAACAAAGACTTCTGGATCTAAACCTGAAGTTGGGGTAAAAACGTATGATACTGCTGTGAGGCATCTCCTTTACATACTGAAGAAAAGTCACTTCTGCATCCATRGCGAATGCAGATGTTGGATCTAAACTTCAGAAAAAGCTTTGAGAACGTCTTGCAAAATAATTTTTTTCCCCAAAAAATTACAAACAGTGCCGAAAGGTGGTAATTCTGCCCCAGTTAATCTTGTGCTATTCTTTTTAGTACTAATGAATAGACCTACAGATAAAAATCCGGTGTACCAATTCCAAGTTGACAAGTTAGGTACCGGATTACCTCTCTGGTATCCACCCTGGAAGTTATTAGGCAAATTTGTTGTTCCTTTCCTATTTTAATTTATAGAAACACTATTGGTCATGTGGATTTATTCCCTTGGTGATGATCTGTATCTCACTTTAGATTTTCACAGAATTTAAATTGGTTTCTCCTGAGGAACTACCAATTAATGAAGAGATTGTAAAGCAAGTCAGCGTTGGTGGCTGACTGATGCCAGTAGCTCAAAGAATAAGGCTATTGGATGGTTTCAAAGTCTTTAAAATATCTCCATGAGAGGATGTGGACAAGCAATCATGCATTTTTGTTTAGATAATGATGAGAAGGCAAGATCACCCGAAGAACAAAACTCAATGAATTTTGTCCCCCTGTAAAAAAAAAATAAAAAAAAAAAATAATAATAATAAAAAAAATCTGATGGACAGAGTAATGTATTGAGGTGTGGTTAGTAAAGATCATTCAAAGGACTTGAAGGTATGGCATATGTTTTCCAGAGTTCAAAGCTGTGAGGCTTTTTCCTCTCTGAAACTTTAGTGAGACAATCTCCTGTGTTATTTTATCAATATGGGAGAAAAATCTTTCCTGTCTACTGCAGACATAAGAATCCTAGGCCCTTTGAAATATCCCATGGGGTTTACTGAAGTGTAAAGTGCCCTGTTAACTCCAAATATCAGCAGGCATGAATTCTGAAAGGAACTTTTTAGTAGAAGTGGTAGAATAAGAAAAAGTAAGTTTTTGGGTGGTGGGGTTTTTATTTATTCATTGATTTTAGTTTTCTTTAGTTTTGGGCTGTCTTTCACTGAACTGTGTCTTCTGTGTTGTTCATTTGGTAGGCTTACCTGCTGAAATCTTCATAAAGATGCTCTGGCCTTTTCATTCCTAGACCCTTTTCACAGACTCTTTTTTTTTTTTTTTTTTTTCCCTAATGGGGGCATTTCATAACTTTTATGAGCCTTGAGATTTTTAGTGAAGCTTTGAGTTGTAGTTAAAACTTGTACTTTCTCAGTTGCAGTCTAAAATTCACTCACATGTCGGTGTAGCAGCCCAGTGAAGCAAAGGCCTCTCACTCATGAGCCTCCCAGCTGCAGTCTGCCAGAATGCCAGCGGCTAAAAATACTGATTAGACTTTACTAGATATAAAACCTATTGGTCTGAAACAGTACCCGTGTCATTTCAGTAGCCAGAATACAGGATGACTCTAGTAAAGAGAAGCTTTCGATACTACAGGAGAGTGACTTAATTACTTGACTATGTTAATCGACAGGGAGCTGTGTCCAAGGGAAATTGGAGCTAATCAAAAGGAAGCATAAACCTTAACCAAAAAGACCTCTAAGCTTCAGTTATGATAAAGACCCTGCATTCTGGGGACAATATTATACTTCTGGAAATAACTGTTACCAGTTTGCCTTTTTTTTTTTTTTTTTTTTCCTCTCCTAAAGACCCTGTCATGGTGTTCAGTGGTTTTGGTGGTCAGTAAGATTTCTAATATATTGTGAACTTATAGGCTCAGGATGTTTCATTTCCCAGCTGTTCAACTGGGACGGCTAGGGGTATGTTAATATTCGCTATACTGTGTTTCTTTTTGGCCAGTGACAATAAAATTATTACAGAAAGTGGCTAGCACAAAAAAATTTGAAAAAAGCTCTGACTAAAATTAAACATTTGCCTATCTTAATATAGCTTGGCAGAAATAGGGTGGCACAATTGCCCTAAAACACTTCCCTCAAGGAAGCTATAAATATCTATCCCCTTTAACATGCTTGTTTTTATCTGCCTTATGTCCTTCTTTACTATATATCTCTTAAGCAGTAATCGAGAACTACTGTATTCTTGATTTAAATCATAGTAGCAGTTATTGTGTTATTGTTGTAGTATAAGTGTTACAACTTAATGTTTTGCTTTGTAAGTCAGTTCTGATATATAACTAAACAAATATGTCATGCACTCATTTTCCTTTCAGTGAGCAAAATGAGATTCCTACAGTCTTCATGGATAATAAAATAGCTTTTGTATATCGGCATGTCTAGTGCTTGGTTTGCTTATGATGAGCAAATTAACCCCCTCCCCCCCCCCTTTTTTTTTTCCTTCTTTCCTTGCATCTCCTCAAAACTCAGTCACCTAATAGGGTCAACCTTTTTAGCCAGCTAAGAATGCCTTCAAAGGCAGAGTCCCATGTGGACTTGAAAAATCTTTTGCGAAATTATTGTCAGGTCTAAAATAAAACTGTGTTGTTTTCCCTGAGAAATTAGGCTTCTGCTCTTACTGTGGTGTTGCTTCTAGTTAGTCTTTGAACTTCTTTCTGATTTTAACCAAGTCTGACAAATGGGCTCAGAAATATTAAATGCCTTGAAGACGGTTGGATAGAGGAGAAAAGGCATTATATTTTTCCATACTGAAGAGAGGCCAATACGATTTGCTTTTTTAGGCACTGCAAAATCCATACAAGAGAGAGCCAGTGGAAAAGTCTTCATTAGTGTCACTGCTTACCAAACTACTCATGGCTCAGTTAATATTAACAAAAGATGTTTTTTTTCCGTTTAGTTTAGGTTTGAAAATCTGGCGGGGTGTGTATGCAAAGTGCTTAGGATACCTAGAAGGCCCCAGAGAGCACTGCCCAAATAAAAGCATTCCAGATAATCTTGTGAAACTAACAACAAAAGTATTTGATATGCTAACAGCATCAAAAGATGCGAGTTATCATATGATAAGTAGGAGTTAAAACTTTTTATCAAACAAGTTTCTTCGAGTTGAAAGATACCTAATTTGCGTGGGATATTTCAGTATCATATGGGGTAGAATTCAAAGGAAGGAGCTTAGATGATTTTAAAATTATGGTTTAGGTGATATAGAGCACTACTAATCATTATTAAGCACTATACCAGCTCCAAGTTGTAGTGCAAGGCACAAATTATTATGGTAATTTGGTGTGTGAAAAAGCATCTTGTGTTTCTAGAGTGATTTTTTCATGTTAGTAATTACTGTGGCTAAGTGAGTTGTTTTTTAGCTTTTAATCCGCAATAGCGGGGGGGGGCAGGGGTTCCAGTGAAGGCCTAGGTTGACTTCTGTGTAGATTTGGAAGCAGTTTTGCTTTTAGTTTAATGGTAATAATTGGTTTCCCACCTTTTTTTTCCCCTGTTTAGTCTAATTTTATCAAAATGTCTTTTTAAAAGTCGCAGTTATTTTTAAAAGCCTCATTCATGTCATATTCTTAAGCCCTTGTGCTGACATTGCACGACTGAGCAGAAAGCCAGTGTGCTGGGATGGGAGAGGCTGGTGCCTGTAGGTGCCCTGTGGTGCGTCCCTCCTGCCCTGGCCTTGACAGGGCTGCTGAGATGGACTGCCATTTAAAATACATTTGGGCCTTATTTTAAGAATACTTATATTCCCCCAGCTTCTTAGACTATAACAAGATATGCAGTCATTTTCAAACAAGGTAAGTTTTGTGCACTCGCAAGTGCTGTTTGAAATCCACTCGCCTTTGTTTAGGCAGYGAGTTTGGTTTGCTTTTGATTGCCTCCTCGCCTAGGAATTTGACCAGACCTGTTTACTGGATGTGTGTGCACTTGGAAAACAGTAGTTTATTGGAGTAACTGGTCCAACCTGCTTGTATTTTTGCAGTGCAGTTTAGTATAGCAGCAGCTTCTTTGGAGTAGATGAGTTTTCTAAACTGCTTTAAAGATGAAATAGTGCTTCCCTCTGCCTGTCTCTATTTCCTTTTTGAAATTTATGGTTACCTCTGGTCTGTGCCAAATAAAAGAACGTAAGTTATCCTCTAAGGGATGATGCTTCAAATGTAACACAAATTTAAAGAAAAAAATAGAACAAGATTTAGTTAGATCAGTGAATTGCAGGTTTACAGTCCAAAACTGAGTCGTAAAAATATCGGTGAGGCAATTATTGGATATATTGACAGGCTGTTCCAGCAGTCACTTCTAGCTGGCTCTTGTCTGAACTGATGGCTGCAATTGTTTTTGCATTGTTTACAGAAGAATAAGCAGATATAAACATGCTGCCTTCATGAGAAATGAGTAAGATCAATTCTTTAGTCCTGTAGTTGCAGTAGGAAAGTTTCTTCTTCTAATGCTTTTATTCTTGCACTTTTGAAGAATCCCATCTACTGTTTAATTTTTTTGCTCAGAGTTGTGGCTATAAGCTGTAAACAAGCACATGAACCTGGGGATTCAGAGGAGTACATACGTGGAGTGGGGAAATAACTTTAATTTGATATAATAGGCAAGAAATGTTGTAGAAATTGTGACAGTGTATGTTGTTATGGTATTATCTGCATATTATGACAGTCCAGCCAGTAAATCTCAGCTCCATCCAGGGCTATTTTTAATCGGATTTAAAAATGATTTTATGTCTGAAGATTATATTTGATTATTATATAACTTCAGAAGCTATAGTTGTGGAAACTTCAGATGCAAGAAATACTTTAGCAGTTCAACAGCTTCCCTTATGGTTATGTTTTATGCTTATATTTATCTTTTACAGATCTTCTGGAGTTTTCAGAGGATGCATCTGGTGTGCCTGAAGGCAATAAAAAGTCCACAAATAAACAAGGTGATAAATCTAAGGAAAACACCAGGAAGATTTTTAGTGGACCAAAGCGGGTGAGTAATAATACTTCTAGGCCAAGACAAAGCTCTTATTTTAGTTAACTCTTCAGTCTTAGATTTTTCTGGTTACAGGACTTTTGTCCCAGTATATATCTGCATTTGAGATAATCTGTTGTCTTTACTGTTAAGATTACACTTTACATCTGGAAAAGTAAAACCTTCAAGTGCAAAACTCTTTGTATTGATTACTGAGAATTTCACTTTTCAGGTGCAAGTCTGAGATGAGGGATTGCGCAAAAGTAATTCTTTCCCTTCTAGATTGTTGTTGAATCATCATTAGATGCTATGTGTTGTTTTCCTTTCTCCATTCTCCAAGAAATATATATCATGTTACAGGACTGAAGTTGGAAGCTTGGAATTTGGCGTGGATATAGTCTTTGTAAGGACTAGTGCATTTGATTGGCATATGGAAGAGTTAGATGTTTTTAATTAGGAAAGAAAACAAACCCTAAACCCATAACACCCACCCCACACCCTCTGTGTTGCATCAGGTACAAATTTGCCATTTCATGTTACTAATCAAGCTTATTCCTTTTGCTAATACTAAGTGTCTCTTTTGTATCTGGTATTGTACATTACTTGGTATTTTGAGGCTTTTAAAAATAAATGTACAAAGAAAGTTGTATTTAGCTACTAGGTGAAGCTTTGCAATAGTAGGATCCCTGTAATTTCTATTCAATGAAATTTTTTTCTTACTTGATTGTCCAGGATACCCATTTCTAATGCTTCAGGCCTTTTCATATGCTTCTTGCAAAATGAGTTCCCATTATCTGGTGAAGAGATTTTGCTCTCTTACCATTGTGGCAATCCAGAACTGGTGTAATAAGGGAAAGGAAAAACTGAAGAGGGGAATGCAATTGCACTTCTCCTTTACCTTTGAGTTCCGTAAGGTTTGGAAGACCTAGCAATTGCATGTTAAAATAGAAATGTTTTTATATGCAGAGGAATGTGTTAATAGTTTAAAAGTTCGAAGTATTTTTAAAACAGTATTTTCCTTTGTCATTTTTTCCCCTAAACTTAATGGTTGCATTTTTATTTTATTTTTTTTTTAAGTTTTAAGGTGTGTGTTGTTTTTTTTTTTTTCCCCCCCACCCTCTCTTTTCGAGATCTGAAAGCTTGGGGTGTTTTTTTGTTTTTTATCCCCTCAGCTGTGTTGATGTATAATCATTTTCCATTTAAAAATGTGGGTTTGTGGGTGAATGAAGGATGGCAAATTTGTTACATTTCTCAAAGTATGCAAGGGAATATTTTCATGTCAAGGGAAATGTGACCAATGAATACTTCCAGCCGCATTGCCCTTTTGAGAAGAAGTGTTGTTTCTCATTGCTTCATGACTTTGAACAGAATGGGGAGCTCTTAGTCACTACCTCTTGCTTTCAGATTTTGAAGGCAGGCTACCAAGAGCTGAGGAGAGTATTCTCAGAAGAACTTAAATAGTAGTTTTTGAAGATCGTAATTTGTCAGCTTCAGCTGATTAAATAATAATTTTTTCTAAAAAAATTAGAGCTTTCTATTGGTGAACAGGTCACAGTAGACTGGGAGACAGAAGTACAGGGAACGTGAATTTAACTGTAGCTGTCTTGTTGTATTTTTCAGCAGCACAAAACAGCTGTAGGTGTTCTGGTGAATATGGATTTTTAAAAACTTTTTAATATTAATGTGCTTCAGCTTTTTATATTTGAATTGCTTGAGGGTTTATATGAAAATTCTTTTAATTTTGAATATATTTATCATGAAATTAGGCTAAAAACCTTACAGCAATACCCTACTATAAATATATATTAAAAAAAAGACTGAAACAAATCTAGAAAATTCACAGTTGGGAATAAACTTAATTGAAGTGGAAGGTGTAAGGATTAAACAACCTTTTTGACCCTGTAGTGATGGAATTGATATATGAGTAGAAATGGCTGTAATTGTACTTCAGATTTTAAACTTGCATGTTCTGTAATCATATGGTTATTACATGGAGCTACTAAAAAAAAAATACTTGTAAAGCTTGTTTCGATGATAGATTAGAGACACTGTAATTATTTTCCTAAACTGTAGATATAAACTCTTAATCTCAATTCTGTTTTAATGGAATTCTTATTCTGGGAATGAAAAAAGATAATCTAAAAACCTTAACCTGAAACTACCTACCTGATCTAAAAGGGGATGTGTAAAACTTCTTGCACTATTTCATTACCTTTTTTTATTTTCTAGTGGCAACTAGCAGATACTGTTTTCTGCTAGGTGGTGGTGTTAGAGGTATGTATGGCTCTGTGTCACATTGAGCTGAAAAAGAAATAGCTCTGTAATTCTCAGGATGCAACAGCTGATATGGTTAAACTTCAGTAAATCCAGAAAGCCGATTCTCTCCCCGCACCATGGTTTGTAGTTAGCAGCGCTCTCACTCCTAACTCACGTTAAAGCTTTTGAAATCTGACCATTACACTCTAATGGTAGAGTCCAGTTCTTGAAATTTTTAGCATTTGTGTAGTAAAAGACTGTAGACATTAATGGCTAACTTCTCCCATTAATAGTGAGTAACAGTGTTTCTAAAAACTGCTGTTAATGTAAGGAGTCTTACTGAAATCTTTGACTATTCATACGGATAATAATGAGCATAAAAGTTGCAGTAGYGTGTACATTAGGGATGTAAAGTCTCAACCTGAATTAATTCTGCGTTTAAAGGTGATTTAAATCTCTTTATCCTGAGTCTGAGTTAGAGGGAAAATATTATGCTCTGTAGCAACATAATTATGTACTTAAAGTACGTAAATATTGGCATTACTTGACTCTCAAATTATGGGTGTGAAGCATGCATGAGTAACATCTGCAAAAGTTTTTTTGCAGCTGTTGAAGTTAATTTTAATTAAACTGGCTCAGCATCTTGCTCCTGAACAAATAAGTTTGGGAACCCTGTATGGCCATGGTGTACCTCTCTTGCTGGGCCCTTACAGCTTAATCCCTCTTCTACAGAGGAAAAACATTCTCAGTTATCAGGCAAAATAAGTAAGGTATACAAGAACTCTTTTTGTTGCTATGGTATGAATCTAGTCAGACTAAAGGCTTGAAAAATCCTAAGAAGCGGCCATAAAATTCTTTCCTGAGATCTCTTCCTCCTGCCTTTTCACCACAAGCTTCAGGTGGAGTGAGCAAATGAGGAAAATCAGTTTTTGTAGGAATAATTTGGAACAGTTCTCAGTGGTCTTATACCAACTATCTGTGCCTCTAAATAAGAACCTGGGGGAAGAAAAGGCTTAAAAATGGAAATTAAAGAGAAATAGTCTAACCCAAAACTTCTGCCTGTGGCATAGAAAGCCAGCGTAGGCAAGGTGAGTACTGACTCCCTGGGAATATTCCAGGGTCTGAATGTAAAGAGAGTTGCTCTGTTACTCGCCTACCAGGTGGGGAGCTTTTCAGCTTGAAGCAAGGCGGGGGAGAGACCGCAATCCCGCAGTAGTGCTGCTAAGACGGAGGGAAGGCTGCCTGCCTGCCTGCCTGCCTGCCTACCGCTGCGTGAGGTGGGGCAAAGGAGGCATGACGGGAAAAGGTGTTGAATCTTTCAAGTAAAAATACCCAAAGGCATCTTCTGCGTTTTCTCAGATGGGGAGCAGATAGCATAAAATTTCAAGGTATTGGATCAGTACTGTATCAGGATTTTGTTTATTCTATGCCTTAGAATTGGTGAACTTTAAAAATGAGTCTTTTGGAATTAATTTCTTAGCTCCTGCTATTCTTTGCACTGAGTGTATTTCATAACGTTTTTGTACTAGCATTGACAGGTTGCAACTTAGCATCTATAAAATCTTGACCTTTTCTGGAAAAGGTTAAAAAGTACACTAAAGTGAGGAAGAGAGTGTACATCACATGGACTGTCTATGTTGCTGACTCAAGGACTAATACTCAAATGAAAACTAATCTTAATATTAGTCATTGCTTAATGAATTCTGACTTCAGTTAAAATTTGTATATTTCCCTTAATTCCCATTGTAAAAGTGGGTAGCTGAATGTGTATGAAAAAGATTAAGCTAGCTTAAATATATTTATTCTCTTGTTTTGATATGATTATCTTAAGGGGAAATTTTTCTAAACTCGAGTGTCCTACCTCTAGTAAATCTGTGTCTGTTCTGTGACTTTGTATACATTTCTTTTACACAGTGAGAGGAGGAACATTACAGCAATGTGCTTTTTTCTCTCATTGTGTACATGTTGGATTATATAGGAAGAGGTATGGAAAAATGTCATTACCACTGACTTGAGTATCACACTGTTTCCCTTGGGCAACTGACTCAAGTACTGAACGAAGGATTTTCCTGTGCACAGCACTTTATTCCACTGTTTCTAATACTGGTGGTGTTTTAAAGTTACTTTGCTAGCGTAGAATGCACTGGCTGGAAAAAGTTGGGTTCTTGTTGCACTAGGCCTAAAAAAGACCGTAAGGAATGGTTTTGTSTGGGGTGGGGAAAAAAAAAAAAAGGCATAAGTACTTGTTTAAGCTGCCTTTGCTCTCCTTTTGCCCCACCTGCTCACCCCTCTCCCCTCGTTCCTGCAGTTTGACAAGGCTGTGTGTTGGACTAAATTAAGGAACTGATCTGTGTTTAAAAAGTAGCCCACAGAAAGGAAACATCTAATATGAATCCTAGTCTGGTTCACCAGGAGACTGTAAAAACAGTTGCATCCACTCAGCTGAGGGAACGGATGAAGAGGGATTAAGTCGTCTTAACCTGGTTAAGTCAACATTGCAACTGAGAAATGCTCACTAAACACAGCCGGCGTTAGAAGGATTACATGTATTACTTTGATCAAGTGACACTAATAGAGTTAGTCATGACAGTAATGTTGAATACATGAGTGAAATCACTGCTGAATTCAGACGTGACTTAGCCAAAAGATTGCTTGTGAGCTCTGTGGCTAAGATGAAATTTAGTTCAGTTGTAACCCGATAATCACTGCTCTTCATGTTTTATTCAAGCTTTACAAATAATTGCTATGCTGTGTGTCCAGCAAGGTACAGAAATGCATGCAAGTTTACATAGTGTATGGTTTTCTCTTGTTGGCAGGCCAATTTGAAGGATATATCGAATCACTAGCGTATGAAGAGCACTCATTTCCAGTTAGACTGGCTATCTAACTGTGCTGAACCTGCAGAAAGATTTTCTTCTTCTTTTGCATAACTTTAGTTTGATCTGCAACATAGTTCATTATTTAATTGCATCTTTCTTGTCCTGTGGGCAGTGGGTGGCTTTTTTTTTTTTTTCATGAGTTGGTCATCTTGAGTCATCATATTCCTCTTCTAAATTTTAGGCACTGTGAGGCGTTGTCGATCCTTGAAAATAAAGCTTACGTGTGGTTCTTTTGCTATTAATAGGATTTGTTGTGATGCAAGTTTGAGGATATTACCAATGAGGTCTTTCACAGATGCAAACTTTTTCCACGGGTGCTTCATGCTAGCTGGAAGAATGTATATGTATCAGCTTGAGACACTTGTTCTATCTAGGTTTGCTTGATTCCAAGATGAAATACTTGTACCCGGTCTTTGAAAGTGTTTCAAAGTTGAAGAAGTAAGAAACCATGGCTCTTGGTTTGACTTAGTAATCTTAAGGCTAATATGACCATGACATGTGTGGGAGGGGGAAAGAAACTAGGCTGTGCTGTGATCTGTAGTTTTCTCGCTTGGCTTATGTTATACTTTACGGTAGATTTTTATCAAAGACATCCTGCAAGTAACATTTGTTTTTGCTTGCTTTCAAATGAATTTGCATATTCCCAAATTAAATCTTTTTAAAGGATATTTTAGATTCGAGATTTAACTTAAGTGAGGATTAATCTCTCTTAAATGCACAGCCTCAGTTGTTTCTGGCTAATTATTATCCATAGCTTATGCTGCTTTGAGAAGCAGCAGTGGAAGCCTAATTCTAAAACACTGCTGTGTCAGTCACAGCCCTTTCCACAGAGTTTTTAGTAGGACCAGAGTATACTAGTCTGAACGAATTTTATAGAGAACTGCTTATTTACCTTAGCTGCTATTACTTGGGGATGTTTCTGTATACTAGATGTTTAACTTGCATAACCATTAGGAACAGCGTGCCCAACAAAAAGGAGGAACAGTTGCAGCAAAGCGTTTTCTTTTTCTGTGGTGTAAAACAGCTGATATTATGCACATTAAACTGCTGTTTGCATCCTAATTTAGAAATATTACATTTTATTGATAGGAAAGATTGTTGACTATTGTTATCTTGACTGTTGAGGAGTCGAGCTGAATTTTGACAGTCAAAATACTCTTTAAAGTGTCTAACTTCTATCAGCTTAGTGTGAGAGACTGTCATCAAAGCAGCAGTCTGTTTCATTAGCAGTTTGACAAACAGTGGTGGTCCGATCTGCCAACCTGTGACAGCATGTTGCTGCTTCTGTGCCATAGTCCTTTCATTTACTAGTTTGGGCAGACCATCTGTCAGAAGCACAGTCCTGAACTGAAGTGTTTGTGGATTTTTGTCCAAAAACCATTTGCTAGAATGGTACATGACTGATGAGATGTTTTAAGTGCTAGCCAATGATAAACAGCTTGTGTATTTTAAGCAACCTTTATATTGCTGGAATAAAAGTGAAATCTGTTTGTTAAAAAACTGATTTGTTAAAGCTGAAGTTTCATATTGATATGATTATTTTGCTTACCCTTTGCAAAACCAGATACTTTTTAAAGCAAATTTATTTAATACTTGCTTCCTATTTTTTTCTCTTTTTATTATTAATGTAAATAGACCAAAACCACTTCATTTTTATTAAGCTAGAGTTGAACAGGTTTCTAATCAGGACTGGCTGGTTTTTAGATAAGTCATCTCATTTGAAGAGTGAAGAAGCTTCTGTAATTTTAGCATATTGAGTTGGAGCATAAAACCTTGAAGCTGTCTCAGGGGTGAAAGCAAATACCAGGAGTTGGTCTGTTAATCGTTTGCTGCTGCTCAAAATCACTGTCTTCCCACCCCTTCGTGCTCTGTGGTGAAGAAGGGTGTTCTCCCTACTGCAGCAGGCGCAGAGCGAGATCTTTCCCACTGGCAAAGCTGCTTGCTTCCTCTGTCCTCCGTATGCAGCCGTTACTCAGAAGTACAGTAGCGGTGTTAGGAGAAGCACGTTCCTTCTCCCGTGCAGGGTCAAGAAAGATGTTATCAATTGCAATGCTGCTTGTCCTGAGAAAGGTAGGGATGTGAAGTATGACATGAAGGTGACAGAGGCCACCTCCTCATAGAAGGAGGAGAAACAAATTAAAAGTAAGCATGGAAAAACTCGCCTTGTGTGCATGCTTGTGCTTTTTAGGAAGCAGAGAAATTGATTTGAATATGTTTAATGTCACAGTGGGAAGCTTTGTTTTATCCTTCCAGCCCTTACTGGTATTAACTCTTTGTAGTCAAGAAACAAAAGCTACATTAAAATATTTTGAAAGTGAGAGAGCACCCTTCACAAAAACCTCTAAATGCAAAGAAGAACCTTAAAACAAGTACTTATTCCGTGGAGATTTTATCTTGCATCCTTACATTCCCCTCCCTCCCCCCCATCAGTTTCAGTGTTTTAGTAATTAGGGAAGACAGGGTAAGCACATAGGGTAAATGTGCCATTGCACAAGGCTTCAATCATGCTGACAGCTCTAAAATGGCAGCAAAACCGAAAGCAAAATATAGCAGTTTCATTTGCCAATGGGAGCTTAACTTATATGCAGGTAAATAAGCAAAACTGTTTTTAGAGCTCCCATACTGTTTGAGCATGGTTGGTTCACCCAGCTCGTAATCTATGGCTATATTTACATTAGACAGTAGTGTGGTGCAACATGAGCAAATTTTAAGAGCGAAACAGTTGATGCTGAGGTCCCAGTGTCCACATTATACGCATTTTGGAGTTTTTACTTTGAATTAGCTTTATTCTGATCCTCCTTAGGGAATACCCTTTAACAGCTGGAGTGAGTTAGGTACACTCCGGAAGAGCGTCTTCCACTTTGGCTGCATCCAAAAGGAATCAGGTAAACATGCTTGGAGACCCTGTGATGCAAGCCAAGATGTGGTAATTGAGGGCGATTGGGAGATTTACTTGAAAAATACTTCCCTTATCCAAATTGAAACGTGATTTTACACATGTTCACTCACTCACTCCTAACGCTTTTTACAAAGGATGTGCTCATCAATGAGTATGCAGGTCTAGTTGCTTGCAGGCAGAAGCAGCTTTTCTCTTCTTTCAATTCAAGGTCTGGGTTCACAATATGGTGGTGATGTGTCTAAACTATTGTACCCTGCCCCTTTTAATTGGACTTAATGTAGGTCCCAGGCTAAGTTAGTAACTGCAGAGCTGACCAGTTTGGGGCACAGTCCATGTAAGCGGCATACAGAACACCCTTAGCTATTTCCCTTAAAGAATGAATCTCATGTTTATCAAAATATCATGTTTCTTCAAGTTAAACTTTCATGTTTCACTTAGATGTCTGACCCATCACGTTATTGTGCCCTGTAGGCCTCTTCTGAGCTTTCAGAAAACATTTTGCAGTTCTTCAGAAGTCCAATGCAAGGAAAAGTTCAGTGACTTTTTTTCCCAGCTTTTGTGTTGTCTGCTGCTGATACTCTTAAACCTTGTCAGACTACCAGCTTGTGCTTGTTTAGCTATGCACACGCATAATGTTTTTGTGCACTGCATGTTTGTAGGGAAGAAGGTAATTAACAGGGAAGAAGGAAATACAGAAGAAGGGGATAATGGAAGAAACGTACTTTGGGTAGCCGGAAGTACTGTTGCCTGGCTTTTGGACTCGCTCCTTGGGCTATTTTTCCCCTTTTCATCTCCATTTCTTCCAGAGCCACAGACTGTGTGCACAGTTTGAGTAGTCACTGTTTCTGGCAATTTAGTTCACAGATGTACGTATACAGGATCAGTTGTATCGTCCACTTCTGTGGTTAACTGCTTTCAGCAGTTCTAAAGTCTGCCTGCATGACAAGCGAGTCTCTAGAGACATTCAAATTAGTGGGATTTGTTTTAACTGCTTTTTGCTTACTTCGTTGAGTGCAGTAATGTTCACTGCAGGATCATCGGATCACCTTTCCAAATATTATTAGCACATAACACTAAAATAGCTAACGGATATCTATTTGTTCATATTAGAGAGATTTGTTGAGAAAATACTAAAGGAGGTCTGTCCTGTTTGAACATAATTTCTTTTGTGTAAGTATTGTTGAAACTCTAGCCCCTTTCTTGTTCAGCCAGAGTAAAGCAATACGATATTGCCAGGTGGCAGTCCGTGCTACACGTGCTATTGGAACACTGTAAAGAAACGCTCTGCTTTGTGGTCAGAAATATTTAACTGCCTGATCTGGGACTGACTTTACACGAGGAAACCTGAAGAAAAGGTAGGCTGTGCAAGAGTAACTGAAAACAGTGAGACTTGGTCATGGCGCTGGACTTTGCCGAAGTGTGTTCAGAGAGCTGTGACTGGTAGTTCAGAGTTTCACGTTCATCTGTGTTCAAATACAACAACTGTTCTGTGCTTGTGAACAAAAGAGCATACTTTTCTGAAAGGACACACCACTAGCCAAAGATACTGATTTTTAGCTGCATAGAGATAGTGTTAAACCAAATCTTACTTTGTTTATTGTCTTAAATGGTATAGCAGCTCACGGTAAGTGGTCCATGGCACTCGGAAGTGACTTACTGGCACTAATCTTCTCCTGTGATCCAAATAATGGAGATGCAGTTCACATTTTGAACACTGAATAAATGACTTGGTCTTGCTTTGCTTTATTTTTAGCTACTGTTGGCAACTGCTATCTTATCTGGAGTCCAAATTAACTTTTTTGTGTTACACAGCCTTTGCTGAATTGATATTCCATCTCCCTGTTTTGAAATGAAATTTCTTTTTCTTTGCTTTGAGTGGGCTTTCATTCCTTTCCTCTTTCAAAAGAAACAATACATTATGAATAGTTGTGTATTGCTTAACATATTTGTCATATTTTCTTTCYTCTCTGAAGTAGAACATTCAGGAGAGGGTAGTGCTGTTAATGATTATGAATCCTTAATGATAAATAATCAAGTATTTTGATTTATTTTGAGTCTTTGGGAGCTTTTTTGTAGTTTTGACAAACATCTGGCATACAGTCTTCCTGACTTCCCTTCTGATATAAATAATACATTTATCAAGACATCTCTTAAATGTTTTTTTTGTCACTGTCCTTTATCTTGGAAAGTGTTCCTGCCTGCAAATAGCTGCTGTCTTTCTTGTTTTGCCAGTATTTTCAGCATGACTTATGTCCCTGGCTCTTATTTTTCTGCTGTTCTTACATCTGTGAATGGCAAGCAGTGCTGCATTAGTATGTGTAGAGTGCCAACTCTTGAAATTTCTGCTTTGAAGCTTTCAGGGGTGAGAGGTTAAGCATGACCCATAGTTTCTGCCACTTGAAGATGATCTTATAAAATTGACAGCCCTGTGCATTTTATTAAAAAATAAATAAATATATATATATATCTCCTTGACACTAGTTCTGTTTTTTGCATCCCAACTCACCCCCAAAACTACATGCAGTGTTGTGCAATATAATACTCTTTACACCTTCACTGAATTATTTGCACGCTTTCAGACATCTGTTTGTATGTAAGCAGCTGTCAGTTCTATACAACCTCGCGTATGAAAAAGGAAATTCTCTGCTCTGTTATTCAGTAAAAGCTCTTAGAGCTGATTAATATTCCAGAACTTATTTTTCTTAAGACCACAGACTTCAAGGGATTGATGTGCTTCCACTTGCATCTATTATAAGTTAATCTTGAGAGGAAGAATTCTTGAAGAAAAGTCTGCATTATTTGAAAAGGTTGTTTTACCTTTAAGAGAAACTAAGTCGCTTTCTTACATGACTGCTACTTAAAAATCAGTATTGTTTTTTCAGAGAAGCTTTTTATCACAAGTATTTGAGGTTTTTAAACAAACAAACAAAAAACCCCTTTGCTTTTGAGAACAAGCCCTTTTGAAAAGTCTTTGTTTACCAGCCTTCATTTGATCTTTAATTTTCCTGGCTTCATTGGTGCTGTGCAATAATCTAAAGCGGGTCTTCTCGGTGCTTACTGATTGATCAGGATTGGTGCTCTTTCTTTGCAATTGCTTTGCAAATTTGTCTTTGTGTGTTGCAAGGAAAAATTTGAAGGCAGCTCTAAGTAGTTGTAACGGAGAGATGTATTTGCCATATCTGCCTGTGAGTTGCAAGAGAGGCTCTGAAGTCTCTGGATGACTGATCAGAATTGATTGGAAAATACCTCTTTGGGAGGTAATGTTGTAACTCCGCAGTAGTTTTAGTTGTTGAGCTCTGGGCAATTAGTGTGAGGCAGGATACTGGGTCAGATACTAGGGATGCTGGGGATGGGGGTGTATTACCTAATGAAGTACTACCGGGAGGGCATGGAATCGCAGGTGAAATTACTTTGATCTAAAAGTGGAAGATATTACAAGGGATAGTGGCTAGAAGTAATATTTCATATGCATTTGAATTGTAAAGTAATTACGACTTTTCGGTTACGGTTCAGGTTCTGTTACAAGAGATCTTTTAAATGAAGACTTCCTCATTTTTCAAAACAGGCATTTTTTGGTGACATTACTTGATTTCTCACGTAAAATGCAGCTTTCTTCTGTGTCGCACTGTTAGAGCGTAGGTAAGCTGTGGAGCAGCGTAAGCTGAGGTGGCCGTGAGCGCGGCTGTGCTCTCCCTGCGCCTGCCGYGTCCCTGGCGCAACGCAGGGCGCGAGGGCGAGGGCAGGGAGGCAGGGCCCCCACGGGGCCTTGTGCGCCGGGCCAGCGAGCGGCGGGTGCTCGTCCCTTGGACTTCGTGAAAACCGGGGTCCTGCTGCAGCAGCAGAGCCTGCCCCGCTCTGCCCCCGGTGTGTCTTGGTTGATGTACGGGATCGGCACGGACCGGGGGTCCTCTCCTGCCGGCCCCGCGCGTGGGGCTTACGCCCTGCTGGCTGCTCCGAGCCTCACGCTGCTGTTGCAGAGGCCTGGAAAGCTCCCATGGCAGCGTGCTCTACCTGCCAGGCAGGAAATTCAGGGTTATTAATATATTTGTACTCTTTAAGCAGGGATAGAATACTATTTGAGATTATAACTGAGATTCGAGACTGTTAATAAAAAACATCCCATGCTGATAGGACTTCCGGCAGCTTTAATGTGCTACGTTCTTGTCACAACTGTAGTAGTTAAGCTTCCCTGCAAAGGTAAGAAGAATTATGCATCATCTTTTCACCAGCCCTCATACGAAGCTGGAATTGATACTAAATACATTCTGTGCTTTCATGTTTGTTGCTTAATACGGAGGATTTTTCCTTTAATTATCCCTTATACCAGGATGTAAAATGGCACCCAGGAACTTAGGCTCTCTTCCCAACCTGTAGTATACACTGAGGTAAATTGTGGAACAGCTGAATAATTCAAGGCGGGAAAAAAAAGAATATCCAGAAAATACTCAGTTTTTTCCCCATTGCAGATATTTGTGAAATGCTGCCTTTGTTGATAAAACACATCTTTGTTACTAAGTTCTTTCATTTGTTTATCACTAAACCTGATTCAAATTCAGCGTAAGAATTGGCTACTCAGAAATTTGCAGAGGAAAAGAGAGTTAACCTTTTTACCATTTTGTCAGCACTTAACCTTTTTCAAATAAGGATCTGTGTAACACTGTTTATTTTTGGACAGGCATTTCCAGTCAGAACTGTAGCACATGAACTTAAAACTGCTTTTGCTTGGTGAGACTGTGGGAAATCCTACAAGTTAGTGTTTCTGCTTCTTAAGAAAGTTAAAAATAACAAAGAAACATTGAAATCATTCACTGGTGGAAAAAATAGGGAGAGGAAAAACCTTATCTCAGCATTCCTATGTACGGCCACTGTGGCTGTGTGGCTGCTGAAGGACTTCATATGTCCATCACCTGAAAACTTACCGCTTAGAAGAGCGTCTCCGCAAAATAGCTACACCCGTTAAAACCATGGCCATTTTGTGTATTTGTTGCTGATGGGTACAGGAGCAGTTCTTTTTTTAAAATAAATAAGGAAATAAAAGAAGATTCAACCAAGGTAAGTTTCTTATGACAGTGGAAAAGCACATTGGAGGAGTGAAGGAGAGGCTTTTCTTACCTGGAAAATAAAATGATTTAGGGCTTGACAGATCTTTCAGTATCTGAAAACTCATAGCTTAGAGTTTGGTTTTGCTAATATTCTTCAAAGTTTTGTTAGAGCTTCTCTTCTTGTAAAGAATGGAAGAATGTGGTGAGATACAGTTTTTTAACTAGGCTATAACTAGTTAGGAACTCTTGACTTCCAGAATCTCTGCTTTCCAGTCTTTAACATGCCAAAACCTATTTACACTTTGTAGGCTGGTGTGAAATCCAGAAATGTTGGGGTTGCAAGATTTGCTGAATACCCATTTATGGCTATTTTCAAGCCAGTATCGGTTTTATGTAGTTGGTACCTTATACTTTGACAGAAAATTATTTTTAAAGCCCATCTCTTTTTATGTTTTTTTCCCCATGAAAAAAACTATGCAAGTGTATGTGAGGAGTTGCATAATTGTATTATACAGTTTATACACTACATGGCACATTTTAAAATTGTGGAAATTGTAATGTTATATTAGTCTGAGTTATTCTGGTAGAATTATGTTGGTAAACTCAGATATTGGATATCTGTCTTGGCTTCCTCCAAGAATTATATTGTATTCGTTTAAAAAATTCAAAGAAAATTTTTTTTTTTTTTTTTTTTTTTTTTTTTTTTTTTTTTTTTTTTTTTTTTTTTTTTTTTTTTTTTTTAAAAAAAATTTTTTTTTTTTTTGCATCTTCAATTTATCTTGACACATCTTTGGGCAGAAAAAGATGCTGCTTAGTTTATTAATATGGATTAAGGCATTTCATCTGAGTATTTTCTATTCCTCCAAGCATCAAAATTTAAATTGATCTTGCATTTTGAATCAAACCTTTATTCATATTTTCTACTGGCATGGTGTTTGCTAACAATTTTTTTCCCCATAGCTGTCTGTTTTTTATAGAAAGGTTTTAAGCTTTTTTTCTTTGAACGAATAAATTTTAAGAGGAAATACTGGAAAATTCTTGAAATACATACACATCATGTCTTTTGCTGTTTGTATGGGTCTGTATGTCTTTACATCCATTAGATGCTTCAAAGTCTGTCAGGTTTTCTGATATGTATTATATTGAGAATGCGAGTGAAAATTTGTGTTGTTGGGGAGACAAAAGGGAAAGAGTGAAACTCATTTACTTTTTACTTAGTGGGCTACTTACTACATCCCTTTTTGAAGTACACAGTGACTACTGGTAGATTTGCTTAAAAAATAATTTTTTTTTAATCTTCTAGTCTCCAACAAAAGCTGTATATAATGCTAGACACTGGAATCAGCCAGAATCAGAGGCTCTGCCAGCACCACCGGTTTTGAAAACACCTAGTGTCCCAGTAAGTAGACTGTTTTACTTACGTTTAGTAAATCTCCTTTAAGATTCACTGATACTTTTGAAACCAAGAGAAGTTCTTGATTTTTGGGAATGTCACAGTAATTCAGAATGAAGTCCACTTTGTTGTGTGAGCCACTGGATATTTGACAGTAAAGAAACTATATCAGTGGAAATACTCTAGAGTGGGATCTTGCATCTTGTTTCAATATGCAGATACCTAAAAATGTTACAATGGAGATGTGTTGCCTAGTATGGTAAAGATAAGCTTTCTAACAGCGGGCTCCATCTCATCTTCTGCAGCAGCCCCTAGAATTATCTCTCTAATATGCCTGGGAATCTGTGAAATACAGGTCAGAAAGGAAAAAACTTCTAAAATAAAGACCTGGTTTATTTCTCCTTTATAATGGAGCAAATTATTGTGAATTGCCTACTTGGGCCTTTAGAAAATGTGGAAGAGACAATTTTCTCTATATAGCTGGAATGGCTAACGTGAACATATCAGATACAAGCGTTAACACAAAACTTAGCAAGAGGTGTTCTTAAAAGAAACTAATTTTGTTTATTCAAAAGCCACTGTTCAGAGGTTTAAGGTGGTTTTATTTTATTTTTTATTTTCTGAGTTATACTAAAACAAGAATCCAGGGGCTTGGGCTATACATGTGTAAAAGCTGTCACTAATTATGCACTGTACATTGTCAGTAAATTTCATTTTGTTTGGTATCTTACTTGCTTGACTTGCCTGAGAACAGAAAATCAGAATGCAGATATCTTAATGCTGATTCCCCCCCCCCCCCACCTGTCTTTTTGGTCCAAGACTAGCTTCTCTTGGCTTTATGCTCTTTTTGGTTGCATTCTTGCAGTATTCAGAATAGCCTTCCTTCAGTGTTAACTATACTGCCTGGGAAGCACAGATGACTCATTTTAAAATAACCATTAGTGCTAGCATTTGAGGAGGGATCAGAAGTTTTAGCCCTCATTTTTCCTTTAAAAAGCAAATCAAAAAGACCCTAAAACCCTTGTTTGGTTTAACTTGTATGCATTTGGACTGAAGCTTTTATTTCTAACTGAATCTTTATATTGATAAGATTTTATGAAGTATCTGATATCTAACCTGAAGGCAGATTTTGTTAGTTTGCACTGTACTAATTGTGTGGTAACACCCCTTCTGATATTTGTAGCTCTTGATATGTTCAGACCTTTCAAAGGCCTCCAGATCTTCTTTATTACACACAGTTGAGTCTTTGAATATGTCCTTTTCAGGTTAAGAACATGTCTGGATCTTTCATATTCGGGCAAGCCATTTTATCTTTCATCAAACTTCCACTTTGTAACTGGAACCATCAAAATATTAATTCAGGAATGTGGCAGAGATTTGCCTGAACAAACCAGCCAGGGGAATTTGTCTGTAGCTGCTCCTGATGTTATGATGTAATCCTGAATTTCTTTCAGCCACGGTTTTTGACCTCAATATATGTTTAATGACCAAAGTTTTAGAGTAACAAAAGAAATGAGCCTTGATCCGGATGTTCAGCTGTAATCCCTGCACAGATGATCATGCCTCTTTAATTTCTGCAACTAGTTGTTACATGCAGATCTGGATACGTTTGTCTGAGGTTTATGGTGAGAAACCATAGCATGCAAACTGCTTACACCAAGTATTACTACTTACGGCCTCTCCAAGCTCCCCTTCAATTTGCTTTGGAGGGGAGGCCATTAAGCAAGGCTTGAGTGAGGTAGCTCTGCTTCAGTGAGCCTCTTGCTTTCGCAGACTGGTCATGGCAGAGTCCTCCAGTACGTGCTCTGAGCCAGCTTTTCAGGGTAGTTTGTTACCGTTCCCCCACTGGAGCCTACGTGAACAAATATGGAAGTGCTGCACACTGGTAGAGGCAGTATGTGGTGAATGCTCCGTTAATACAGCAAGTTGTTTCGGCTTTTCTTCTAATTTTGACTGCTGTACAGTGCACAGCAAGAAGACTTTCCCTCACAGCACCCTCTGGAGTGGATTGCAGTTTGTGTTCTCTAGACCTTAGGGTTAATTCAAGTTTTTCAGTGAACACTTCTGAAAATGTTCATTTTCTGTATAAGGAAACCAAGTGCATGATGATATTTAGAGACTGAGAGTGAGTAAATGACCACTGATGTTGGCCTTTGCATGTTTAGATTTTGGCATTTAGATATCTTGTTCCAGTAAGCCTCATTTTCTCTAGTTTGTGACTGAATTTTGGCCAAAGAAGTAGTCTGAAGATAAGCTAATACTTCAGCTTAAACCAGCTTTGAATTAATACAGAGAAGTATGTTGAGGAGAAATGTGTAATACTTGCCGTTAGGTCTAGAGTAACTACTGACGAATTTCCAGCCACCTCAGGCAAGTTCTTTACTGTCTGTTGTACGTTCAGAATAGGTTTTGTTATAGTTCATGCTGTAATACGTTGTTCCTCAGATATTAATAATACAAATATATATACAAAGCCAATATATGGAGAATGCCATGAGTTTACAAGAGCCTGTTCTACCTGTTTGAAGCTTTCACAATGGTTCTATTCTCTTCTCCATGTGGCAATTTTTATAACGCTAAAAAAAGATGTTGGTAGTCTTCTATGTACAGACAAAATACATTTTGGAGTATCAAGTCAGAGAGGTCAGCTTCCCATAGCTGCACCCTGAATAGAACAGTGCAGTAGCCTCCAGTAGTTAGAAATGAGAACAGTAGACACCGAGTTTTACAGTTCGAGCTATGCTGAGACAGTGATTGCTCAATGTGATGCTCGTATCAGGACCAGTGTGCTTATGATGGTTCAATATAGCAACCAACTCAGCCAGTCCTGGAAGCTCCAGTGTAAGGGGGTAAGATATTTGTAAGTATCAACAAGTAATTGTTTTTAAACCCTGAAGTTGGTTGTTCTACTTACCCTAAAGCTTAAAGAATCAGTGTAAAATTCTTTTTTTTCTTCCCCCCAACTCAGAATTCCACTGGAGCTTGTCTGACTATTCAGAATTGTTTTATATTAAAAATGCATATAATTTCTGACATACTACTTTTTTTTAAGAGTAGGTACATTGTCACACAGCTTAGGTACATATTGGTAGCGTAAGGGAAGGACTAACTAGTCCCAAAATGTGAATTTGACAAATGCACACCTGTTCTGTTTCCTGATGTATTTAGTGTATGTTTACATGCTCAAAACATCTGCCCATTTTAGCACTTTCTTATTAATAGGTAAGGCTATCTTCAAAGGAGGCAATTCATAAAGATGATGGAGTTTTTAAGGCTCCTGCACCACCTCCCAAAGTGATAAAAACTGTGACAATACCTACTCAGCCCTATCAAGAGATAGTAACTGCATTGAAATGTAGGAAAGAAGACAAAGAAGTAAGTATTCTTAAACAAATTTTTAAGATAAAGAATTGTTGGTAATTCTAAGTACTGAAGGAACAGTGTCAAAATGAAATTTGGCTTTCCTATTAAAACTAATATTTTTATCTAAATAGTTGAATGGCCTTCATTGACTTCTTAATATTTCCTTGCACTCAAAATAGATTTTTAAATGTACTCATTAATGTTGTAATTAATCCCAAGAGCAACTTACCTAGGTCAAAATATTTGTCTCTTCCAGTTATACACTGTTGTTCAGCATGTAAAGCACTTCAATGATGTAGTGGAATTTGGTGAAAATCAAGAGTTCACAGATGATATTGAGTACTTGCTAAGTGGATTGAAGAGCAATCAGCCCCTAAACACACGTTGCCTTAGGTAAGATACCTTAATATTAAAGACTGAACTTGTATTCAAAAGAGCTAGTGAATTAAATGCATATCGATTGAAGAAGTGACCGATCTTTAAAATAATGTTTGGTAGTTGGCATTGGCACTTCTGCTACAAAGAATAGAATTTGGAAAGAATTGTCAAGATGAGAAATTGTGAATAATCAGAAGTGGTATGATTAGGAAAACAAAATAGGAAATTGTACAGTAAGAGTACATTTTCAGAGCTTGTTTTTCATATTACAAATTTTAAAAATATTTTCTGATAACTTTGCTTAGTGTGATCTAATGTGAGGAGATGTCTGTTCTCTCTTTTTACTGCAAAATTCAATTCTAAAATAAAATCTAGACTAGACTAGAAGGCATGCTGGTTATGATTAAAACTAATATAATACTGAGATATTGCTCAATTCTAACTGCCTTTTCTTTTTCTGTTGAGAAATGATATAGCTAACATCCAGTGCAAGTAACGTGGCCTCAATATTAATTGGAGGCTTTCCTAAGATGTCTTGGAGTACTCATTGCAGTCTTTATATTGAAGTTGCACATTATTGCTAAGTTAGTATCAAAAAATGTTGTAGTTCTGCTTTGAAAAAGTTTATTCATGATTAATATTGGTTTCCTTTCTCTGGACTTATAATCAGGATGGTGTTCTGTAACCACATAATAATTTCTCTTCTTGAATATTTTCTGTCTGTTTAGCAAACTGCAAATACTAGAGAAGAAAAACTTGAATCCACAGAGATAGGTGAAGAGGATGCTTTATTTGATAGATTACTGTGGATGAGAAAAAGCCATAAACTTTTCAGAGAGCTAATTTAAAAATAATTTATTCTCCATGTTCTTCAAGAAATAGCAATGGATATTGTTGCTTTAGTATAAATTCAAGAAATCTGTAACCCTGTTTGTACATMCGTTATTATGAAAAATAATACAATGGTGACAGTTTAGGATTGTTTTCAAGTCAGTGCACTTAACTTGCTTGTACGGCAAGCTTCCTAGGATCTTAAACTGACTTTTTTACTTTCCAAATTTATATCATGGAGTGTAACTTAAATAAACACCATAAAATTTTTTTCTTTCAGTTAACAAATTAAAAGAAAAGTATTTTTCCAAAGGAAATCAATGTGTAAGGATAGCAATAGACATAAAAGAATCAGAAACTGGTAGGTAAGCTTTAACTGGTGCTGTTGTGACTGGAGACAGAAAGACCACTTGTTATTAAAACACCATCTCATATGAACTTTCTATAATAAGATCCCTTTATTGTCATGGAAGACTTCATTGACTATCACTCTTGCATTACTCCACATTTAAAAGCAATATTTTTTTAATAGACTATATGCTGGGCTGTACTAGGAATGACAGGCAACTTGCTAATAAATCTAGGGAAAAGAACTTTCCTTTTTAAAATAAACTCTTATGTTGGTCATTGATTAGACTAATATATTAACTTAAGATTTTTCCTGAAATCTGTAATGTTTCCATCAACCATAAATGCAGCAACAAATACTAAAAGATTCTTTTCTYGTAAAAGTATTGTCAGGCATGAGCAGGTCTGATCAGTCAAATAATTAACTATTAGATAGTGATGGAAGCTCATGTTCATAATTTCTAATCATGCCTTGATCCATAACAAATTCTCCTGTGCCTCTAAATCTGTTTCATGCTTAACCCATGAAAATTCTACTTTCAATTTAGCTATTCCAAATTATTTCTGTTTTTATTTGAAAGATACAAGTTCAGCATACACCTTCAAACCCTGTTTCTAGCCAACCCTAAAATAAGGAAGTAGACACAGTTAGTTTTGAATAAACTGCTGCTCTGTTCACCACTTACAAAGTTGGTGTGTATAAATTTTACAAGAAACATCTTGACAAAGCTTGTAGGGGTCTGAGGTATGTGGTCAGTCATCTTTTAGACTTGTTTATCTGCCGTTTTTGTAAATGTAGTGATTTTAATTTTTCTAATTCAGAATTATTTTTCTCTAGTGTAATCAGCTTGGCGACCAAGTGCGCCATGCCCAGTTTCCGAATGCATCTGAGAGCACATGGGATGGTAGCCATGGTTTTCAAAACACTGGACGATTCCCAGCACCACCAGGTATTGATACATTGTGTATTTTATTACAGCTTGACTGTTCCATCTATTTTAGTGTTTTTTTTTTTTTTTTTTATGTATAGGTAATTCAAAGTCAAGCATTAAAGTGTTCTATTGTAGTGTATGTCTGGTATCATTGGCTTCATTTTAGAAATTTGTAGTGAACTGGGAAATAAGAGCACGTGTAGGTCTCATGACATATTCTCCTTCCACTGTTTACATGCTTCTAAATTTAGAAATTCTTACTTAAACTTTTTAAAAAATTGTCTGTTCTTTGGATTATGATTTCATATTTTGTCTTAAACTTTTTAATTGTTTTATCATTGTATTTTTGTTTCAGTGAGAATACTTTAAAGTAAATTAAAAAAAAAAATCCATTATCTCTAAAGATTGCTCTGAGTGCTTTTCTCTTACTTGCTTGCATGTAAATGATTTCCTTTTCCTTAGCAGTGGTGGGTTTGTTTTTTTTTTTTACATGTGCTGTGCTTGTCTCCTTGAGCTGTGCTATAATTGCAGTTGTAAGATGGCTTGAGTATGTGTAATGAAAAATCTAGGAAAGGTAAATTTTTCTGTTCTTACTCTACCTTGACCTGAGAGTTTAAAAACTGAAGCAGTGTGGGTTTTTCTTTTTATCCCAATTTTACAAGTTCGATTCATGTATCAAGCTTAATTAATATTAAACTTTCTTTCTCATGTGAATGCCACTATTTTTTTTTCCAGTGCCTGAAAACCATGCCTCTGTGGGGTATCCCTTGAGAAGTGTTTTTACAAAAGCTGAACACAGAAAATGTTACTTGGAGTGGGTAGTAGCTATGTATACCCAGTTAGGCGGCTTTATTTTATGTAACGGCTCTAACAGAACTACAGATACTGCAGAAGAAAATCATGAACCCACAGAAATCTTACTGTGGGTGGTAAAAAGCTATAGAGCTTTAAGTAACTAATTTTAGATTAATAGGTTATTTTCCATCTTCCCCAAAAATTAGCAATGGCTAACTTCAATACATGGGAACCAGGTTCAATGTATTCATTATTTTGTGAGCTGTCAAAATGGTGCTGAATGATACTAGAAATAAATAAAGTGTGGTCATGCTATTTAGGGCAGTTACCACCACTGAGTTGCAAGAGATCTGCAGAAGACAGCTTCAGTTCCTTGGAAAATGTACAAGCTTGCTCAGTATATTTTAGGCTGTCTTTTAACATTTACCATTATTCCTTCATTTTCAAAAGAACTAGCACATGCAGCTCAAAAGGAAATTGCATGCTATTATTAGTCTGCAGTAACAAAATGCATTGATTGTATTCACTATTTTCACTGTATTTGATGAAGTGCTCCCTTTTATCGGGAAAAAATTGAAAGTTAATGTTCTAATATATTTACAGTGCATTCTTGATATAGGTTATACAATATTACAAAATCATTGCTTTATCAAACTACTATTAATAAATACTAAATTATATCCTCCAATTACACAAGATTATATGCTTCAACAACAATGACCTTCTTCGTATAACCCTGCTGTCTTTATATACTACCCTTTCATTTACTAATTGCTTCACTAGAATATTAACTTGTTTAAAATCAATAAATCTCAGCACAAGGTAACTCAAGAGTAATAAATCACACTGGATTCAACTTACATGGCTTTGAATCCATTTAAGATAAATAATGAAACTTTGGCTTGACTGGGGGAAAAAAGAAATATTATACAATTATTTTGTTAAAATCTTCTGTAAAGTATTTTGGAAATTGGAGAGAACTGGCACAATGACAGTGCTAATGGAAACAAATGTGAGCATATACTGTGTTCATTGGATGGATACAGCAGAATAGGCTGAAAAAGTAGGGTGCTTTCATATTTCCATAAGAATATAAAACCGCAGTTGCGAAGCTATTCTTTTAACCAGCAAGAAAAATAAAATAACCAGTTACCTTACTGAATTACATCCCCAAATATTTTTTCTCTTTTACATGAAAAGTACTTGTTCCATCTAATTTTCTTCCAGATTTGTCTTTAAACTGCAATTTCAGTTTGTGACTTYGTCTCTCCAGCTATGGTCTAAATGCTTTGGAGTATTAGATTATTAATTTAGAAAAAATATATATTTTCATTATAGTTGCCAGTAATTAAGCACAGAAATGTGGTTTTGTAATGTCTTCAGCATGTGAATAATTTTAAAAAATAGAATAATTTAAATGTAGTGCCGAACCCTAGAAAATAACCATCTGTTCCCACAAGTTGGAGTATAAATAGAACTAGCAAGGGAAGACAAGGATCAGAGTGGGTGTAATTGGCCTGCAGTTTCTGGAGTGTATGTTCAACTAGGATGTTTTTCTGAATTCTATGGAAGTATGGATTGCAACTCTATAGTTAAATGTGCCTTAAATTTTCTATCCAGAGCAAATTCTATTTGTTTTACCTTTCTTTCTTTCTTCCTTCCTTCCTTCCTTCCTTCCTTCCTTCCTTCCTTCCTTCCTTTCTTTCTTTCTTTCTTTCTTTCTTTTCTCCCCTTTACAACACTTGTTTGGAAGCAGAATGTTTTTTAAGTGTCATCAGGAATAAAATGGGGGAGAGGAAACGGTTTCACTACTTTGGTGGTTTGTTTGTTTGTTTGGATATTGATCAAAAATTAGTTTTACCAATGATCCCCCCCCCCCCTTTCTCAGCTCAGAATTCTGTATGTGCTAGAGCATGAGACAGAATTCAGACAGTGTGGTTAGCTGTTCTTAACAGGTCTACATTTACAGATGATCAGAGCAAAAGTAGAGTTATACTGAGGATTAAACCAATCTGCCTGTAGGGACTAGGAGAAATGAGTTCCAGAAAACGGTATCACTGGCATGTAGCTGAATGAAGCAGGTTCATTTCATGGTATAAACACCCTTCAAATTTGGAGGTCCTTACTTCTTTCAGAACGTCACTGTTTTCCTGTAGTATTTCAGCATCTGACGGTTTATCGGCGTGATTGCTTTGTGTTAATGCTGTTGCAGAAATCTCGTCCTTGTTTTACATACATACCCAATTTGCTCCTTTTTGCTACCTGGCAGTCTTTGGGCAGCCTGAAGCATTCAATATACTGTCTTTCTCCCCAGTTTGGGTCCCTTCTCATCTGATTGAAGTGTCTTAACAGCTGGGTGGAAGGTCTGAGGGGAAATGGTGACAGATGCTTATGTGGAGGGAGGCTTATTGCACTATGCATGACTATTTCACCAGGAAGCAAGTTGGATCCCCCTCTGTCCTGGGGCAGACAGGATGGGTGCAGAGATTTATGAAATTAGTCTGATTGTCCTTATCAGACTTCAGAGTACCTCTAAAGTAGTGATGCAAGAGCAGTTTCTGGTTCTCTGAAATGCCTAAATACTGGCAGCCTAGATCATAAATTTTGCAGTTTTCCTTTCTTCACTGCTGCATAGTTTCCACTTGTCAGAAACCCCTTTGGGGGCTCAAGTATTTTCTACCAGGCAGCTCACCTGGATAATGCCACTCACTAGAAGATAGTTCTTCACAGCTGTTGCTTTATTAGCTCCCACATTGGCTGAATAATGGTGAGTGGAGGAGTGCTTGGTCACCTCTGGTTTTGCTGGAATGCATGTGGGAATAATCCTGTTTAACCATTGCTGTTCTGCAGGAACAGAGTGCAGCCTTCTTCCAGTAACAGGAAAGTTCCTATAGTTTAAGCCAGATGCAAGTAAATCCAGAGTAAATAATTTCTGTTATTTAAATGATCTAACTGCAAGGTTTATTACTGGAAAAAATGAATAGAGATTAAAGGAAAAGCATATACCCTGTTCATCTAGACTAGCTGCATAATTTTCTTGCTACCTTACATGGTCCAGCTGACAAGGCTGGAGTAGTGATATTCACAACTAAGACCCAGTCCTTGAATCACCCTGTAGCTTGACGTTGTATTCATGAAAGGAGATGTAGATTTGGAAACTCTTACTTCCTTCAGTATTCCAAATATATCTTTTGGTAGTCAGATTCAGGTTTTTATTTACCTCTACCCTCAAGGATTTCCTTGACTCATACAGGAAGGAGTTTTAACATACCTTTTGGTAGGCTGTCAGCTGCCCATTCCTGCTTTGGAAATGCTGATACCCGGCCATACTAGGCAGTATGGTTATCACCTGCTTCTAAAATAAACAGAGGCAGCTAATGATTGCTTTGGTGGTTGACTGAGCCCTAAACAGATTGTTGGTCTGTTTTGAGACAGAAGTTCTGCTCTTTCCTGTTGAGCTGGGCAATACTCGCATCCCAGAATTAAGCTCTTCTACAGTTTAAATTTACTTTGTACACAAAAAAATGGAATAAATGCATGCAGCATGTTGACCATTCTGTGAAAGCTGGGCACAGTAGCAACCAGTCATTTCAAGGAAAACTGACCCCCAGCTCTTTCCTAATGTCCTCTGTGTCCACTAATGTATTCACTCTTCCCCCTGCCACCACCTGACAAAGTCCAGTGCTGTTTTCATGAGCCCAGCTTTTTTTTTCTTCTGCCTTCCAGATGTCTTTGAAGGCTTCTGAAAGTATTATGTCTAGCAGAACTCAATTCTCCATGAATGTTTGTCGTCTTTATTAGCACTTGGGACTCAACTGGATAGATGGCTCTCTTGGTGCAAATGCTGTCCTTACCAGCACTAGGGACAGATTGCCTTGGTCTGGTCTCTTCACTCTTACTGTCATTTCTCTCCTTGACAACCACCTTCTCTCTTTGCTTTTCTGGATCCTCATGAAAATGAACTTTAATTCCTTCTTGAAGAAGGTTCCTCAGCCAGTAAGAGGTCCCTGTACACCATCAATTTCCCATAAGATAGGGATGTTCAAGGTAATAGTGTTTGCTTGTTGAGGACTAATTTGGGAGGAGGGTTGTTTGTTTTTACTCTGGCTACTTCCAAAAAGCAGAACTCCTCTAGAAATTAAGTGTATTTATGCTGGGAATTTCTGGTAAATTATTGACTGACAGACCTGCTTAGCAGAATTGGGATGCATCTCACCAGGCTCTTTCCCTTCACATGCAAACACTACACCCCATCTTTCCTGGTGCTTTCTGTCACCAGCTTATCCCACCCAACCAGAATTTTCATCGTTCTTGCCACATACCCTGGCCATTTTCACTTTGTTCTCCTGCCGTTTCTCTTCCATAATTCCGTAACTCTTGGAGTTGCCATTTCTTAGTCTGTCTGCAATGCTGAGTCACTTTTAAAAGTAGAAAACTCTGCTTTTCTACCAGGGTTTTGTAAATGTGTTAAATGATTTATGTCTCATTTGTATTGGTTAGGAAAAGTGCCTTGCTAACTTGCTGGATAGAATCTATTTATGTACAATAATAACTAATCATGCAAGTGCCAGTGTAGATCAGGGCTTGGCAGGCTTTTTCTTCCATAAATCTCCAGCTTGTTCACTAAAAGCTGTGAAATTTTTGCCTAACATGTTTGCTAAAACTTAATTTGTATTTTTTTTCCTCTTTCCTCTCCCCACCCAAGAATTTGTCCCTTTGTACAGCAGCTCTAATGTACATCCTGAGTAGAGATCGTTTGAATATGGATTTAGACAGAGCTAGTCTAGATCTGATGATTCGGCTTTTGGAATTGGAACAAGATGCTTCTTCTGCCAAGCTGCTGAATGAAAAAGACATGAATAAAATAAAGGAAAAAATTCGGAGACTGTGTGAAACTGTTCACAACAAACATCTTGATCTCGAAAACATCACGGTGGGTATCACGCTGTTGTTTGGAAGCCTTGTGAGTAGTAGAGTGCTTAATAAAACGGGATTTGTAAGCATCAACCTTAAATTCCTGTGTTGCAGCTCAGAAGTCATGACATTGTCTACTTTCTATGTAGRTAGGATTGCGCTGCAAGTATTTTCTTTTCTAAATTTGAAAATTCTTTTCTAAAAGGCTATTAGTAAGATAAAGTTATGATGTTCTTCAGCTGTCTGATTCACTATTTACTGTTTCAAGTAAGGGTAACTAGGTAAAGGTAGCACTTAAAAAACAAATAACACTTCGAATTACTATGTGTGTAAGGACCACATTTGAATTATTTGACTTTGTTTCTTTGCCTGAATTTTAGTCTACATATATTCACAAACAGTAGGGGTTGTTACATGGGAATAAGAGTATTTCCTGTTAAACTAAGAATGTGGTGCAGGTACAGTCTTAATGAATCTGTCTCAGAGAAACTGATTTCTGTCTGCTCAGTGTGGTGCAGAACATACATTATCATAACTGTGGATACTTCTTTTACTTACTTTCTCAAGCATTCTTGTTTTTATGAATGTATCTTCAGCCACAACAGAGTGAACTGATTTTCTCTTAAAAAAAAAAAAAAAAAAAAAAAATTTTTTTGGCCATGGTTTGATGCTAGCATCATGCGAACTTGAAAAATAAAGGGTAAGTTGTAAGTTTTTTGAAAACAGTATATTTAAAGAATTGATGACATATTGATTAGATGAGTGGTCATAGATGGCACAGCTAGTAATGTGTTTTTGCTTTCACTGTATTTCAGTATAACAGATGTTAGTATGATATTAAAGTTTTTTTTAACATCTTGTGATATGATTTGTTAATATTCTAAAGGGTCTTAGTAGTGTTTTGCCATTTTTGATCCAATACTTAAGCAGGAAACCAAAAACCTTTCCTGTCAGGTACATGAATTGAGCTTTTTAAAGCTTTATTTCTAAAAGTAATGCTTCAGCTCCCGTCAATAATCTCTGAATTAGATTATATTCTCTCTTAGATAAGGTTAAAAGATAATATGCCTTGTTGAAGTGACTTTTTCTTTTGTAGTTTAGTGACTTTTTTTTTTTTTCCTCCTTCCCCTCTCTCTCCTAGGGAGTCTTTTTAAAATTCTAGCTGTGGAATGGATTGCTGAATTAGTATGAAAAGCCAGTATTGCAYAGCAGTATAAAGAGTTGAATTTTGGGGGAAGGAAGATAATCTTGATGTTATAACTGCTAACTGTTGGTAATCAGTTTATGGTGATACAAGGAAATTGTGTTGGCATTTCAGTTTTAGACTTGTTTCCTAAAAACCTAAGAAATGTGCAGCTAGGAGTCTCGTATTAATTTTCTGGTTGTTGAAATCTGCAGGAGAATGAATACGGAGTTGATTTCCTCTGCTTTCTGCTTACTCTGTTAATTCATACGATACAATCTTAAGATATCAATACAGAATGAAATTTGTTCTCTAGGTGGTGATTAGCTAGGAACTGGTATAATCAGTGTCTGTATTCCAGTGCTGTTTTGGCACCGAAGAAAGCTCACGTAGCTCAGAGTCTGTCAGTGCCAGGATATCCTTTGCCCTGTAAAATGCAAGGCAGCTCCCTTTAGGAAGCACGGAACAGCTGGTGCAGGTTCCTCCTTGCTGAAGCATCCCGCCACACAGAGCCCCGTCTCCTGCTGGAGCTTTTCTCATGCCCATAGTCTCAGCTGGCCTGATGTTTGTATAAACCTTAATTCTGTTCTTATGTTTTCTTAGGCATGAGAGAGGAGAGAGAGGAACTCTTAAATGGGGCTTTCCCTCCAGGGAGGAAGCTGTCCATAAGTAAGGAGTAATACTATTCACAGGTCGTCATTTTTAGATTTTTGTTCTGAGCCATCTCTAATTCTTAAAATAAATCAAGCTATTGTTGTAAACGTGTTGAATACTGTAGTACCTCACAGATGGCAGCTGGTTTCCTCCCATCATCTAGAAGCAGAGATTATAGAGCACTTAGAGAATATATGCAAGCCAAATGAGGTGATTAGGTTCTTTTCCAAATCATGATAGTAGCAATGGTAAGTTGAGTCAATAATGGACTTAAGATAACTTTGCTGTTACATAGATCTCTGTCACAAGCTCTAACAAGCAATGTCTGTATTGTGCCAGATGACAGGCAGAAATTGCAAATCTTCTGGGGTTTAAAAAAAAAAATTATTTTTTCAACTCGTACGTTTCCATTGAGTGACAGAATGAATGCAACAGATGTTGTGATGGTTCCAGCTTGTGCTTAACCAGTTGCACCTTAGTTTCTGAATCTACCACAGATCAAATGGAGATGATCAGTATTGCCTCTCTTTTTACATAGACAGTGTTATTTATGTGATTCTAGCTGGAAATTAGATCAGGCTAATTTTTGAGCACTTGCAAAGGTACTTGAAAGGTTCTGTTTTCTAGACTGCTATGAACATTGAAATTTTAAACCCAGAAATTGAAATTTTTCTCTGTACATTGAATTTGTTCAAGTTTTCTTGCTGGTTTAGGGTAAGATCAAACCTGAAGAATTTAGCCTTCTTGTTAGCAAATGGCATCTGTCTGTCAGTCAGCATAGCTAGCTCCCATCTATTGCATCTTTACAAAAACCTTTTCAGTTGGTCAAGAGATTGTTCTGCTTTTCACTCCTAGCATAATGCTGAAAATCTCAGGGAGCAGTGTTTTGAGCTTTTGGGATGTTGTTAATTCTTATATTAGTTACTATAAACTTGTGAATACAATGGATTACTTCAAAAGTGAGTTATAAGCTTTGATTCATTTTAAAAATGTATTACTAAAAATTGTTTTATAGGTGGCTGATGGTGTAAATACCATATAATATTCTGTGKTTTTTTTTGAAGTCGCTGCCCTTTTTAGGAAAAGTAAGCACTATACTTTAAATATTGAGTGGGCTTTGAGCTTTCAAGGGACAGGATGAAGATACTCAGGGAGTCAGCTAAATCTTTTGTAGCCCTTAAGATCTCTAAAGGAGAGTTTCTATTAAGCATCTGTCAACCTGGATTAGATTATGCATGGTTTCAGATATCCATTTTACAGCATTTTCAAGCTCATTCTGTAAGAATGAAAGAAATCTTCAAAAGAGGATGGGAAGGCTGCAGAGAGCTGGGAAACTGTAGAACTGCCATCTGAAGGTCCCCCCTTTCCTCCCTCAAAGCACTTTGCTCGTTTGTTTGGCTTCAGTTCTCCATCCCTCACTTAAAATATCCTTTGCTATTACCTTGTTAACACTCTTTTTTTTGTGCGTAGCTTTTTGGTGATGAGCTGAGAACACAGTAACCAAGTGTGTTTAGTTTCCCCCCAGTGGAGAAGACTGAGTGGCTTTTGGCAATTAAAGGTAGTTAGCAGTTCCCCTGACAGTGAAACAGTTGCAGGAGTAATTGCAGCTTTTGTTTTCGCTTCCTCTGTCAGGGGGAACTGAGGTGCTGCTGACTTGGGGAGAAATGACCAGTTGTAGGTTGTTTTGCTGCTTTTTTTCTGTCCTTGCCACAACCCTTTCATGACCCAGGGAGACCTCCATTGACAGTGGAGAAAATGCTCTTACCAACTAAATGCTTATCAGTGCCAGCGTGCTGTAGCGGTTGCTCCTAAAAAAGGAGACAACTAATTTTGGGTGGTAACTCTTCTTTATCAGTGCTAACGTTCAAATTTCTTCTTGTCTTTGGAATTGTTTTTTTTATAACAATAGAAAGGAGCTGAAGCTATTGGGGGTCACACAGTTTATAACGTGGTTTTTGAATACAATGGGATGTTTATTCAAGCCTGGTGAGCGCTGTTTTTCCCAGGGGGTTCTGAGGTTTGAACTGCTATTCTGGAAATACTGCACAGCTCAGAATAAGCACAGCCGTCCTTGAAGCATTACAAATCAAATGTGTCAGGGAGGGAAGATAATTTGAAAAGTGGCTAAATTGACTTGGCTTTAATGAGATCTTATGCCTTTTTCTTTTTTTTCCTCTGACGTTTCATTGTATTTGTATGGCACATGTGAAATTACAAGGCCCAGATTTACATGTGTGTTTCCAGATGCTACAGAAATCTTATATTAGTCAGTTCTGTGAAGACGTAAATTATTTTAAGTGTGTGTGTATGGCTTTTTTTTTGGGGGGGGGGGAGAATGCTACATCATTAACATTCCCCTTTAGGCTAAATAGTCTTGACTTTAGAGTTGGTCCTTTTTGGTTAAAAACATGGCAGGGGATTATGTGAGAGAATTGCCTAAAATCTGTTGAACTTGAATTTGCGTGGAGTAGGCTTAACTTCAGTTTTGCGGAATTTTGATCTGTATTCCTTTCTTTAAGTAAATACAGTAAATAAGTTTTCTACAGTCTTTCAGTTTTTGTCTTTTATGAGTTGAAAAACGCAACAAAAAAAATCTACACTAGAATCAAATGTATTCTGCAAGCTGCAAAGCTAATATATCTGGGAGACAGAGAAACAGTGTTCACTGTGGCTTTTCTTGTTGTGCCTGAGTGATTTGTCCGCTTCCTTCCTCCACTTGTCGCTTTTGATAACAGGAGAAACAGATGAAAGGAGGCTGTTTAGCTTTTCTGAAACATTAATAAAATCATGGAAGAAGTCAAAAATGCAAAATATCTTTCTCATCAGTACCAAGTCATTTTTTTAAGCTATGCACATTTTTTCTATCTGTTCTTGCTCCCTCTGGCGGTCCTTCTACTCGGAACCTGTAACTCTTTATAGTTTGGGGGAGGTGAATTTGTATCATCTGATATATTGGTTACAGCTGCATATGATTATTTCACTAATTCTAGAATCTAATTTTTTCAGACTGGGCATTTGGCAATGGAGACATTACTGTCTCTCACCTCAAAACGAGCTGGGGATTGGTTTAAAGAAGAACTGCGACTTCTAGGTGGTCTTGATCATATTGTAGATAAAGGTATGTTAGAAATGTCACTCTGACAACCTGAAATATACATGTGAATCTAAGTTGTTTGCTTTTACTGTCCATTTTCTCTGGTTAAAAAAAGGAAAAAAAATATTTTTTTCAGCTATTGAAAAAACCTCTATACTGGGTTATTGGGAAATATTTGGGACCTTAATGTGTAGCATGTGGGATTGAAAGTAGCTTTAAGCTTAAATAGAATGTGTATAATCATATTGCATATTTTTTATGAGATGTGAAATTAAAAACAGCTTAAATTTAGACAGACTATCATGATACAGACTATCATGTTATAACATTACATATAACATATATCATATATATGCAGCACACTCTTCAGATAAAGTGCTCTGAAATCTGCGTTGCAGTCTTCTAGAATTGCTTTTAGGCCTGGTCACACTTCTTTACTGAATAACCCAGAGAAAGTCAGCTTTTCGGGAAGAAATGTGATATTATTGATATTAGTACTAGGTATGTCTTGTTTAGTGGCTTTTTTTTTTTTTTTTTTTTGATCAGTGTCCTCAAGATAGGAAAAGGTGCATTTCTAAAATGAATCCCTGAGTTGAATAGAGTTTAAGCTGAGTAAGCAGAGGGGTGGGCAAAGGAAGGACTGAAAAGATGAAACTGTTTAACTTCCACGTGGATTCATGCTTGTAAGGTGTGGGGAGAGTGCATGCCATCTTTGTTTTTTCTTTTCTAAAACAATGTATCTTTAAAATATGCTGACATGTTTACAATTAAGTGATGTAACCATGGGCTGTAGAATCTCTTCTTTGTCAGTGGAAGACAAAATCTGCGGACAGGTAATTTGTTCACAGAATTGTAAAGCCAGTTTTTCTAATTTACTTGGAGAAATAAAAAATTTTGGAATGCTGCTCGTGATGTTTTCATGAATGTTTTGTGGTATTGCAGTTTTGTAAAGTGTGAAATGAGGTTGATAGCTAGTTTGTTTATTTACTTTTTGAAGAGCTCTTATTGATAGTGGAAAACAACTTCTCTTTACTGTCCAGTTAAAGAATGTGTGGATCACCTAAGCAGTGATGAAAATGAAGAGAAATTGGTTGCTTCGTTATGGGGTGCAGAAAGATGTTTACGGGTCTTAGAAAGTGTGAGTATGAGCAGATGTATTGCATTTCTGAAAAACAGTTTTTTTCAGTCAGGCCTTTTCAATGTTTTGTTCTTTAAATATATAATATAGTTATGTAAGTAACAGTGTAATACTTTCATTTTTTAAGAAGATGCTAACTTTCTGATGTTTATCAGTGTTCCTAGAATGTTTTGGTTGAGAATTTCTTCTATCATTCTGTATGTATGTATAGTATTGCAAGTTAATTACTGTTAAGAATACCTGAATGATACTTTTTCATAAGTTCCCGCTAAAAGCAGCTGTTTGTGGATATTGCTTTCTTCGCATGAGTTTGAATTTCTAGTGAATGTTTAGTAATAATGCATAATAATGTGTTTTCTTAAAAGCAATGAATTTATGTACCTTATAAGAATTACTGCTTTCAAACTTCAGCTCTGCTAAGCACTGAGAGAGCAAATTGCCCTGAAAGTCAAACCAGTTCTGTGATCAGTTGAGCATGTATTTTGAGATGGTACATGTTTTCTGATGAGAACTTTGAAGAGAATTAAAATATATGGCAATTTCATGGACCTTAGCTGAAAGCATTTGTGAGCATATGTTTGTCTACAATGCCTGAGTTTCATATTTATTATCAATATTCTTTTTTGTATTGTGATACTGTGAGCAAGCAAAAAAGTGTTGTCATGTTTTAGTAATAATATTCTGCACATCAGAGTGTGATGTTCAGAGTTCAGGTCAGTAATCTTAATGAATGATGATGATACCTTAAACTTGAATCAGAAGGCAATAGCTACAGCTCTAACTTGTCTCCTTCAGTAAAACAGAAGGACAAACTAAAGATACTGTAAAAGTAAGCTAGATACTGGGAAAGAGCGAACAATCGCTTATGTAGTAATGCGAAGGTGGCCACTTAAAAATGATRGCGCCTAGTGCTTTGCTTGTCCTCTGCAAAGCTAGAGGAAAAACTTTCAGATCCTGTTTCTGCTTTTATATTTGAAGATGATTGTTCCTTGTAGGAAATGGAGCTGCCATGCAACAGCTTAAACTGGGGTTATTTAGGGGCAGAATATCCATATTTGAACTTGAGAATGGACCGTGATGTAGTAAGATCTGTAGAAACTTAGGAGTGAAGATAAAAATCAACAAACCAAATCATGCCAAAATTTAAGAGAAAATTATTTTATTTCTGAAAATTTATTCTGAATTCCCTCAGAAGGAAAAACTTGGTTTTTATGGCTGTGTGTATAATAAGCTCTCAGAAATGGAGCTGATATCAGCTCTTAAAAGTAACATGGAAGAAAACTATATAATATTATTATGTTATATTTTRTATATATTTATGTGCACACACTTACATGCTCACCTGGGACTCTGTAGTGCCAGGATATAGATTCAGGGTTCTGCTGTAACAGAACATTCTGATGCCGAATTTCTGTTTTTACTATATCAACAGGGATGATTTTATCTTCAGTGCCACAATGTTGTGGGGTTAGTTACAAAGTGCAAACTTCAAGGAAATGTTGGTACAGTGATAAGGGAAAGCCTGCACTGGATAATAACCAAGAAATGTGGAAGTGAATAAAGAAAGAGCTGGGAAAAAATACTGCTTCTCTTCCAGGGGAGAAAAATCCTATTTTTAATACTACTTTTTCCTCCCCTTTCTAGGTAACTGTGCATAATCCAGAAAATCAAAGCTATCTGATAGCATACAAAGACTCGCAACTCATCGTCTCCTCAGCTAAGTAAGTTGTAACAAAAGGACTTTTTTGCATAACACTGTACCTGATATGCCAAAAATAAACCAGAAAATGTTGTTATATCAGAAAATTCTAGGGGGAAAAAATGTAACTGTGACTGTTGCTTTTCATGAAGTAATGATAAAGTTATTTTAGATGAAGTGTCAGTAATTGCCTGAGCACTAGCAACATGTAGTGTTGTCATTGTTGGTACTGTAAAAGTTGCAAGATGTGGATTCAGCTCCTTCAGTACCAAGGTGAGATGAACCCAGAAGAGGACTGTTGGGAAACTACTTGTATTTATCATGTTTTCAATATGCTTAGGCGTTTACTGAAGCAAAGCCAGTAGAGAATTGATAGTTGGTATAACTGAGAATTAGAATACTGAAATAATGTKCTGTACTGTTTTCCCTTGTAGAGGTGCTTGTACGAACACCTCTAACTCATTTATGAATCTGGGTGAGTTCTCAGTTGACTGGCAGAGATTGCATCCCTTTTGCGCTGCTCAGGTGGTTTATAAAAGAGCAAATTAAGCTGAAAATTTGACTCTGCACACCTCACTGGAAATAAACTTCATGGTTGTAGATTAGATATTTTGAGTATTTTTTTTAAAAGAATGTGTTCAATATGCTGTTTAGACCAATATGCATTTTTGACATCTGGTTCTTCAGCTTTGTTCTTCACTAGAATCATGCCTGTGGACAAGTACTGTTATGAGATAAAGTTTTTTACTTCCTGCTGAAAAGTCACATCACCTATTTATTACAAAACGGAGAGAACTCTGAGAACAGGACAAGAGAGCATTTAGATAATACTGCCAAAATAGTGTGGTGCCTTGGTGGTCAGAGGAGGATATAAGAGGCTGGGTTTGTAGAGGAGTTATCTCTTTTTAGGCCTTGTGGTTGGAAAGAAAAATGAACTTTTGCTCTTGAAATCTCAAGCTGATAAAACTCTTAAGTCACAAAGCTTTTTTTGTTTTGTTTTCACAATTTCTGTTAGTCTTTCATGAGGTTATAGGTGATAAGTTTATCATCTGTCCCTACCAACTGGGCATCTTAAACTTGTACTAGAAAAATTCTGCTCAAGTTCTTTATTTTCACAGTTTTCCTGATGAGATGTGTAAGGGTAAAATATCCTGTATATTGTCCAGGTAATTTTGTTCTGTGTTTTCTATCCTCAGAGCTCTGCAGCACTGTGAGGAGTTAATCCAGCGATATAATCGTGCTGAAGACAGTATCTGTTTACCCGACAATAAGCCTCTGCCTCACCAGAATGTAACTAACCATGTGGGTAAAGCAGTGGAAGACTGTATGAGGGCCATCATTGGTGTCTTGCTCAACCTAACAAATGATAATGGTAAAGCAAAAAATATTAATGTATCCTGTACTGCAATATCAAATAATATATTAATATAAATCCTTTTCCTACCGATTATGTTTTTTCCCTGTACAATGCAATAAAGCAGTTGTGTGTGGTAGATGCTTGCACTACAGTAATCACTAATTTGTCTTTGGGAATTGGATAAGTAATCGCAAGTATTAAGCGTTAACACAATACATGCTTTGGCCAGGGGGTCCAGATAGTTTTTAAGGCCAAAAAGTTTTATCAATGTGTTTACAATTACGAAAATGAATGTTTCTAAAATTCCTCTTTTTAACTCTTTTTGTTTATAGAATGGGGTAGTACAAAAACAGGTGAACAAGATGGTCTGATTGGCACAGCTATGAATTGTGTGCTTCAGGTTCCAAAGTTCCTACCTCAAGAACAGAGATTTGACATTCGAGTGCTGGTAAGATACTATCTTCACTATGTTAACATAAGACGACTTGCGCTGCCTTGTGCACATTTAACTACTCCAGTTCCTAATAAAGGGCCAGGCTGTACAGTTTTCATTGACCTTATTCTTAGCAAGGTACTTAGAGCAGGGTTCTGTAAGGTCCAAGGAAAAGCTGCTGAAGGATTTGGTGATTTTGAATTCTAAGCATTTTCCCAGGTCATATATGGCTGAATTCTGAGAATAAATCAGATTGTTTGAAAGTATAAGCTTGCTGCTGTTGAAGGGTTATGTATGATGCAATAAAGCTTTTAAAGATATCAGGTCATAATCTCCTAGGCATATATATGTGCGTCTAAGAGCTACTGAAAAATTACAGTACGTGAAAATATTATATGGGAGATCTGCAAAGTAAATACTGGTTAATAAAATCCGTTTGGTGGGAAAGTCCACTGTTGGATGAATGAAGAGACTTAGGTAGACAAGTCTATGAATTGTCTTGTTTTATAATTGACTTCCATTTTAGAAATAGAGTGGATGTTATTGTTTGGAATAGGCCTTGTCAAATGTATCTGCTTTCTCAGCACATTTAAGGTGGACCTGTGTGGCCTAAGTAGTAACAATAAAAGTGTGTATTCGAARGGTCTTTTAAGAATATAAGCTGAAAGTTGGGTACCTGAATGCCTAGTCTATAAATAAGATCTCATCTTTAAAAACACTGAGAATGTCTATGTCAGAATGTCAGAAAAATCTTGAAACTGTATGCAGAAATCTGTTTTGCTTCATATTTCTTTAAATCCTGAACACTGTTTATCAAACTGTTTCATAAAGGTGTGTTAGCATTATATATCATCAGAAAGATGAGATCTAAAGCAGATACTTATCTGTAGAGATGGTTTCACTAAATTATTCTTTTTTAACGTGTGTGATCCTCTTTGACTCTCCAATTCTTGCAGGGATTGGGTCTGCTGATCAATCTAGTAGAATATAGTGCTCGGAATAGGCACTGTCTTGTCAATATGGAAACATCATGTTCTTTTGACTCATTCTGTACGGGAGAAGGAGATGATAGCCTAAAGATAACTGGACAGATTGATGCTGTTCAGGCTTTAGTGCAGGTAAGAAATGAACCAGAAATATGCTTTTCCTGTAACAGTTACCATTTTTCATTATCAGAATTTCAAGGAGAAAGGGAGAACTCAGCARTGAGGACTTTTTGTCAAGGTTTTTTTTTTTTTTTTTTTCCTGTTCAGTATTTTGAGACTGTGATACCTCATTGTAGGGGAAGGAGGTGCCTCACAACTTCGGCTTCTACAGTACTGTCTATTACAGAAGCAGCTCTCCTAGTAAAAGACAGTGGTATCATTATTGCAGACATCCAAAGGCTGCTTTCATCCTCCATAAAGCTTTCTTGTTTCTATACGGTTTATTTCTAGTTTTGTTTAAACCCGCTGTAAAAAATTGCACGCTACGCTTGTCTTACCTATTTTGCTTCCATAAATTTTTTTTTAAAGTATGGGAGTTTAAGAAATGTGTTTTTAAAAACTGATACAGCATGCTTTATAAGAGCAATAAAATATGGATGTTATGAATATGGATGTGAAACAGTATTCTTAAATACTGTATTGACTAACTTGTTAGAAAATAAATACACCTATAATTTTGGTGAATGAGYTCCAACATTCAAACTAAAATAAAAGTAATTGGAAGGATTCTAATGTAATCTCCTTTTTTATTTTAATGGAGAATTATGAACACTTTCAGCAGTATCTTCATTTAAGTATGTAGAACAGAATAACTTCAACAACAGACAAAAAATCAACAATAAAGATAAATGTCTTAATGTATGCAGCTCTGCAAAGTAATATTTAAACTACGGTGGCTGCATGGTTCAGGAATTAATTCACAAGATGTGAGTGCACAATATGAGATTGCTGCTGAGGTCACGTCCTAGATGAGTAATATTAAATTACACTTCTCAATTTTTGCTTTTTATATATCACAGGGAAAAGCTAAGAGAGCAAATGAGGGGTAACTAGCATGAAAAGAAAATGGAGATTGGTAGAGAACAAAATTTCACAAAAAAAACTGACAATTTTTCATTTTTTTCAGCTGGGTCTCCAAGAAAATGATTTTGCATTTATGGTGCCCAGGAGGAGCCTGCCAGTTGGTTCAACACTGGGGAGGGAGGAAGGCCTTGTCTATGGAGCACAGCATCAGTGTTGTGATAAATTATATTATCCTTTCCTTAAAGTAGAAAACACTACTGTGAAGAAAAGTATTGAGGACTAGAACTACGTTAAGGGGTCAATTGTGATGGGGAAGTAAACTTTCAAATATAATTCAGTGTGTTTTGGGTTTGGTTTATAATAGAAATTCTTCTGAAATTTTTCCATTAGCTATTTCTTGAGCGTGAGCGAGCAGCACAGCTGGCAGAGAGCCAGACAGATGAACTGATTAAAGAAGCTCCTGCTGCTCAGCATGATAAAAGTGGGGAATGGCAAGAGACAAGTGGGGAGATACAGTGGGTCTCCACAGAAAAGCCAGATAGTACTGAAGAGAAAGATAAGAAGGAAGAAGATGATGAAGAACTTGATCTTAATAAAGGTACGTTGTCTGGATTGGTGAGCTAAGAAAAAGCAAAGAACTCTGATTGCATAAATTCCTACCTTATCCTCTACTTCCCATCTACATGCAGTTTCTTGGGCTGAAATTTCCTCAGCATAATCTCCCAGGTGAAACTGTTGCAGATCATAAATAGAAGCAGTTCAGAACTGAAGTGTAAGAAGTAATGCTGCTTTTTTCTTATTTTTTTTAAATAGTACTGTGTCTCAGTTCCTTCTAAAAATCCTTATTTTTAGGGACATTCTGTGTAAGAAATATTCTGAAATGGATGGCTGTTAGGCCCTTTGCATGTTCTTACGAATCAGTCCTTGAAGGCTACCTGCCTTAATTTTATTTTCAAGTGTCCTGTGACTCACTCTCGTTTCATGCTCCATTTAGTTCTTTTCTCCCCTCTCTGAYATATTTACACATATTCTGCTTTTGTCTTCAGTCCTTGTCTTTTTTTGTCTCTTGGTATTTCTCACTCTGTTGGTTGTATATCAGGTACCTGTTTAATGCCTTAGTGTGCTGCATCTGTGGTAGTTTATTTCAGGAATTTGAGTAACTCTAAGCTGAGTGTGTTGTTTGTCCCTCTCATTTAACTGTCTCATGTTTTACTCTTCCAATAGTAGATGTGGTATCTTGCTTTCTCCAGCCTTGCTTTTACGTTTCTTCAAATTCCCTTTTGTATATTTCCTTCCTCCTTTTTGTAGCTCCATCAGTTGGTGTCCATAGCTATTTGTGGTTTGCTCCAAGGTACAGAGTCATTAGTGCTATATCTGTTATCGTTCATACAGTAAACTTCACTTTGGTAGAAGTCTTATTGATGATAGTTTCACATAATACATTTGTATTTGTATTTTGGTGTGCTAGACGTACAAGGTGCCCATTAAAATGGTACAATAATAAAAGTAATATACAATGAAACTACATTGAAAGAGAATGAACAGAATTTTTGCGTTTAAAGGATGCATGTTGCTGAGTTCAGTACAGAGTTTGATTCATGTTTCTGAAGTGTCAGAGCAAAAACTCCTTTCAGATGATAGAATTCTGAGAAGAGTTATTGAAAGATTGTATTTAAAGGAGTAAAAGATACCAGCTGTGTTTGAAACTGCTTAGAGGATTCAATACACTCAGTTGGGGGTGGTTTGTTTTGTTTTTTACAGCTCTTCAGCATGCTGGGAAGCACATGGAAGACTGCATTGTGGCCTCATACACAGCGTTGCTCCTAGGCTGTCTCTGCCAAGAAAGTCCAGTAAGGGAATAAGTCAATAACTCACTCATAACTCTATAAAATTTTTTAGTGAAGTAATAATTTTCAGTTTTGAAATGTATTTATTAAATTAGGGTTCTATGTGAGTTGCTACATTGATGCTGCTTTGTATATAGTTCTCTGGAAAGTTTTCAGAAGTATTCCATATAAAACAAACCTTTTGAACATCAGTATGTTAATCAAAAAACCTTGGAACTGAAATTTTAACCTCTTTCACCTTCTCCCCCTTTGTGGCTATTCTTAGCTCACAAGTGAACTTACTCTGAAAGGCAAAAGAAAATTGGCTTGCTGTTTGATAGTTATAAAAGCTTGATGTATTTTTTCAGTAGTTTCACTGAGCAAGTTAACATTCAGGTTCTTCATGTTTTTTCATTGTAGTCTGTTCTAATTTTTTCCATTGAAGTTATGAGCAATTGCAAATGTGCACGAGTCGAGGATCACTGACTCAGATTGGAAAACATAGTAGAAAGTTGAAGTTTAAATTTAAAAATGCAGAGCTCTAGCAACTGAAAACTTTATATACCCTCCTTTCAAATATGCTCAAATGAAAATGAGATTCGGGCCTGCCTTCAGACTTGTTTGGATTTACCATGAGGGCAAAAGTGGTCTTCAACATGCTGATCTGTAGCTTTTGACTGACTATATCTGTGTCATTTTAGTGTTTGGAATAATATTAAGTTCAATAATTCTCAACCCTGAACAGTTATAAGGGGAGATTCTGTCCATGTCAGGAGGATAATTGGAGGGAGAGGGGTTGTTTGGTGGGTGGTTCTTGATTACCTTGCAGGCCTTGGCAGGTCTGGCGTTAATGATCTTTAACAACAAAAAAATTATAGCAATTGCTGTTCCCTAGAAATAAACACCATAAAGGTATGAGTTTTATTTGAAAGTGACTTAATTCATAGAGATGGCAGCAACAAGCAGTCTTAATGCTATGAATGTATTTATGTCTTATTGCAACCTACATGCAGAGTAAGATAGTTCTTGAAGTTGGAAAAATATTTCCTAGATTAAAACAGATTGTTTTATTTCTCAGATCAATGTGACTACTGTGAGGGAATACTTACCTGAAGGGGACTTCTCAATAATGACTGAAATGCTCAAAAAATTTCTCAGTTTTATGAATCTTACTGTAAGTAGTATGTATTTTAAATATTGCAGAATGTAGCTATTTCTGTAGCTGTGTTTTCTGTTAAGTCTTTTTTTTAAGAAGCTTTTATTGTTTTTCAGCTATGTCTTTAGAAGAGCACAGGATGATTATCTGCTTTTAAATACTAAGTTCCATTTTTCTGTCATTACTGTGGTAGTAAATGGACAGAATCTACTTTCATTTCGTTTGAATATGACTGGTCAGGAAAATATTTTGAATCCTCTGCCTGAACCTGATTGTTTTTACTGAAATGTAATTCTAAATACTAAAAAATCTGAAATTAGCATAGCTCTTAAACATTTTAAAGAGGTATTACAAATGCTTTTTTGTTACTTCTGTTTTCTATTACATTTTCCAGTGTGCTGTTGGAACAACAGGCCAGAAATCTATCTCTAGGGTGATTGAATACTTGGAACACTGCTAGATACTTAACTTCCGCTGCAGGCACTCTAATGCTGGAGCTACCCTTAGACAAAGGAAGAAGTCATGAAAGAAGTCCTTGAAGGATATACCAAGAGCATTCATCTGTGTCATTCGTGTTCGGATTTTTAAGGCTACCTGGTCTCTTAACCATGCATTCAGCATTTTCTAAAAGACAGTTACTACATCAATCTGCAACTATCAAAAATGAGGGGAAAAAGGTTCTGAGGAAAATAAATAAAGAAACCATGCTGTTTATGATGCAGTGCAGTATTTAAATATTTTTGGCAGGGTTTACCATCCCTATCTCTTTTTTCTTGCTTTGTTCATGACTAGTTTCAAGGGGAAAAACTTGCTGCTGATAGTGCAACTGCTGTTTACTGTTGAGCCACTGTTTCATGCCAGCCAGGTGCAAAGGCAGCTTAGCTACTGAGGTATCAAACAAATGTTCTAATAAAGAAGTTCTGGACAGCAGCACCGCTCCTATTTGAGTTTAATTTGCTCTTGCTTTTTTATTACTAGATTATTCCAAAATCATAAAATATAAATTTTTAAATACTTTTGTGATTTTAACTACTGTCTATATTTAAAATTTGTTGGAATCCAAAGAGGCGAGGATTGGATAGTTTATTTTTTATACTGTTTTGATTGAAATTAGGTTGTTGAACTATTTCTCAGTTCTAAAACTGTCATGGCCCATATACTGTAAGCTGATAGACCATAACACTTTGTAGTTCCAAGAGGCATGCGAATCCATAAACACGTAAAGCCATTTGAGGGTATGTTATTCACAAAAGAAATAGTTACTGTAAAAAGTTGTGCCCTGTTTAAAAAAAAAAAAGGGGGGGGGGGAGAAATGATATTCAATTATTCAATCCCAGGGTAGTTTACACTTCTAATAAGCAAAAACTTTGAAATGCTGTTTTAATTTGTTTCAAGGAAGCACTCAAGATGTATTTTATAATGCTCAATACAAAGAATTTGGATGTTTTAGGGGGAAGAATTTTAAGAAGCTAAAACACCAATGGGGATTAATGTTTCCAGCTGACATAATCTTTCTATTTCATTCTTCTGTAGTATGACAAAGTTTAAATGCATACAACACAAAGCCTTAAATTGCTGATATAGCTAAGATTTTGTTCAGTCTGAGGTCTAGTTCACAGCAAAGCATTGTGTTTGAAGACTTAAGTGGAACAAAGAATCCCAGAAAATATCTGATTTTTTAAACACTTTTATTTTTCTTGCACTCATTATTCAGACCAACGGAATTGGTAATTATTTTTATTAAGCTGGTCTTGAATATTTGCAGACTGTTCCGAGATCTGCTTCATCAACATTTTTTAAATACCTGTATAGGTAGTTACATCATGTTATTCCATTGAATTTGTAAAACTTGAAGCCATAAAAATATTAGTTCTATGTATAATGAGGGGGAAATAACAGGAAATCTAACCTGCTCTTAGATCTTGTTATCTCCATGTATAAAGTTACAAACTCGTGCTTTTGTATCAGTGCCAGCTGTAAATTTTTTACATACAGTGGCTGCCTTCTATGTCTTCCTATTTTTGATAATGCAGATTGTTGGGAATTCTGTAAGGAAGTAACTGATTAGCGGCAAAAATCCTATGTTGGTCATAACTTTTTTGCGTTTTCTCTCATCACCTTCTAAAACTTAGTGTACCAGTGTAACTTAGAAAAGTTTTTCAGGTCGTGTTCCCCTTTGTTTAAAAAAAGCTCTAAGTATTGAGAGAGAGAGGCTGTATTTAAAAGGTCTATATCAGGAGTAAATTATTGAATATTTTGCCCATCTAGTCTTTTGATTTTGGGGGGTTTCATTTATAGTGGGATTTCAAAATGATTATATAGTTTTCTGTGGAGAGATGGCAAGAGAAAATAAATAGCAATGCAATGATAGGGGGAAAGCAGGGACAACTACCTTTCTTTGTTACACTGGTAATTGGAAATTGATTTACCTCAGTGTTTAACAGTTTTTTTTTTTTTTTTTTAATGTTAACTAATTGTCAAGCACTGACAAATGCAGATTTTTTTTTTTTGAGGGTTGGGGGGAGAAATCACCCTGTGAACTGCAGTGCGTTTTTGTGTGTTAAACTCTCAAATAACTCTGCATTAAAGGGTACTTGAGGCCAACTTGCAAATTAAAGTTTTAAAGTAACTTTTTTCCATTGTAAATATTTGTGTAAATACTCTCAATTGGAAATTAGAACAGTAGAGTACTTTTCTGAATCCAATCCTATTTTTATTTTATACAGTATTTCTCAGCTGTGATCTTTGGAGAAAAAGCCAACGGCAGGAAAAATAGTTTGTACCAGTTTCATGAAGTATGTCTTTGGGTTTTTGTAAATAATTTTAACTCAAATAAAATTGCTACTTTCAATACATACCTTGTCTTTTAACATGTAATAAAACACTCCCCTGAGTGACTGCAGAAAGAAGGCAGTGTCAGGTAAATTGTCAAAGGTAGGAGCAGCCTGATGGCCATGCTCTGTTTTGCATTGACATGTTGGCACACTAGCAATCAGTTCCTGGACCCCAGGCAATGGTTAACCAAACCAGCTGGGGCTTGAAATGTTCTGGAAAAGATGCACTGAATCTTTTGATGCATTTTGGAGTTTGCCACACAAGATGCTGTTGATCCTTCAGTTCCTGAAGGAGCATGTAACAACTCTGAAGAGTTAAAATAATACGCTGAAGTATAGGGCAAATGGGACAGTTCTTGCTGTGGCAATCTTTTCCACATCTTGGAGGATGGTAATGATGTCTTTCTGGAGTGAAAAATGTGAAAATTAAGATCAGTATTGCTCTGTTTCTCTATTAATCTGAATGATGCCTTAATCTATTAATGATGGGATTTTTCCAAGTGTTTTTTTCTTAATTGATACAACTAGATACAGGTACAAAATACAGGCAGTCATAAGCTGTTGAGCAGGTGGAAAGTGATGGTCATCTCACTGCCACTTTATTAACAAGCATCAGCATAATGAAATTTTATTTCTGTCCTGTAAAGGGATGTTACTGAAATTTGAAATCTGGAGCAGTATGTTTTTAAAGTATGTGGCACTGTAGGAGGGAGATGCAGCTTTATGTAGTCAGATGTTTTCCCAGAAATTCGTAACAGATCCGGTAAAAGTAATACTTCCTCTTGGTTATTTTGTCAGTAGGTATGTAATGGAGGCATTATATGTGGATGCTTTGAGAGGACATCAGTGTATTTAGGTTAATAGGACAATTTTGAGGCTTCTACAGAAGAATTGGGAATCATAGCCTTTCACATGGATTATTTCACTTTCAAAGTTCAGACTGCTTTGAAATGCATGATTTGCACAATGACAAAGTAGTCTGGCATGATCCACACAGTGCTGATTTATCAAAAGCTTAATGTAAAAGCGGGAAGTAGTGTTGGATATAATTTCTCAAGCTGGCCTAATGGAGTTGTTTTAGGTGCTGTCAGCAGATTAAATCTCTCAGAAGAAAGCTAAAGAAAGCTTCGTTCTTGCCCCTGAGCTTTTAGTACCTGTGCCAGGTGTGCAGCTACTGTAGGAGCGAGTCCTGCTGGGGCCACAGCTTCACCCTATTGCCGCTTCTATGTGGACAAGAGAGTTGTGGGAATTCTCATGCCAATTTTAGTGTTTTAACACATTTTAAAGCTTTTCTCTACCAGGACATCTAACAGGAGTTCTTGCTCTTAGCCATGTTTTCAGGCTCAAGTACTTCACTGAATTGATAGAGAGGTTTTTGGTGTCAGATGCAGTAGGAAGTGTTCAGTTCCTTCATTTTTCCTTTCTGGACATCAGCAACCCCTTCTTTGAATAAGCAGAAGTCAAAGTGGATGTAGTTAGCTGGGACTATTACCAGGCAAGCCTATCTGGTGTTTTTAGAAGAGTTTCTTTTTTCCTTAATGTGCTGCTTTTGTTTCGTTAAAAAATCAAGTGTATATTTGATTTTTAAAAGATACAGAGGACTTGAGTTGGTGCCATTCTTCTGTATCAAGCGCTTCCTTATAAGGTGGCTTAGTAATTGGGTTTTTGAAGATAATGAAATTGGAATTTACCCTGACCTCTGCTAGCCAAATGTTTTCAACACCAAGGCAACTTGATTCCTCCTCCTCCTCTGCATAATATTTGAGTTTACCTTTGGGTAAAGAACACTATAGGACCCTTTCAGCTACGTGGAACACAAGCCATTTACACATTTCTTTTTACTTGCCCTAAAGGTCCCCCATCTAAGGAACTGTATTTTATTTAGACAATTGCAGCATCCATAGGTACAGATCATCTTACTGTAAATAAAAGTGAAACCATTATAAATAATGCAACTGCTTGAAGTCCTTATTCCAAAGGTAGATTGATTTACTAATGCCACAAGGATCTTTATTCTGCCTGTGAAAATTGAACTTTATTTGCAACTATAAGTTAAGCCTCAGGTTCTCATGCTTGGTATGATATGCCTGTTGGTGACAGTAGGTGCTCTCTGGTGAACTATGCTGGAGAGAATACCTTAGATTTGAAAGACAGACATGTCCATTTTTTTCACCTCCCTCTTCCAAATTGTATCTGTTTCCTAAGCCCCAACTTTTGCTATTATATGAGGAACTCCCATTTCATCAGCTTGTAGGAGTAAAGGCCAAAGAATTTCTTGAAATGTGTCAAAAGCAGAGTTACTAAATAATAAAAAGAGATGTCCAGACAGTAGTACCTATTTCCCTTTAGCCTACTGTCTCATACTTCTCACCTTGCTTGGTTGGTCTAAAATTTAGTGGAAGATCCATCATTGGATAAATATTAATAGTATGGTAAAATAGTAGGAGTTTCATTTAGATTTAGTGTTTAGCATAGGAATTCTTCAAAAACTTCCTGTATTACAACAGGAGATGTAGCTGTACCTCTGCTTTTAATTTTTAAAAAGGCAGGGAGGGAAGAGTGTTAATATTACCTTGGAGTGTTAAACAATAAATTATTTGCATTCCATCTATGAAGCTGACCCTGTCATTGTTTCATAGGATGACAGTTCAGTGTTGGTCAGGTGAGTGAGTCCAAATTAGTTCGTGTTTGGTTTTGCTGTTTTCCCAGAACTTTCTAGCTCTGTCATGTGTTCTTAACACTGAAAACAAGGAGAAATTCACTGAAAAGCAGATTTTCTACTAGAAGAAAGGTTTAAGTCAATGGTGCACCAAAGAGTTCCTGTTAAATTACAGAAGTAATAATCTGCCACCTGGATAAACATTTCTGTTAAAGATCCAAACCAGACTTTTTTGACAGGTTCTTAACTTGCATTGTTTTCTCCTTCAATTTCCCTAATGTTTAATCAATCTGATAGAAACCAAAACTTGTGGAAAGTTACAAGATCTACATTGGGAGGGGGGGAGAAGAGGGGGGAGGAGAGAGGGGAGGGGAAGATACTGGAAATAGCTTGCTTATTTTCCAGCCAGTAATTGACCAAAGAAAATGTATTTAATTAGCTTGATGGGAGAAAGACTTGTCAATGTTTGTGATCTATGTCCTAGTGACTGTTACTGCTGTTTGGTGTTCTTCTACATTACAGTATTGTATTSGTAGAAAGCCTATAATGCAGTCAAAGTAGTCTGATAGAGGAAATTCAAGAAAACCTTGATTCAAAATGTGCCTGCGTGTCTCTGTATATATACATATACCCGTGTGCACACATGTCTATATATAGTTATTTTGCTTCCCTGCTATTAGCAGTACCTAATAGAACTAATAAATGAAAATTAAGGTAAAGGATATTTCTCCAGAAGATCAGGTGAGAAAGGAAAGAAAGGAGTTGCTTTTGCATCAAATGAATGGCTTCAGAGGTGGTTCAGGACCTATAAACACACCTCATTTCCTCTAGGAATGATCCCAAAGTTGTACCTATCTGGTTTTATTTTATAGATATGCTGTTGGCCTGTTGTCCCACACATTTGGCTCTCTGAAGCATTTCTGGGGCAAAGAGTTTTAAAATATCCRGACTATGTTGTTTTCTAGTCTGCCGCTTAATTTATAGTCTGTATCTGAATGGAATTTAAATATGAACCAGAAGGAAAAACACTAAGAGATTGCTTGTGTTGCAGCTTTACTCTGAGGCATGRATTTATGTTCAAAAGGTTAATCTTCAGGTTACTAAGCCTCAAATTTAAAATAATTTAGTAGTGTATTATATAAACTGTTATATAACATCTGATACCATTTTGCTGGCTCTCATTTTTTAATTTTTTGCTTTCTCATTTCAACAAGGAATTCTAAGGCAAAGCTAGCTTATCCAAATTAAAAATGCCATCATGTTTGTCTAGATTAAAATGCTATAATCAGTTATACTCCAGCAGCAGAAATAGAGCATTATAAACAAAACAGAAGTGATGAAGTTATTGTCTGTAGTCTCCTTTGCCCTAATGTTTTTTTAAAACCTGGCAATACACTTAGTTTGATAAAAGTTGAATCCTCCTAATGAGAAAATTAGACTGGAATTTGTGTGCTGAATATACTTACATATATCATACATCTGATTTTAAACTGGAACTTGGTCTTGCAAAATAACTCTTTATTTGTGATAACTTAGGTTATGATGAGATTCTTATTAAAGATTTTGCAAGAATAAATTCATAGCTACTTATCCCAGATAATCATAAAATTTCTCCCCTCCTCATTTGGTATAGGTTATAATGGTTCTTAAAAGTATCATTTCAAATGTGAGACAAAAACAAGTGTCACACAGGACTTCATATGTCACTTATGCATTCCTGTAGAATATCAATTAAAATTGCTGGGACAAAATAGTACCCTAGAATGATTTGCTAGTCTATTATATACCCAGCCTAAGAATGTAAATAAAAAACTCATTCTGTAGAGAGCGCTAAATCCATTTTTTATGTTCCTCAGAATAAGATACAAACATACAGCCATCCTCTTGTCATCTGTCTGTGTTAAGAGGTTTATACAAAGTTAAAATATGCTGCAACTACATTGTAATTTTATTTAGTACTTCTGTAATTAGTGTTCAGAAATGCTCAGTAAGAATTGGTTTGTGCTGTTTGCCTAACATGCAAAATTTAGTTTGAATGTCTTAAAATCTTAAATCCCTCAGAATATGCTTTGGTTTTCAAACTTTGCTAGCTGGGACCAAATGAAATGGCTTTTGAATCACTGCTATCTATGCAGTCCTACCCTTCTCTTTGAAGATTTTCACTGGACACAGTTTCCAAAATGTTGAATTCAAGGCTGGATGTTGTTAAGCTTAGTCTGTCCTGTGCTACACTGTTCTTTAAAGCCAAGCTCAGTTCTGTATCTGTTTCTGGGAGACGCTCAACTCAGTAAATGCTCAGTCCATGCCTAGGACTCAAAGGTCCTCCTAAAGCAATGTTGGCATGAGATCAAACCTAGTAGAGGCAGGTGTGGGGAGGCCCATACAGCCAAGCCTGTGCACTTGAGCTCCACTGAGCAGAACAATGATGCCAAATACACCTGAAGAAGTCAGCATCTGGGTCAGATGCCAGTTACACACGTTTGTATGGGTACTGTTGAGGGCACTGGAAGTGGCTCTCAAACTATGGCACAGGAGCTCAAGCTGTTCACAAAGGAGAAGATGAAGGTACCTGTTCAGGCTGTTGCTGCTGAACATCAGATTCTGCTAACACGCAACCCGCACTCTGCATTTCCTGGGCTCAGATTTCACTGAAAGCCCCCTGGATACTGAGCCATCGCTAGCATTGTTCCTGGGAGAGAGGCACTCAGCACCACTGGCATGTACTTTCCCTTCCAGGTCTAGCAAAAAAAACCATTGCAGTAAGATGTTGAAAATGATGCACCCGAAAGACCCAAAGGAGTTCTGTTCTATGAGTCCAGGCTTTGCTAACTGCTTTTATATATGAGATACCACTTAGACTTTGAGTATGTGGCTTGACTTCCCAAACAGGAGAAGGAGCCATGTGCTCTCCAAGATGTACAGTTCACCTCCTTCAAACAGGTTCTTGGGCATATATAAGAAGATTATCAGGAAGAGCAGGATCGTTCTGTACAGTCATACTAATCTGCTTAATTGGTGTTTCCTCCATACCAGTAAATGCCAAATCATTTCAGGATCTTGTGGGATTATTGATGTCTGAGAGATTAGGTGAGAAGTCTAGATTTTCAGACTTCTGGAAGAAAATTGTTAGCATTGTGCTAGCACTGAAACTTGTTGGCCAGCTATGACCAATAGTGAGTATACAGAATACCTTTAGTTAACAAGCTTTCCCTGGAGATGAAATCAGAGGTGAAGAGAATTGAAAGGGTGAAGAAACTGATGATTCAAGTTATAACAAATGCATCAGAAGCTGGATCAGCATTTGGGCCTGTTATGGTGGTTGCACAGCACTTTATTTTGAAATGTCAAGAATTTCATACAAAGAACAACATGCCACAACTCTTAAGGGCTCCAAGTGAGCCAGCAATGAGCCTGTGAATGCCTTTCACTTCCTGAAAGCAATTCCAGCAGTATCTCAGGCTGTCCAGGATTAAGTTGTTATCTCCCAGCATATTGCAAAACATACCATCTACAAATAGTTGCCATGAAGACTGCATACACTACTCAGCCACAAGCAATTTGGCTGCAACATTGAGAACCTGCCAAGACACAGCAAAGGTCAGTGTTCTGCCCTGGGTTTGGTGGTGTGCAGTGTACATCAGCAAACCTGATGGCAGGCTCCAGAACTGCACTGACACTAGTCTACCAAGTGCTTCCCTTGGAAGGGACAATAAATCTCTTTACTATATCCTCTCTACCTCTTCCCCCATCTCTTTTCAGCATTACCACTTATAGAAGATTTACAAGAGAACTGGCCTCCTTCCTCCACAGAAGTGAATGAGACTTGTTCTTCAGCAACAGGAAGAAACTTCTTAGTCTCTTCTTGCTCTGGAAAACAGAAGTCTTCATCCTGACCTATTCCTGAAAACTCTTCTAGTAAAAGCAAAGCTTTTAGGGAGAAGGGGGGGGGGGRAAGGAAAGGAAGCTTCTGTTTTGAGACACTGACAATAACTTCCATCAGTCTAAGGTCCAGGCTGCTCCATGGCACTTCATTTATGGTCCAGGTTTCCAGTGCCAGTCCCACAGAAATAGTAGGCATTCATGAAATTTATCAGTCTTCAATTTGCATGTCACACTACCCAGCACTGACTGGACTGCAGAGTACCAGGCAGTGGTAGTTCCACATCTATAAGAAAAAGGGTGGTGGTTAATTCAGAAGGGGACTCGCCAGCCATGATGTCCAATCATAAAAATGGATATTTACTACAGAGTAACTCTAGTAGAGATGCTATAAAAGGTATGGATCCTGTAACCTCTTCTTTCCACATTTCAGAATACCCAGTGTCATAAGCACCAAACTGCAAATGAACAAAAGTGTTGCCAGCAGGTCGAGGGAGGTGATTCTCCCCCTCTCCTCAGCCCTGGTGAGGCCACATCTGGAGTACTGTGTCCAGTTCTGGGCTCCCCAGTACAAGAGGGATGTGGCACTAGTGGAGCAAGTCCAGCGAAGGGCCACAAAGATGATTAGGGGACTGGAGCATCTCTCTTATGAGGAAAGGCTGAGAGARCTGGGCCTGTTYAGCCTGGAGAAGAGAAGGCTGAGAGGAGATCTTATCAACGTGTACAAGTATGTGAAGGGAGGGTGTCGAGAGGATGGGACCAGACTCTTTTCAGTGGTGCCGAGCGACAGGACGCGAGGCAATGGGCACAAACTGAAACACAGACACTTCCATCTGAACATGAGGAAAAACTTTTTCACTGTGAGGGTGACAGAGCACTGGAACAGGTTGCCCAGAGAGGTGGTGGAGTCTCCTTCTCTGGAGATATTCAAAACGCGCCTGGATGCAATCCTGTGCAATGTGCTCTAGGTGACCCTGCTGAGCAGGGGGGTTGGACTAGATGATCTCCAGAGGTCCCTTCCAACCTCAGTGATTCTGTGATTCTGTGAAAAGGAAGATTACAGCCCTTCTGCACTTTTTACCTACATAAGGAGAGTATGAGGAGGCCCAGGAATATTCATAACCTCGTTTTAAACACAGTTTGCAAAAACAAGCTCCTTGAGATCTCAAGTTCAAGAGTGACAAGTATATCTCTAGTGGGTTTCATGCTGACTCCAGTATCACTGTAGAAATACAGTAACAGAAGGTCTGTAATTGCTGAAGGTATAGTGCAACTCTGCTGTAACTCTGCCTTCCATGCTCCCTCCTGCAGCTAGCAGTAGGGGCTGCCCTGAGTGCTGAAGGGTTGTTTGAAGCATACTAGAAGTCCTGCCTCTGATCAGAGGCTTGGTCCTATGGGGGGGAAGATTGGAGATCTGTCCTTACTCCCTGCTGTGCTTACGTGAGCAAAGGAGGTAAGTGCATGTGTGGCTGGCTCCAGAAAGCCTCCTTTCAGCAACCTGTAGTCTTATGTGGAGGAGGCACCATGTAGAGAGAAGTGCGCATTATTACTTATAAGCTGTTACACCAGACATGCTGTCCTTTACCTCTGGCCAGGGACCTCTTGTGCCATTGTATAACACAGGTATGGCTTTAGGGACAGACTGCCAGCAGAAGAGTTCAAAGGAAGTCTTCTAAACATATGGATTGCTGGTAATAAGGTGGGCATTTAGGAAGGCAATATGACATTTTATGAAAGGCAAGGGAAAATAAGATTCTAAATAGCATCCTGTGTGTTAGATGGATTCTGAAACATAAGAAAGGCCACCACACCTGCTGAAGTTTACAGATGTCTATATGAAACAGACCATGTGTGAATATAGGATGTCTGTAGTTAGCTTACAGTACTGCTCTCTTAAAACAAAAGATTTACCAAAGAGATACTATCAGTAGTGTTGTGGCAGGCACATGGTGTTTTACTGTCTTACTGTTTGTCACTATTTGCAAAGAATTTGAAGGCAAAGAGACTATTGAATAAAAAGAGACTTCTTGGGAACTTGGTGGAGAGAAAAGTGTCAAGGAGATGCTAATGTCACAGCATAAACTGTACAGGAATGCAAAGACCTGGTTATCAGTGGCTATCAGGTCCAACTGGTGTGGAGGAAGAGCCTTAAAGTAAATCAGCAAATGGCTGTGGTTTGTAATACGTCACTTAAATTTGGAACTAGAGTAAAGACTGTGACCACAAGCTTTCAGAAGATGTTCAGAAATAATCCCATAAACCACAGGTTAGCAAGTTTGATTAGTCATAAGGTAAACTGCTAGAAATCTATAGGAACTATATAACTATATATATATAATTTTATAAGGAACTATAATAAAGTATACACTGATTAGGTACTTGGCTAAATATTGGGGGGATCAGCTGCTGTAATACAGAAAGAAACCATGTGTGAGGATTGCTCTTAAAATTCCTAATGAGTTAGTTAGAGGATAGCTGGCACACAGTCAATAAAAAAATCATGCAAGTGTTGGTTGAAAGGAACATAGGAGGTCATCTAGTCCAGACCTGTGCTTGCAGTGAGATGGGTCACCAAGCTAGATCAGGGCAGCCCTGGCTTTGTCTAGCCAAGTCTTGAAAACCTCCAAGGAAATCTCAAAGGATGGAGATTTCACAGTGAAGAAAATAAGGTGTTCTTGTCAAATCAAAAAAATCAAAGTTTTTACCAACGCCTTCTAGAGAAACTAAGCTATGCCTAGAGAGAAAAATCCTCCATTGGGCAGATAACCATCAGCCAAGGGATGAAATGATAAGAGCTTAGCAGGAATAACAGTTTCATCCTTGCAGTGAAGGAGAGCCCTGCTGGGTTACCAGGATGTGGGCCGAGTTCTGCACTGTTCCACGGGTCTGTGATTGACTTGACAAGGGGAGTGTGTGGGGCAGAAGGGGGGCAGGCTGCAGGTGATAGGTGATGCACGAGAGCCAAATACAAATGGAATGCAAAGAGCTGTAAAGGATCTAGTAAATGACTGCATGATAAAAAGCCAGACTGAAGTCATCATTGAAAAATGCAAAACAATGCACATGAGGAAAAATAACTCTATACCTACACGAAGCTAGACTGTAACTGTTGCCACCAGGAAAAAAAAATGTCACAGACTACTCCATTTCAGTAGTGGGCAAAGACAGCTATAACATTAGGAATTATAAGGAAAGGAATAGAAGGAGAAAATGGGAAACATCATCGTCTCACAGTATACATCCATGGTGCTGCTATATTTTGAATATGGCATGGGAGAGATAGCAGGGCAGAGGAAGGCAGAGAAAAGCAACTTCTTTATCTTCCTTTTTTCTGCTTTATACCCTGAATAATCAGGCTTACAAAACAGCTAGGAGAACTTAAATAAGCCAGAATTCTTCAGCTTGGAGAATAATGAGTAGAGGCATATGATGATGGAGAACAATAAACTCAAATATGGTGTGGAAAAGGTAAATAAGAAATGACTATTTCTCCCAAGAGCTCCCTCTTGCTCTTTCAAGAGGGAACCTAATGCAATTATCAGGCAGCAGAGTTCAGAACAAGCCAAAGGAAGTACATTTTAACACAGCACAGAATTAAACTGTAGAACTCATTACCCCATAATACCAGGGGGACTCAAATATAAATTGATTTAAGGAATTACACAAATCCATGAGGAGTGCTCTGTTAGTGGCTATGGAAAATAATGCTCTTGACTCAACTTGTTTCTGGGGAGCAGCTGCTGGAGGAACATTTGCAGACAGATCACCTGAACTTGTGTGAGCTTCCTTGTGTGCTCTGGGGCACAGTACACAAAAAGGAGAGCTGCAGGTTACATTGACCTACTGCTCATTTATGCATTTCCTGGTTTTCAGAGATCTGAGCTGTGCAAAAGTTGATGTCCCAGACAAGGTACAAGAAATATCAAGGATGGTGTCACTTTGAATTTAAGCTATGGTGGTTCTTTTTTTTTTCCCCCCCTCAATTTTTTGTTGAGTGGATTTCTTGGATTCCAAAAGAAGAAAGAAATGGTGTGAGTTTTAGTAGGAAGCAGTGATCCTGCTGGCAGCTGAAGTTAAAGTGTAGGTTGCTGTTAAGTGCTACTGCCATTCCTGTAGGTAAATGCTGTGCTTCCTGCACAAGCCTTGTGATCCTGTGTAGCCTGCTTCCCTCCCATGTGCTTTACTCTAGTGAAATGGGGTACAAAAGGTACTCCACTGTGTGTTAATAATACACCTCAAGTAAAGGCTAGTGGACTCTGATTGTGAACTTTTTGCTACTAAGTCTTAGCCATTGTATGCAAGGCAGTTAAAATTCACTGAAACGTATGAGGGAGTACTAGCAGGTCTCCTCTTTCAAATTTTGCAGCATTCCCCCTCTCCCAATTGTGTCATTAGTTTGTGGAAGCAAGTGTGCTCTCCAGTGTGTATATGCAGCAGGAGCAGCTTTACTTGGAGCCTAACTCCTCAGTTACCCAGCAGTGCCCCAGACACCACAATGCTTCAGGGTTAGCTGGGCTTAGAGACTTGTGTCCCCATGTGACGATCCTAGAGGGACAGACTCTTTGAGGCTTGTACTCCCATGCCAAAGTACTGGTCTTTCTATGGAAGGAGCTCCTTGCACATGCTTGGATGATGGCATGGGTCTATTCCCATTTCTTCAGTTCCCTGGGTATCTATTTTCCAGAGCCCAGGGTTTACCCATTTATCCCCTCCCTGCCTCTCTTCTACCTCTGATTTCCCTTCACCTCCTTATGTGCCTAGTGAGCATCCATATAAATTACCTGTATTCTTTCAAAAATTGTTCGAATCCCCTCTGAATAAGCTGCTGCACTCAGACTGTATTTTCAAAAATATTGAACAAATACCATGGCCAGAGAGAAACACTGGCAGATTTTGCTCAGATTTCAACACCGGGTAGGGTTCCAGCTTCTGATGCCTGGAGATGGCTCAAGTTCAGTCCTCCTACGTATCCCCTGCAGCCATTCAGGTCACATGAAACCAGGCTGGTGAGAATCTGCCTCACTCAGCCTTTTTGCAGCTTGCTGTTTGGCACATCACACATGCCATCATGGGGAGCTCAGCCCTTTCTTTAACACTGATGGCTTCCTCAGAGCAAACTAGAGTCAGGCCATAGCTGTGAGATGGGTGTCTAGCTACAGAGACCATTAAGGGGGCACCCGGGCCCGGGGGCACGCTTCTCCTCACCTTATGAAATGCTGGTTTGGGGGTAGTCTGTATGCCGAGAACTTTAGTTTGTACACCCATAAAGTGGCATCGCTAAGTCCAACTCATGCTCTGTTGCACAATACTTACTCTGGGTCTGTCCAAGGAAGCGTGCAGATTTTAGCATAATTATGAAAGTCAGGCTTTAAACAGGACTTTTCAAACTTAACTGCATATGGAAGTGACACTAATTCAGACAGCATCTAGCAGGAATGTACACTGTGCTGGCCTAAGTCCAGCTCTGTGTTAATTATTAAGGAGTGGTATTTTTAGAGTCTGCATTTGCAATTGATTCCACATGACTGTATCCTTGTTCCCATGAGAGTTCATCACAATGTTAATTCTTATTTAATTGACTACAACCTTTATTTTAAAGGTGCTACTCCAAATAATAGAGATGTTTGCAAAACCTCTGCTTGATTTCTCTGCCTTCACCTGCAGAAGGCTAAATCGTTCTGTGAATTTTAGCCATGTTTTCTAATATTACAGAGTGCCAGGTTTACCCAGGATATGAGTCCATAGAAAGAGGGAAGAAAAGTTGGTCTGCAAGAATACAGAACTCCTTCCAAAGAAATGTGTAAATGTTTTAAGTTAAATAAGTTAAATAAAACAAATAATCCACCATTCTGCAAATGTTGCCTTTTTAAAGAATTATTTTAATTTAAAGACTTTTTAATTGCAGCATTTGCAAAAGCAAGAGATCTGTTCTACAAAAAAATCCTCAAATCCTTGATGGCTCTCAGTATAATTTGCCTAAATACAAAGACTTATTTACATATAAGAGCACGCTATCATGTCAGCTTTTAAATCTTGTTAAATTCTCTTCTTACTAGACAAATTTTATTGCAGTACTTTCTTCAAGGAAAATAATCTGTAGTTTGGAAGCTCTTCCATGTGCAAGGAGCTTCATCCTGCAACTCTGATTGATTGCACTGAGTGCACTTTGAGTACTACTGAGACAACTTAGAATAGGCTCACCCTCAAAATCTTGTTTATGGTCAATGAGGAAACATATCCTACATATAAAGTCAAGAATCTATTGTTAGTATAACTGAAATCTTAACAGTCTAATTCAAGAATCATTATTAGTACAAATCTAATTATTACAGAAAAACCTCTGTTTTCTGAAAAAAAAAACCTCTATACAACAAGAGTCTCAATAATAATATTACAGTTAAAATTGTTATAAACACATTTCTAAGTTTCTGCCCCTTTTCCTGGTGTTATGCTCACCCTTCCACTGCTGCTCTGGGTCCTAAGGTTGCTGGCTTCAGTCTGGTGCTGCAGGTGTTAAGAGTGTTTTCCTGGGAGGAATATGTTGTTGATGGTTTCTTCTTCCTCACACCAGGATCCACTTGGGATCATTTTTATATGTTTGCAAACATGCTTTTACAGCTTGCTCTTTCTTCATTGGTCTGCAACTCTACATTACATCCAAATTTACTGTATGAGGTGCACTTTACTTATGTTAGATGCCTGTGAAAAACGGTTTTGTCTAGCTCCAGGTCTGTATTTTTGTAATGGACCATCGATGAGTGGACCATGGACCCCACAGCTGCGGGGTCTCTGGTGCCAAGCCTGTTCCCCCATCTTGTGTCATCCCACGCCTGTCATCCTCCATACTACATCCTGTGTCTCTGCTTCCCTAGGCTCCTGCTATCCTACCAGGCCCGTATTTCTCTATACTACATCATAATGTTAGTTGTAAATATCCCGTTCTGCACAAAATAACTACCTGTTACTACTAGCTGTATAAAACTATRGTTGTACCATGTAACAATAAGCACAAGTAAAAAGAAATTAGCCATAACCACCTGGTGAGAAGAAAAACTGCTGTTAGAGCTAAAGCAATTCAAAACAAAGCTGCAGACAGGTCAATGAAAGTTCAGCGAAAGCAAACCTGATGAACCTCAGTCCTGAGGCCTCGCAAACTCAGTACAAAGCCTGTGGCCTATTAGTAGCAGTGGCAAATACCTATTACAGGGCTACAGGCATGTAACTGCTGCATCAGCAGAATGAATGTAAGTAATATAGTAAGTAATGCTGCTGCTTGTGTTCCAGCTGCAGTCACAGCAGTACCTGCACCCTGGCAAAAATAAGGCTGTACAGGTGCAAAGAAGCAACATCTGGGTTCTTAATTACTGCTCAGACAATGAAGGAATCCGGCCTGAAATTAAGATCTTGCTCCAAGTTGGCTGAGCAGACACTTGAGTGGAAAATAGCTTACTTGTGAGATCAGCCTATTCAATTCAGGGAAGTGAGAAGAGCAACTCATTATTAAAATAGAAGGCAAAGAAAGGCAATTTCTCTGCCTGTCAAGTAACTGGGTAAGTCTTCCCAGACTCTTTACTCCACGTGCTTTGTTACATTTGGTTAACTCTGTCATATGAGAGTTCAGATTTGTAAAAACGCTTGGCAGAGGAAATATTGCTTTCACATGTACCAAGTGCCAGGCTTTAAAAAATTAATACTGAAAAGAAAGCATACTTTGATTTTATGAAAAGGTTGTTGAAATAGCCCAAGTTTCACACTGAGCTTTTAAATAATGCCTTGCGTATTTTCAGGAATAATGTCTAATGTTCACTGGAAATAGTATAAAGCAGTGTGTCTTTCAGTAGTTACAACTGTACTTTTTTCCTGAAAATAGGAAAAGGAAGCCATAGAGGCTGGTACGCCTCCAGAGAGGGAGGGTTTGGCCACAGCTCTGCAGTTGGGCGATGGTGGTCCTACTTGGCTGATGCCTCTCGAGTGACTCTGACCAAGCGTGTTTGGAAGCCTCCTGCCCTGGGCTGCTTGGGAAAGTTAGTCAAAGTTAATGAAAGGTAGGAATCTGAACTGCATCAAGTAGGACTTCATTACACCTGCTGAAGGGACACTCACTCAGAACCTGAGTTTAATTCACAAATGGGATTGAGAAAAGCAATTGCCAGATCTCCCAGACCCAAACCCTCCACGGCTCTGGAGCCCTGCTGCTCCTTCTGTTCACTGAGTGCTTGTGAGCTTAAACTTCTTTGCCAGCCCCCACTTCTGCGCCAGATTGTGAGAGGAGGATGTGTGTATTTCCCCGTCTCACAGTGATAGGGCACGTATGCAAGTAAAGGGCCGCGAGGTGCTCAAAGAGCAGGGTGAGCACTGGTAAGCTTTTATTCCTGCTGCCTGGATTTTACCGCTGGCAGCAGGTGCTGGATTTACCTGGCCCCCGGTGGCGTGGGCAGTTCATGGCAGAGGTGGACAGCGACAACAGCGAACCTGGGCGGGGGGACGGGACAGAGCCCCGGCGGGCGCCGTGCAGCAACGGCGGGTAACTCGCCGTTGAAGCAAGMAAGAAAGTCTGTGAAGTACATTCATGCGGCTCGGAGTCGTTTCTCACCGCGGCGGCCCCCAAGTGCGATGCGGGCACAGCAGTTACCGCGCGCGGGGGCGGAGCCGAGCCGAGCTGAGCGGGGCCCTTCCAGAAGGTTCCTCAGCGGCGCGAGGCGGCGCGGTCGTTACCCCCCACGAGGGGGCGCGGCCGTTAACAGCCGCGTGCTGGCGCGAGGCGGCGAGGCCGTTACCCGCTGCGGCGCCGCCGCCTGCCGTTGCTTTCTTCTGCTCTCCGGGCTGAACTCCAGCGTTGTGGCGTTTTTATTTTGAAGGGCAGGACTTCTGATAAAATCCTGCAGGTAAAGAACATGTTTTCTCTAGGTTTTGTAAGTTAGAAATGACCCGGACGCCCCCCCCCCCCGGCACTCTCCAGGTCTTTGTTTGGGGCATTTTGGCTGCAGCTAGTTGTGGATATCCTGTTGAAACTTTTTTTTTTCCTGTGTAGAAAAATACTATTTTGTTGAAGTTGAAACTATAGGAAAAGAATTGTTTTATCTGAAGTTTCTGATGTAAGGGGAAAAAGGTATTTATAATACATTCAGTTTCACTAAGGTTTACAGGAATATTTTTATTTAATTCAGTTTGCAGTTCAGAGATTTCATTTATTCTACACTGTAACGGTCTAAGTCTTGTTTCCTTAGGAAACCAGACAAAATTTAGAACCTGACAAAAATTAGTAAAACATGCTTATAAGTATTACTCGTGAAGGTGTGTCATCTCAGCCCCAGAGGGAGACCCTGCCTCAGCTGCCCCACGTGGTCCTGTCATCCCAATCTGTCCTGTTTGCTGGCTTGTGACCTTTCTTTCATTCCATGCGGAGCCAATGTATATATTCATAAGTGAAAGTTTTAAACTGTATGCTGTATTYTTCTTTGGTGAAAAAAAAAAAGGTAGAATCATACTCCTACACAATGCTGTATGCTCTGTGTGTAGGAAACCAAAATACATTTAGTGTATTGTTGGGGGGAAAAAAGAGTATTAATTCAGAATAATGAAGTCCTACTTCAAATGGTGGTTGAGGCTCATGTGTATTGGGGAGTGACCAGCAAAAGGACTATGTCTGTTGAAAAGCCAGAAGTGGAAAGTTAAGTGTTAACTGTACCAGTGGTTTTCTGTACAGGGGGAAGTTGCCTTAATTTCTAGATAGTGCTGATGAGAAGCATCTGATTTTGAGTGACCAACACTGGGCACTTACATCTCTGCAGAGATTAGAAAAGCCCCTCTGTGGTCATTTTGGGAATAATTAGCTATCAGTAACAGTTATTAAAGCTACTTGGTGTCAGATGTTGCTTGGAAGGTTGCTGACACGCAGAGCCATGCTTAATTATATGATCTGTCCAGTTGTAGTTTCTTTAATATTGAAAACTGCTGTACTTTTAGGTGTGAATTCTGTGTGAGTAGACATATGCATCAAACTACAAACTAAATGTGAAATAGACTCTTCTCAAATTCCCTAGGGATGCACCCAGGTAGAGGCAGCCATACTCTTCATCTAGATGAACAGAAAGCAAWAAAATATAGGCTGAGATGTTACTATTTGGACTTTCAAAAAAGACTCATTATTGCACTTGTGCAAACAAAGTGATGAGGTACTCAGAAGGGCAATTAGTAAGTGGCTAGGTAATAGACTAGTGATAAGGATGTCTATATCATCAAAGATCTTTGCACAAAACTAAAAATGGCCTAATTTAACACTGTAGGAACTAAGCAGGTAATGGCTGGAGCTTGAGCAATCAATTATTAAGAAGCAGAAGACAGAATATATTAACCAAGAAAAAACATATGCTATAATGTAGAGGTGACTGTTGAACTGTATACARAGTGAAGATACAACTTGGATGCTTTGTTTCTGTGCTGAGGGATGACTTGAAGTTACTGACTGATGTCTGATGCTTGCAACTGCTCGTGTTTTCCCCAATGAGGAAGCTGAGGGCTGGGAGTTGAGTGATTGTCAGGGTGCTAAGAGTGCCAGTGGCAGGAAAAGGGAGAGGAGAGAGCACTCAAAGGTTAGTGGCTGATACCAGACTGGTTTTAGTGTGTTGCATCCTTGGGGGCAAGAGAAGAGACAAGCCCAGAACAATCAGCACCTGAGTTCATCCCAWCTCTCTCCTTTCCCTTTTGCTGATTTATTAAACTTAGAAGACTACTGCTCTCTGCATTGGACTGCCGCCTGTCCTCTCTGACTTTGGTATGACGGGAGTGGGAAGGAAGTTGGATCTCTCTGGCTTGGCTGTGGTGTCAGTACCTTTCCTGTTCTGTGCAGAAATCCGGGAAATCTAGTTAAACAGAAGAGCCCTATTTGCTGCTTCTGACCCCCAAAATCCTTTGCTTCAGGGAGATGTGTACTTTTCCTTAACTCCTCGTAAGGTCACTCGTGACTGCTTCTAGTTAAAAATCTGTGGGTTTTTTGATTTCTTTGTTTTTTGCAAGAACAGAAATATTAGCTTGTTCTAGCCAAGTGCCGAACAGGATGCTTCGTGTGGCCACTTACGTTTCCTTTGCAGCCACAATGGAATAAAGAATGCATATGCTCTCTCTCCCTGCCTTAAACTACAAAGCGTTGTTAGAAAGTGTCTCACTTCAGGAATAAACACATAGGTTTTCATATCTATGATCTATATTTGTGCCTGTTGGAGTAAGTAGGAAAATTGGGCAGAAGGCTCCCTTTCTGAAGGCAAAACATAACAGATCTCTGTAGTTGCAGTATTATCATGTTTTCTTTAAGCCTACGAGTATTTACTGTTTTCTTCTACACAGTTGTGGAATCACAAAAGAGCTGAACAAAACCAATAACTAAATTATGTTCTCTTTTCCTTGTGGTTTGTCCAAATACCTTTATGTTGCAGATTTAAGACTCCAGTGGAATATAGATTAATAGAAAAGGATCTCCGGCAACCTTCCTCAGTTTGCAAGCTTAGAAGGTTTTTTGACTTCTTAAGCAGTTTCACTGTCAAGAGCACTTTCTAAATTYTATGGTTAGATAACTGCTGAGATGGAATATATGCCTTGTTTTCTATTTTGTTCCTGATCACCAGGTACATTAAGCAGAGAATGGTACAGGCAGTAAGTGAATCCCTGTTAAAATCCAGGCATGCAGTTTCTATTTTGAAACTGAAGTGTGTGGGATTTTTTTATACTACAATACTGCTGACTTGGCTGTAGCTATACTTAGTTCCTTGACCTCTGTCCAAGTCATTTTTAACTCCAGTGTTCTGTTTTAAAGAAAACTGAATTAGAGAAGAAATGCTTATAATTCAGCTCTTTTCCCTCTTTTCCCTCTTTTCCCTCTTTTCCCTCTTTTCCCTCTTTTCCCTCT
>NW_020449419.1:3577328-3586337 GCF_003343035.1 Apteryx rowi | reverse complement strand
CTCTTTTCCCTCTTTTCCCTCTTTTCCCTCTTTTCCCTCTTTTCCCTCTTTTCCCTCTGTGAAGATGAAGATTGAAGTTGCTCATGAGAGGAGGGTAGTAGGTGGTCCAAAACTATTTAATAGTATTACAGAGTCATAATTCATGCTGGTGACATTTCACAATAGAAGTACAAATTGTACTGTTCTTGAAATATCAATGTTCCCCCTCCTCCAAAACAGGGATCTGATCTTTTCATTTTGCGTGAAGAACTCAGTGCTTTCATCGACTTCACAGTATGAAATCTAGAAGCAAAGCTGGACTTTTCTAAGGACTGTGAAGTAAATCTGCTAGCTTGATGGCAATAATTAAAAGCAGAGGTTTTATTTCTACTGAATTACTATTTTTCTTATCCTATATGTCTCTAGGTAATAAGCAGCTTGTTGCTAACTTTTTTATTTAGTTATATCTCCTGGAAGGCCTGTGAGTAGGCTACATTTGAGAAAGTTCAGTTGCAGCTGAGCTGAGTTACTGATTATATTTTACCGTTGTGATCAGGGGCCCATCCCAGTTGCTCTTATCTTTAAATAGACACTGGCCACTGGCAGAACCTCAGCAGGCAAGCAAGTTCAGTAGGGTTTCTCTTCTGAAGGTAAAAAAAAAAAAGTAGGAGGTCATCCTCTTCTGAATCCATGTATACTGATACTATTTCCAATTGTTCATCATTGCTCCCTGGCTAAAATTTCTTGCCACCAGAGCTTGTTCCCCATTGGCAGCCAGCTGAGCTGGTCCCAGTACAACCCTATGTCTGCTTTTGAGAAAATCGTTCAGATTCCCTGTGACCTCAGCAAGGTCAACAGCTGATTTTTCCAATGCAGCCTGTCATTGCTAGGATGTTGGGGGTGGCGTTTTTCTCCCTGTATTTAACCGACATAACAATGCTGCCAAAATGTTGATGTGCAAACCAAGCTGCAGTGTGTTTGCAGCATTACAGCTAACTCAGCTGGTCTAACACTTCCTTCTAATTGCAGTGTACATACTGTAATTGTTTAAAATGAAGAGAATTAATAGTGTGAGGAAGTACTGGCTTCTTGTCCTTGGAGCTTAAGCACCTGGCTTCACCTTCCACTCAGCTCTAGAGCTGTCTCAGAGGCTCTCCTCATGGTAGAGGAGTGTGGCAGAGTCTTCACCTGCACTCTTGCAGGGTAGTGCTCTTCAGTCTGGATAGATGTGTGTATGGCTAGGAGGAGTGTGTTTGTGTGTGTGAGAGGCTGTGAGTGTCAGAATAATTGGCATTATGTGGACCCCAACAATACAGGTAGTGCAATTTCTTGGCTACTTTCTTACCCAGCTACAAAGATCCCACAGAAAACTAAGAAGCCTTTAGAGCAGATTATRTTAAAGACTGTATTCTGAGATCTGTACTTCAGCACTTCTGAAAATTTGATGCAGTACATTACGTGAGGCAAGTACGTCATCAGGCTTATGGCAGTCATCAAAGAGATTCTTYGGGAGTGGTAGGGAATGGAAGAGGTAAATGCCTGCCCAGACAAACCTTGCAATTTATTTTGTGTCATGTAGTGCACAGTAGAAAGAAGAACCAGGCGTTTCTCTGTGATAACCATAAATTCTGAAATGAAAAACAGCAGGCAGGAAAATTCAGTCAATAAAGTATAGGAATATCTAGCTGTTGTAGCAAGTCTTTAAGCCTTTCAGTGCTATGTGTTCATAACTKAAGTGTTATCGTTGCATAGTTGTTGTTTAGGAGAGATGTAACTTAAAGAATTTTTCACTTTGATTTTTGTTCTGCAACAGAGATTGCTGGAGTAGGGAGCACTGGCTTTTATTCCTTTCTGCTTAGCTCAGAAATATGCAGAAGCTTTACTTTGTGAAGTGACACTCAAAATTGTTAACATCAGTTAGCATTAGGATCCACAGCAGGCTTGTTTTTCCTTTCCTAAGCCCCTCTAAGTTTCCAGTGCATAGTTTTTCCAAATTCTGGGTACAGATCCTTATTAAGGCTTAGTTGGGGAACATCAGTGACTTTTACTTGCTTTGGTACATAACCATTACCTGCACTTTTTTTTTTTTTGAAAACAAATGCCTTAGGCCTCCCCCCCAAATCCAAATGAATCCAAATGAAACCCCCAAAAGGCAATATCCAGCTTTTGTGATTAAAGTGAACAACAATGTCCTGTTTCAGTGCACAGTCAATGAGAAACATCTGTAGACACACATTTCCTTTATCATAAATACAGTGTGACTCACAGTTCAAAGTAACGCAGCCATGCAGAGCGTGGTAGCTGGCTGAATGGTGTGCCCTCAAGAGGGGTTGGACAGCTCCTCGCTAGCTCGCTTTGCTTTTCACCTTCCATGTACAGACCTGGGGAAGTCAAACAGAGGTTCGCTAATGAGATTGATTGGAACAAGAATGGAGATAGTGCAGATGCGTTTTTGTTTGTGTCTATCCCTCTCCTACCCTTCATCTCTTGTCTCTGAATTGTCAGCTTCAGAGCATTAAAAACAAGTGACTGTTTTTGTAAGAAAAGCAGATACAGAGATGATGCTAAATGAACAAGCTCATTGGTAACCTGCTTGTTTGGAGCAGATGTTGCAAGGCTAATTGGCAAAGAAGCGTGAAGCAGAAGTGGCTGGCAGGGTGCCCCATACTGCCCTGCCCCAGGGCCCTTTCTGCTTTGCTTGGAGGAAGAAATGATAACTTGCATCTGCAGCCTTGAAATTAATCCTATTAGACACACTTCTGCAAAAAAAAAAAGAGGCAGCCAACATCCACTTTGATTAATCCAAAGTGAATCTATTGTAAAGACACCCCTCCCTTTGCAGCCTCATATTTCCACATGCTCTTGAATGGAAATGAGCACGAGTTTGGGGGAAGCTTGGTCTCTTTCAAATATCTAGGAAGACAGGAAGGGGCTGTGACGACTTGGCACGCTTTGCTTATTGAATTAATACACCACAGAAGGAAGGGAAGAGTTATAGGAGATCAAAAAGGAGCTGTCATTGGCCTTGGTGCCCTTGCTGGGTTTTAAATTTAGCAAGAACAAACTCCTTGCTTCTGGGATGAGGGAAAGACCCTTTTCCATAACTGAAACATCCCAGCTGCTGTTTGTCCAAGCCTGTCCTCCTCTTCCTCCAAGCCTTCCTGAAACAGGTGGATGCTTATAGGAATCTCTTCTAAGGTGTAGATGTATTATTAACCTTTCAGGATGGACATCAGCTGTGTACTGTTTTACTTTCCTTGCATTAAAACAGAAAAGCAAAGGGTGAGATAAAAAACATTGGTGCCACTGAACAGACTGGGAAAGGATAGAGCTTTTCTTACAGAGCTTCCTGGTATTAATGGTTTTATCCTGCATCCCTGAGGAAGTGAGCTGTGTTAGGACCCAGGAAACTACAGGCCAGTCAGCCTCACCTCCATTCCTGGAAAGGTGATGGAGCAGCTCATCCTGGAGGCCATCTCCAAGCATGTGGAGGAAAAGAAGGTGATCAGGAGTAGTCAGCATGGCTTCACCAAAGGGAAATCCTGCTTAACCAAGCTGATAGCCTTCTCTGATGGAATGACTGGCTGGGTAGATGAGGGGAGAGCAGTGRATGTTGTCTACCTAGACTTCAGCAAGGCTTTCGACACTGTCTCCCATAACATCCTCATAGACAAGCTCAGGAAGTGTGGGCTAGATGAGTGGCTAGTGAGGTGGATTGAGAACTGGCTGAATGGCAGAGCTCAGAGGGTTGTGATCAGCGGCACAATCTAGTTGGAGGCCTGTRGCTAGYGGTGTCCCCCAGGGGTCAGTACTGGGTCCARTCTTGTTCAACTTCTTCATCAATGACCCGGGTGAAGGRACAGAGTGCACCCTCAGCAAGTTTGCCGATGATACAAAACTGGGAGGAGTGGCTGATACGCCAGAGGGCTGTGCTGCCGTTCAGAGAGACCTGGACAGGCTGGAGAGGTGGGCGGAGAGGAACCTCATGAAATTCAACAAAGGGAAGTGCAGGGTCCTGCACCTGGGGAGGAACAACCCCCTGCACCAGTACAGGTTGGGGGTTGACCTGCTTCTCTGCGGAGAAGGACCTGGGAGTGCTGGAGGACACCAAGTTAAGCATGAGGCAGCAATGTGCCCTTGTGGCCAAGAAGGCCAATGGTATSCTGGGGTGCATCAGGAAGAGTGTTGCCAGCAGGTCGAGGGAGGTGATTCTCCCCCTCTACTCAGCCCTGSTGAGGCCACATCTGGAGTACTGCGTCCAGTTCTGGGCTCCCCAGGACAAGAGGGATGTGGCACTGCTGGAGCAAGTCCAGCAAAGGGCTACAAAGATGATTAGGGGACTGGAGCATCTCTCTTATGAGGAAAGGCTGAGAGAACTGGGCCTGTTTAGCTTGGAGAAGAGAAGGCTGAGAGGAGATCTTATCAATGTATACAAGTATGTGAAGGGAGGGTGTCKAGAGGATGGGACCAGACTCTTTTCAGTGGTGCCGAGCGACAGGACGCGAGGCAGCGGGCACAAACTGAAACACAGACGCTTCCATCTGAACATGAGGAAAAACTTTTTCACTGTGAGGGTGACAGAGCCCTGGAACMGGTTGCCCMGAGAGGTKGTGGAGTCTCCTTCTCTGGAGATATTCAAAACGCGCCTGGATGCAATCCTGTGCAATGTGCTCTAGGTGACCCTGCTTGAGCAGGGGGGTTGGACTAGATGATCTCCAGAGGTCCCTCCCAGCCTCAGCGATTCTGTGATTCTGCGCTATTGCATTGTTTCTCTGCTGGGTCCCTGTCTAATACCGTTAATCAAGGTCGGCTGAGTTATCTCAAAGACAGGTTCTGTAAATGCCACAAAAACTGATGGTTTGAATAGAAAGGAGAGAGACAGACAAGTGAGTTCTCCCATGGAGAGAATACTGACAAACTTCAGGTTATCTGTATTCTGTTTGGCATCAGCCAGCTGTGCAGGCAGCACAGGCTTAACATTGACTGTCCCTTGCCTGTGGAGATATCACAAAAAAGATGGAGCTGCTGTTAGTGATAAGAATGTGGATAATGGTTGTGGCCCCAAAAACATAGGGAGCAACATTTTGTTGATTACGCTATGCTTGTTGATTTTAAGGGGACAATAGCGTATTCTAATCTACTTGGTTTGAGAACTCAGAGTAACTTTAAATTAGCCATGTCAACAGCTTGCATGTTTTCACTATGTAACTCTGCAACTCTGAGTCTTTGGAAATTCTGGTTTTGTTCTTTTTCAAATGAATTTGTTTTGTCTGTTGCATAGCTGTTGTATAAATAAATCTTTAGAGTTTTTAATTGAAAAAGCGGGAAAAAAAATGCATGTTTGAAACACACTCCTAAGAGAAATTCCTGTAGCAGGAGAAAATATTAAAAAGAGTAAAAGGAAAATGGTCAGATGAGGAGGAGGAGTTTTGCTTCTGTGTTACTGCACAGAGTATCAGCAGTGAGACTCACAGAACCCATGTGTCATTGGAAAATGTTGGGGGGAGTGGTTTTTGTTTGTTTTTTGTTGTTGTTGTTTTTGAAGAACTGTAGCAACCTTATGGACAAACTTCACACTTGCAACAAAGTGAGAAGAAGTGGTTTTGGGTTGAGGAAAAGGATCATGGACCCTGCTATATCATGAGCTGGAAAAAAAAAAGGGAACTGTGGTGACTGAAACTTGATAAATTTCTGAGAGAGAGAAAGAGAGAAGAGATGGATTATTTTATTCTGTAGCACTTTAATCCAGCTCTGACAGCAGCAGAAAAATGGAGATACTCTCACTTTATGTACTCAGTAGAAGTGATAAGTGGATTTCTCCTCTGGATTTCAGTCAGTCCCCACTAGCTCTGCTCCCATTACAATCACAGAAAGGTAGGCCGTGGGAAGAGACAGTGTTTGTGTTTCCTAGTGCCATCTACAGGATCTCAGAAGTAAAAATATGGAAATACATTGTATTAAACATGAAATAACAATTTGTACACTGTAGGCAAGACAGCTGAAAAGATGTTAATAAGCATTATTTACCTCTGAACAATACACTGCTGCCTCTCTACGGCTAAGCAGGAAAACTGCATATGTAAACAACTGATTTACTAAACAGCTTTTTAAATAACCACAAAACTGCACCTTGATATATTGTAGTATCATAGTTGCATTGCAAACCCAGTGATATTCTGTGTTTTGTGAGGCTGGAGCAGGCTCAGATTGCTAACAGAACTCCTCTGGCCAGCAGACAAGGTTCCTGTTTTCATAGTATTGCCATTTGAACCTACAGAATTTTCGAGAAATCAGTCTATTGCTATCTGTCAGTGTTTTTCAGAATGAGTTTAACTCCACTCGTGAAAAGCCAATAGCATTTGGATACAGTCCAATTTCTTTTATAATTCACGCTTAGAAGATTAGTCAAGGTGGAAATCAGCAAAATAGCTTAGGTTACATGAAAACAAGCATTACAGCCCTGAATGAGAGCCTCCTTAACATCTGTGAGAGACTTTATCTGTTGACTTCAGTAGATTTTGAGTCTGACTTATTTACTATCTCTTTGGTCAAAAGGCTTTAGGCATCTTGCACATTTGTGTAATGTTCAGCATGTCTCTGCTGGGCAATTACAAAGATGTGGCATGACTCAGCTCTGCCTGAACATTCTTATACTCAGCATTGTGGGCTGGATTTTTTTCCCAGCATAGGCTGGGCTTGTAGGACTTGTAACAATTTCTGTTACCAGAGTATCTGTTTAGTGGTTTATAACTCAAAACAAAACATTTGGGCAGAAATTTTTCATATGGGGACATTGGTTATATTTTTTTCCAGAATAAAAGCATATATAGGAATGTTTGGGGGATTTTATGTAGTAATTTCATTATTTTGGAAAAGAGACTTATATACAGTAGGGAATGATGCTGTCTGTCAGGGAAAACTCTTTGACTCTGTACTCAACTTTGAATGAATTTCAGACTGTCAAAACACTGGAGTTTATGCATKTTCAGCAAAGGCTGGCTAGAATTTGACAGCTGCAACTTCTGTCTACATCAAGAGTTAGTATATGAAGTAGCTAATGAGCAATAAATTCATACCCCAGCTCATTTTGCACTAATAGCCTGTGTAATCAAGCCCTGAATCTGTTGTAATTCATGTTGCTTGTGAAAAGAGAGGTCAGAAAACAAAAGTGTATCAGAAAAGTAAACAAATAATTAGCACCAATATTTTGCAGTATTTTTAGAAAAATAAAAGGCTCTGAGTAGTATGATGAAATGTGATGTATCTGTTAGTACAGGACATTTTATTGCTAGATATTGCTGTAACATCAGAAGACCACTGAAAATGAACATTGAAATCATATATGATTCCTACCAAATATTTCTGTCTGTGTTCTTTTATGTTTTGGAATTGAATAGTATGTGACCATTTTCAAAATGAAAACTGTTTTTTTTTTTTTTTAAGGCAGAGTTTTCCTCTCTCACATAGGTAGGTAATGAAATTGTAGGTACTTGGTCTTAAATCTCTCTGAGCAACATTGGTATATTTCTTGCATTTTTATAAAAGCTACCTCTTGGCATGCGATGAAAAAGTAAAAGTACCAGTCAAAATAACTGTTTCTATCATATTGCATCATTAAGAGAACATACTGATAAAATGTGTCATTCTTACACCAGACAGTTATGTAGATAAATTGATGTTGACCTTCTATCACTTTCAGTGATCCATTCTTTTGGGAAAATGGGTAGGTGCAATTTCTCTTCCAAGCAAGGTTTATTGTCACGCAGACCATGGTCAGGGAAACTGTGAACCAGTCTATTGCTACTTATTCCCAGGTCACTTTCAATCCTTAGACTACTCTATATTGGTTCATTATACCTCCCCTTGCCAGCTATTCATCATAGGATTTATTTTTCCATTGCAGTCTTCCTGAAACTGTGATAATGGGTTTATTTTACTGCTTTAATATCTTCAGGACGCACAATTTTAACACCTGTAAGAATGTAATCCAGGATGATTTCAGAAGAGCAATTAAGTTTGCAGTTGTATTTTGGAAGACAGGATCATTATGTACCTTTTTCTTGTGTTCTAATAAATAAATCTATGACAAAAATCTTTATTTCCATGTCATAACTGTACATTGAATGACACTGGAGTTATCATTTAAATCAAAATAGTCTGTAAAACTGAAGCTCAAATCTTAGATGTTAGCTCCTAGCATTACTTTCAGTATGCTGTGATAAATTAACCAGTAGGTTGAGTTCCTGAATCTACCTCAATTTTGTCTTTTTGGACTTTCAATGATGGAACAGACTATAGCTGCTAAACCACTATTTCTGTGGAATAAGTGACTCTCCGAGTTCTGTTACATTTTGTTCCTTTTATYGACACGCTAATTACATACAGTGAGAGCCACACTCTGCTCCTGCTCTTTTCTGCAATCAGGAAGATAATAAGGCAACTTAAAATGCTTTTCTTTCTTTACCCCTCTACATGATGAAAGTGGATCAATGGAGAATTCTATAGCAAGACGAGCTGGTTTTGTAAGCGTAATGGCTACCAATTGAATCAGGTAAAATTAATTCACTCCAATTGCTTATCTATTGTGGTTATTTTTAAGACTCCCACTTCACAAAATGTCTGCTCACATGAATGCATTTTAGAGGAAGTACCACAAAGCGTTTTGTGTCATAAAATGGGTTTCTTTGGCATGTGGGTGACAGCTGAAAGCCATAATGAAACATTCAATAATTGCATTCAATTGGGGAAACCTCAGTGGTCCCACTGGGATCGATTACATAGTTTTGGTCATTTGTAGATGAGCAAGTGAGTAAGTAGTTAATCGGGCATGTACGCTAATAATAAGAAACCTCTGTAACCGAGGGCGTATAGTGGGCCTTGTCCCCCTTGAATAGCTCTTCTATTAAAATGACTGTATTGCCAATTAGACTTCTCTAAGCTTGTTTTCCCTTTCATCAATATTCTTTGTATTTCTTTTGTCTTTTAATGACTTTGCAATTGATCCATTTCCTCTTTCATCATGGTTAGGTG
>NW_020449419.1:3517779-3577323 GCF_003343035.1 Apteryx rowi | reverse complement strand
GGGAGTGTTCCACTGCAGTCAGGTACTTGTTGGTTTCACTTGGTAATAATTTCCTTAGACTCATTGTTACTAATTTCCATGGATTTATTTTAAGTTAGGAGATCAGAGGCAGAGTTGAATGTCAAATCCTTGCCAGTAATTAGGAGGAGGATGGCAAAAAAGAACCCCGGCTGAAAACACACTCGTGTGAGCTGTAAAAAGTCAAAATACAAACTGTGACCCTAAAGTAAGAAGTGATTTTATTTTGTAAGAGCTTACAAACGCAAATTGCTGAAACCATTTTGGGCTGTGTATTATTTTTGACACAGCGGATGAATTTTTTTCCCTGAGCACTCAGAGATGCTGAATTAGTTCTGTATATCCTGCAGAAAGATTAGACTTCAAGAGAAAGTTACTAATCTAATCACCTGGTTAATCACTACAAAAGGTAGGAAATGATGTAGGTATTTGGTGTGCATTCATGGTGATTCACTTCATAATTATAGGATCCCTAGACTAGGATATTTGAATGTTATTTACCTATGACCTTTTGTCCTTTGTCATCTTTGCATCTTTCACCTACCCTTTGCACAATTTTAGCTGGCATAGAGCGTAATAATTCTTGGATAAAAAGCCTCTTAAAATCATTTTCTTGATTCAAAGGTGAACTTAAAAACTTTCTTGCTTTAAATTTGTATATTTTTCTGTTGACTAAAACATTGTGGGCGGAGATCAATGGGAGTTGTTTGCAAGCCTGAATAGCTTGCTGAGTCATGATCTGCTAGGCTTAAATGACTGTGCCTTCAGCTAGTATATTTTCTCTAGCACATTTTTATGTTAACCGTCTTGAGTTACATGAATAATTTGACAGTTCATTCTGTGTTTTTATTTTTTTTAATAATTTACTTCTAAGCATTCAGGAAGGTACAGGACTGTGCTAGAGGATGTTGCTTTGTATTGGAGAAAAATACAGTTGTCTCGTGGTGGGAATAAACGTTAATTATTATGGACCTACTTATGAGCCCGGATATGCTAGTCTAACTGACATCAATAAGTCTGGGCTGAACTCGGTCAACCAATTTAGTTTTTAAGCATGTGACGCAAAGAAATGAAAGGTTGAGGACTATGATCTTCACATCCATTGTATAGTGATTTGAGAACTTCAGATGAAGAACACTATTTGAGAAGGCTAGATAAGCAGGATTCATACTATTAGTTGTTTCTGAATATGTAGTCTGTTTTTGTTTTGTTTTTGTTTTTTCACGGAAGACTACATAAAGATGTGAAGATGCTGCACCAAGACTCGGAGTTCCTTTGTACATGGAATAAGTAAGTCTTCAGTCTGCAACCAGACCATGCATTCTGGCTGGTGGGGTATGCAAAGGCCTTTGGCTTGCAAGGCATCTCCTAGAAGAGCTGCTAAGAAGGACATGCCTCACAGCAGGCAGCATTCACCCTGCCAGCCACATTGCCACGGCCTTGTTAGACTTCCTATAGGCAGCCTTTGCTGCCTGGTACATTCCTCCTGGCTTCATGTTCTGTGCTGAAAGCCTGCGCAGTTATGCTTACCTCCACCTGAGATCATTCAGGTTTTCAAACACCCTGCCACAGAGTCACTATTTAGCCTTGTGCACGCGCGCCCCAGCCTTACTTGGTAAGCACTGGGATGTGCGAAAGCTGAAAGGTAAGTACGATGATTTGGTCTTTTCTGATCTTTCATGATTCACCTCACTTGCCCCCTCTGTGTTGCCATTATGAATTCCTCAATAGAACTGAGGAATTCAGTTCATTTGGTAGGGTAAATCTGATCCAAAATGCTGCCCCACTGTGTGTAAGGGAACCAGTTGAATGTGGCTAATGTTCTATTCCAAACAGCTGAGGTTTTTTGTGATTTATGAGTGGTGATCTGAAATTATCCAATGAAATATTTTTCCTACAAAGAGGGTAGGAATCTTCCCTCAATCTTGACTTATGCTGATTCTTCAAGGACAGAGTTTCCTGAATTCTAACGTACTTAGGTTGTGATCTGGGACAGTGTAAGATGCATAAACATTCTGTTGTGAGTGCTTACGATTACCTTTCAGAAGACAATGAATTTTATGCATATTCTCCAGGATTCCTTAAAATGTACTGATCAGCAAATATGCATGCCTGTAAACCTGTTCAGTAGAACAATTATGAAGTATAAACAGAATAGGAACACAAAGCAGACTTATTGTAGGACTGGCATGTTAGAGTTTCAAAAGCATCTCGAGAATTTGGTAGAAAAAATCTCATTGAGAGTGAAAGGAATTTGTATGGTTAAATCCTCCAGCCATTTTTGAAAAACTTCCCCTAAATAAACAGGTAAAAATGCATTCACTCTGTTCTACTGATGAGCAAGGTTCTGATAGCACAACTGTGTCTCTACGGCTAGATGGTTTTGAATGGACTTTGGATAACAAGCTCCTGAAGCAATCCTATAACAACAAATCAGTGTATCCAATCCCAAAGGAAGAAAACAAGTTCAGGAAGTAAATAGGTTTTGCATGTAAGTTGCCACAGGATAGCTATAAACAGCAGGGAGAGAAACCTGAAAAATTACAAAAAAAAAACAATCCTAACTGATGGTTAAAGGCTGGATTGATCCTAAGTGTAACTGCTCTGACTTCAAAGGTTCAAATATTCCTAATATTTTATGGAAAGAATAGATTTGGGGTTGGCTGGAGTATATAAATCTSCATTATTCTGCAATGGATGTTATCTCCTTCATTGCTACCTTTTATTTAAGGACTGTTATAATACTGTGTTATCTCCAGCACAGCACTATAAATTAGTTACTGGGAAGATGATGTTTGTATAGCATGGTGTTTGCCTGGAGTCAGTCAAGTAGAGCTTAACTCAGCTCGTTTTTAGTCTGATATAAATCTCTCTTAAATCCAAGGGTACAGGATGGAGCCCTAAAGCCCAGCAGAAGTCCAGTCATATGACTGCTTGCAATACATGCCAGGTGTGTTTCTCAAAAGTGCTTTCCACTGAGATGTTGTTTCTGTGACAGGGTTCATTGCTGAGGAAATGGTATTATCTTCTGCCATGAGTTCAAATGCTGATGGCAGTGTGGGTATGGCCATCTGTCTTTTATGTGTTGTTACTTCAATGTTTTTAGATCCTCCGCAGTTTAGATGGGTAAACCAATGGGTTTATATTGTACACGATCTTAGCTTATTTTTAGAGCAAAACAGCCATTTTATTGTGTATATTCCAAGGCAAGTCTGAAGAAAACACGAGATTTAAATATGTATCTTAGCTTCTTTTCTTTTTCCATGCATTTTTTCTCAAATGCACAGATTTTAACTTATTTTTAAATAAAGGGTAAGACTTCTAATGGAAAAGGATATAAGAGGTAAAAAAAAGTTTTTTTTTTTTTTTTTTTTAAATCAGGATAAACCTGATTTATTTGTCTACAGGAGTCTAGGGAAAGAAAATGTTTGGACTTTCTGCCATCTGCAGAAACACTGCCCTTCTAACTGTTATGGTAGATAACCAGATGAGGTTTGGATTTGCTGGAAGCAAGTCCAGTCGAAAGTATACTAAAAGTATACTTAAAAAGTATCTAGATCCCTTGGGGATTATTTTTGCAAGGGATGCTGTGGGGCAGTATAGGAGATAAAAAAACTGATTATCATGACAGCTGACTTAACAAAGCTTGAGGAATATTTCCCGCTTCTCATTCACAGATATCCCTCTTCCTCACTGGTGTTAGAATTATTTCTGCTGTCTTTTTGCTAATAAGAAGGATTCATTTTCCTAATTTTCTGGCTGATACATTCATAAGTACTTAGGTCATTTAACAGAGAAACAAATAAACACACACCTCAGTTAAATTAAATTAGCCTTCAACAGTCACAGAATCCTAAATGTTTACAGAAGCAGTTGAAGAAATACTGTGAAATAGAAGATGTATTTTTTCCAGCCTTCTARTCAATAAGGTATTAGAAGATATATCACATGGAGTATCAGTTAATATGACAACAAGCAAATCTAGCTGTTCTAGCAGAACCAACCACTAGTTTTAATGTAGAAAAAAGAATAGTGTATATAAATTAAAAAYGTCCTGTTCCTTACCCCCAAAATCAATAAAGTCAGTAGAATTGATTCCATGCTCAGCAATTCTGGTAGTATTCTGAATGGGGAGCTCTGACACTTTGCGGTCTGTACTGAAGAACAGAAGATAGTGACAGGGATGGAGCTGGATTACCCTGCTACTTTCACAGATATTTACTGTTCAGAAAGTCATATCCACTCCATTGTTTGAATTTTAAGACAGGATATACCTGTCTGGAAAATGTGAAATAAAAGGGCAACTAATAATGGGAAGAAAGTAATTTTTTAGAAAAATTGGTAAAAATGAGAGGGGGACTGGGCTTTTTGCTACTGAAATGGGGAAGTTGTAACAAGGCAGTCAAGTTCTTTAAGGCAAGTTGTATTTACATCAGCCTGGAACTGAGATCTTCTGAGGCCTGGAGTTTGTAGACAGCATACAGAGATTGCAGGCAACAACAAAAATGGAGAAAAGAAGCAGGGACATAAATGCATTAGTTTGCTTATTTGAGGGAGGAAACTGGGAAAATATTAATGTTTTGAGTGAGAGAGAAAGACTAGGACTGGGGAAGGATCTCTCAGTCTCTTTAGCTCAAAGGACTAGGGAGGCTGAAAGAGGGTCCTGGAAAGATACCGAAATGAGTGAATAAGGGACCAGGAAGAAGGCATGATATTCTGGTTTGAGAGCTTAATGATGGAGTTATGGAAAATTAAGAGACAAGAGGAACAGAATTAGGCAGCTGGGCAAAGATATTTTCTCTTTTGATCATTGCTTGTGACTGAGTAAAATGATAAAGTAGTATTTCTGCAGTACCTCAAAAGAGGTGGAATTTGGAGTTTTCCAGAAAAATGAAAACTGGTCAGCAATTAAAGCCACAGAACTTAGACACTTCACTGTCACAGAAGCGCATCTGTATGTGCTCTGTACTTTTTACTCTGTTCTTTGAATTTTCGCTATGCAAGGAACATGTTTTTTTCAGGACCTGCAGAAGTAAGAGTCAGTAAATTCTCAGTTCCCTACACTAAGGCACTAATCAAGAGCAAAGAGACCAAGGGAAGTGACTGATGTTGACAGTGCACCTGCACTGGAGACAGATTTGTCTGAGCAGTAATAGTCTGCTTCTGCGTGTGGCTGCCTAACTCTAATGAAGTTAGTAAAAATCTAAAACACAGCTCTTCAGTGAGGAGAGGGATGACTTTGAATTTGTGAGACGGAAGGGCTTAAAAATGTGTTCTGGGCAATTAATTTAATAGCACTGTATCCTGAAATGGACTGTTTATCCATGTAATAGAGTCAGCAGAGACATTTGTAGTACAAACCACCCTGCCTGAGTCCACCAATACACCCTTAAACCAGCATAGGAAGTGGGATCCTCTCTGGAGGTGAGAAAGCCATGAGTCTTCAGTTTATTTCTCCCTTGGCAGCTTATCTGAGACCACAGTGGTGCCAACTGGTGCTGGCTGTTACGTGAAGAGTCCTGAGGGGCTGTTCACGTCAGGCACCTGACAGCCAATAGAAAGGGAACTGCTTTATTTTCACATTAATAATTCTCAATATATTTTTGTTCATGCAGAGAGGATAAAACTGCATTAGTTATGCCAAGGAAAAAAGAAGCGCAAGGAACTGTTCACAAAAAATTCAAAGGGAACACTATCTGAATTACTGTCTGGTAATGGAGGCATACAGAATTAATGATAAAAGTACRTGCCTATGTACATCAGACCTTTGACTTTCTAATCCTGCCCAATTGCTGGTCAGGATCACAGGGATTATTTTTGTGAGCTATTGCTCAGCAAAAGCAAAACAGATCAACCATAGTTTGTAGAATTAGATAACAGCCCAGTCCTGAGGCATCAAGCACTATAAAGCTTCTGGCAAAAAATAAAGAGAAATATAACTAGCTTGTCCTCCTTAAATCCAAGTGAGGAAAGTGCATCTGGTGTAGCCATAAAATAAAAAGTGACTTGTTTTAAAAGGCAAAAAAGCATCAATATGTCATTCTGGAGTTACATTTTTTTGCAATGCAGAATTGCTCTAGGGATCACAGCAGTTAGGGATAGAGAAAGACTATTAATTGAGTCCATTCCCCTGCAGTCATGGATGTAATCCCCTGATGCAAGTACATGGTTTATTAAGGTTGCAGTGTACTTGCTACAGGAATCAGACCTCTAGTAACATCATCCCTCGAGCTCTGGAGGAATTATTCTTCCTTTCTCTAAGATGTGCATTGTGGATGGTTGTGCACCAACGCTACAAACTAGTAAAAGGAGTAGGCCACAGAAGTGAACAAGCTGCGGTAAAAAAGGCCATTTCAATGAAACAATGAATGTCCAGGTTTTATGTAGACATCGAGTGCTTTTCAAATAGGTCAGTATTTGATGGGAAAACTGAGGCATGTTGACTTGAGACATGCTCAAGGTCTCCCAGCGGATCCTGAATTTCACGCACCCTAGTACACTGCAGCCTAGAGGGGAAAGCAGTGTTGATCCCCACAGCAACTCTGAGAGGGACAAGTGTGAGTAACAAATTCTGGTGCTATTGGAATCTCCTTCAAATAGCTAAATGAGAGGCCAAAACAACAGTTCTAGCAGTCCTGACTGAATGAGGGGAAGAGATTTAAAGAAGCAACTCTCTCCAGGGCAGCTGTATTGTATTTATTGTGGAACATAATTCAGTAATGACATTTGCTGAGTTCTCTCTCCCCCTTCTCTGTGTGATGTGCTGTTCTTGGTCTACAGCTTAGCTGTTAACAGCAGAGTTGAAAATACAGCTGTATCATACAGGTGTGTCTGTGGTTATCTCTGGCTCAGCATTTCCTTCTTTTTCCTCCTCAAARTTTTTCAACTGCTGTGACTGCATCATCTACACTAGTAGATGCAATGGTAGGAGCACTAGGATAGATAAAGTGATGGGTTTAAGCTGCTGTGTTTGTATACTGCAATGAGCAATGAGGGCCTGAGCTCCTAAGACTGGAGATAGCACAGCTGTGTAAATATCTTATTTGTGTCACAAGAGTGAGCTTTTAATATATGCCTCATTTTTAATTGAGGTGTTGTTTTTATTGCAAGAGATTCAGTTTATCACAGTAAAATTAATTCATCCTTTGCTTCCCTTTCAGATCCTCAGGGCTGCTTCACTTTTTTTTTTTTCCCATTGCAGGAATTGATGTCTTCACAAAAGCACATGAAACACAGCTGAGAATGGTATTTTTGTTTACTCTCTGTTGCTTTACAGGCTCTATGTAGCATAGGACAATACAGAGGAGAAGCCATGATGGACTGTTTGTTTTCTAATGATTTTGGCTGAGGTTTCCAGGAGTTGTAGCTCATTCTGGGTTTAAGTTTGACTTGCTGCCAGGATCCATAACCTGGGGGAGGAAGCACTAACCCTCAGATAACAAGCTCCTGGTAGGGATGTTAAGTTGGTCACTCCAAAATCAAGATACTTAATCCCTAATGATTTTTTAAAAACTCAATCTTTGGTTTAAAGCCTGCTGCTAATTACTCACCCATGCACACACCCACAGTGTTAAACATTTAGGATCTGGAACAGTCTCACTTTTAAAGCTTTGATGTTCACCTTCTAGAAAGTTAGTTACAGTCAATTTTCCCCTTCCTAAAATAAATTTGAGGGGAAACATTGAATTAATCATAGTTACAAAGTCTGTCTGAAGTGAAGTAGCTCATTAAGCTTCCTTTTTCCAAGCTCTGTGTTTCTTTCAGAATTTTGATCTCCGTAGTATTTTTTGTTGTTGGTGGTGTGTGTATGTGTGTGTGTGTAATATTTGGCAACAAAGAAAAGCTTCGCTGGGGCCATTTATCATGCTTTGCCTTGAGCAAAGTCTATACAATTATCTTTGTGCTTGTGTTACACTCTAAAGTTTTATAATCTTGGTATCTGCAGGCTTATGAAACTGGTGCAGTAGAGTAGGCACACACTCCCTTGAACAAAGTAAATTGTTTATTTTTCCATTGCTGTTCACTAGCTTATAGCACCACCTACAAGTTGCTTTCAAATTGCAGATGTAGGGTGATGATCTTTGCCGTGGGCATCCTCTCTTCCAAGACTTAGCTGGAATGGCCTGCTCTTCCACAGCCTCCAGAGACTATCAGTGACTTGAGTCATAGCAATTTGCTGCTGTTTAGGATACTGTGCATCAGTGATTTTGTCCTTGTCTCAGGAACCACTGAACTTCATCCAGTTCTGAAAGGTCAATACAAGTCCCTGCATGCCGTTTATTCTTCAGCTCTGGGCTGTAGTTAATGAGGGAGGAGGAAGCACTATAGGAGGGAGTCTTTGCTGACACTGATCCATATGACCAAACTAGGTAAACTAGTATAAAAGGCAGTAATGGAAGTTCAAGTCCTAAGACCCCAGTTGCTCTGGGTAACCAAAAGCAACCTTACTGTCACTTCATCAGGTGGAACAGTGGAGCTTGGTGCTAAACTACTGATTTTTTTTTTCCGCTTCCTTTTCAAACTCTGTCAATATAACAAGTCTGATTACTTGGGTTTTGTGAGAGTGAAATCAGACTCACTCTCTGAAAGAGGGATAACTAAGCTACATGCCCCAAATATTAGTTATTGCAATGGCTTTAAGAACTTTGGTGGAGTTTYTTCTTCCTTGTCTCAGTGCACAGTATTCCTCATGTAGTTTTGTGGCACTGTGTGTAGTTCAGGAAATGCTTATCTGTGACTCTCCTGTCAGTTAACCCCTCTCTCCAGTCTAACTCTCAAACTTGGGCAGTGGCAACTCTGGTGGAAATTGTGATGATACTGTTTATACTTCCCTTTCAATTATAAAAAGAATGTTATTTGTATTTGTGAAAATACAGGGCAGTTACCAGTATGGATGCACTTTACAGCTGTCAGAAAAGCTCACTGATTGTTACTGCAGCTGCTATAACAATAGAAAACCAAGTCTGTTTTCCTACTGGTGGTTCTTGCTGCTGTTTAGCAGGGGAGGGAGGAGATTATCCTGTGCCATTTGAGGAGAATATTGTTTAAATAGAAAAACTCTTAATATACCCCTTAATTAAACCTGTGTTTATTAATTTACCCAATCTGAGCATTAATTATGGCTTGCTTGCCATATGTTCTTCTAAAACTTCTTCCACACTATCTGTGGTGCAAGTACAGTCAATTTCTTATGGGTTTGATTTGGTTGACAAGGCTATGAGACAAAGAAAATACATGGTGGAGGAGAAGTTGAAAGACTCCCAGAGCACTTGCTGCTTTGCAGCAATTTAAGGGTGCCCTGGGAGGCTGCAACTTGGAAGGAGAGAACTTTGGGACTAAAGAGAGGCTCTTACAATGCACCTTGTGGTTCAGAAGTCTCTCTTTTTTGATGTTGAACCACACCAGGATGTCGCTGTCTGTTTTTCTTCCTCTTCTATGATGTAGGAAGAAAGATAAACAGCAGGTAGAGTACTACTGCAAACCCAAAGACCCCCRTCAGACTTTCCATGTGACCTTGGCCAAGTCACATGGGCTGTAATTAGATGAGCAGCTACCAACTGCTTCAAGCGGCTTAAGAATTTACTGCCTTCTAGCCAGAAATTACCACCCCTTCTTCTGAGGCCATGAGTCCATTTGGACACAGAGTAGAACAGCAAGCAGGGGCTGGCATATGCTACTTTGTTTCTGCTCTGCACTGAAATGGACTGGGAATGCACAAAGAACATGTCCACTGTCAGTTACTTCTCCATTAGCTTAATTTGATGGTATGAGCACCTCCTTACCTCACAGATATGGGGAGAAGCTTATTAGCTGCTCAGATACTGTGAAAATGACAGCCAAATACAATAGAATTGGAACTTCAAGTATAGTATTAAAGTAACTAAACAAGCAGAGCTTGTTTTGTGATGACTGCTTTGTTGTATAAACAGATTTTCTGGGACCTGTAAGGGTTCTTTCCAGATCTGCCCTGGTGTCACAGGACACAAACCTTAGATTCCTAGTCCTCTCTCTAAAGTCTTTATAGCCAGATCATCAGGGAGTACATTTACTACCCCCATGCCCTGAGCAATGCAAGTGATAGATGCTCAGTTATTCCTAGTTTCTGTTCTTTTATGTCTCTGTCTCAAATTACCCATCTCTAAAAATGGGCAATGTCATACTTAATGACAAGGCTGCTTTTGTGTATTGGCTAGTAATGTACTTTAACCATGAGGAATGTTGGATAAAGCTATGTAATACAGCACTGTTATGACAGATTACGTTTACTTTTGATACACTCTATTGTTTTGTAGCTCTCCTGACCCAGAAGTTTCCAGTAGTTAAATTACCAGGGTGGAAAGAGCTAATGCATAGTCACAGTCCTAGCTCTGTTGGTTTGTTTATATTCTACCAGCTTGGGGACCATGCTGTCCTAGCTGCACAGCACTGCAAATTAGCATTCATTATTTCAAAAGCCCTCTACGTCTAACTCCTCACCTGTTGTCTTTAAAATGCACTGAGCTAGGCTTTTGTTTTAGGCTTTTAAAGGAGCTACAGGACTTTGGGCTTCTCGCTTTAGCAGTCAGTGAGCTAGATTAAGTCTTAGGAAAGCATTTTGTTCATCTGGAGGGAGCCGATTCCCCAGGTATTGCATCTAAAACTGCTGCACTTCACAGCAGCAGTGACTGATGCTCTCTGCATTGCTCTTAGTGCAGCACAAAAAATGAGAGGGAGAGGAGATGTGCTGGCTTCATGTTCATTCAATTGCTTGTATGCAACAGAGATTTTACAGTGCACCTGACAGCGCAGATAACTTATCTGCTTTCTCCTTCCTCCTTACCCTCTTCATTTCCTCAGTCCCGAGGAAGTCAGAGACAGAGAAACCGGAAGTAACACAGCAGTGTCGCTTTCAGCTGTAGCCTGGCAGAGGAGTCCGAGGGACAGAGTAACAAACTACTGTTAGAGGAGTGGTACCAGACTGTGCTTGTGCAAGCAGCAAAGAGATCAAGGGTCCATGGGCAGCTCACCAGAGCACAGCCGCACAGGTCTGGGTTTTGTAGGCTCAGTGAAATCACTTGCTGTGAATGCAGAAGGATAGGCACCTTGCAACAATAGAAATGCTAGTAAGACTTTTAACCGGAGGGGGGAGACCTGGCAGTCTGACAAGAGTGGCTGGTGTCCTTCTTGCAAGCCTCTTCATGCACCTGTCTGAAAAACTTTGATGTCCTGGGGCCTGCCTGGCCACCTATGAGGTAGAGTTAGAGCTGCCTGCCACTCCTGCTGCTAGTACTGAGGAAGTAAGAGGAAAGGTGTGCGTTTTGTTACAGCTATTTTCTGCTTCTGACAGCCATCAGGCTGAGGTCCCTGCAGCTACTCTGGCTGCCAGTGCCATGGTACCCCATGGCACAGAGAAGCTAAAAGCAGCCCAAGCAGCATTGGCCCTCTGCTCCCCCCAGCCCCCAAATCTACTAGCTCAAAAAGTGATACCACTGACAACCGCCACCCGTGGAGGTATATGTGGAGGTTATGTCTGCTGTGGAGAAAGGGCACACAGTAGTAGTGCACTAGGCATTCCTTTCTGCATGTTTAAAATCACTCTTCCACTGATCTGTTCTGCCTGTCCTTCCAAGATGCTGAGGTCAGTTACCTGTGTTGTAGGATCTCTTTCCTGAAAGGACACAACATGTACTAGGGATTCTCTGTAGGAGAAATGATCTGCAATCACAGAGCATTGCTGCTCACAGCAATGTGAAGCTCACAGTGGTCCTATGAATTAAGAGAGGATTATCCCTCTCCCTGTATCCCTACCCCTGTGTTGCGCAAATAGAGATGAAACATACTGGGCCAGCTCTGCTATTCTGGTAGATACTGGTCTTTTCTGGTTGTTCCAGCTATTGAATCATTTCAAATTCCTGGATAGGTGTGGAGTGACCACTGAGTCTTGCATGTGCTATCAGGTTGCCTTTTCTCTTAGGCCACTCTTGGGCCATGAGGCCTTACAAGTGTAGATATCCAGTCCCTGAAAACAGCCACAGCTTGGCTGAACCCAAATTCCTTAGATGTGTTTATCATACSTGTGGGAATTATGCTTTACCAGTCATATCTTATGTTACTGCTGTTGAGATATTCAGAAATTGCTCTGCCAGAATAGTGCTTGGTATCTGCCTTTTGGCAGGCAACCTTCTCATCTTGACATCCTGGGAAAAATAGATAGATCGTACTACTTAGTTCCCTCCATTTTGGAAGTTACAGAAGGTGTTTCTTGTTCCTCTTCAGTATGTGCCTGTCTAATCAGAAAAGGTGGTGAGACTTCAGTCATTGCAGTGTGCTACCAGTGACTTAAAATACCCTTTGGTTTGAACTTGATGAGTCTGCACTAGTGGTACAGTGTCTGCTCTTTTGCTTTTGGTACCACCACAGACTATATCATTTCCATTTTGTTATTTATGCATGCATTTTATTCAAATAACCATTTATTGTGAAGAGCTAATTTTTCTTCTTCTGCAGCATAGCCCATTGCTCCTCTGAAAAATTCTTCTAAGCTAACCATGCTCTTTTCATTTGCCTTTCCTTACATGTTCCTTGTACTTACTAGAAACAGCTGTGCCAGGTTAGCTCAAAGTCTCTGTGTCCTGTCTCTGCAAGTGGCTAGGAGCAGCTGTGTAGTGTGGGGCAACCAGGCAGACAGCCTGTGGGTGGCTGGTTGTGATTACTGTAGTGTTTGCAGAACAAGATAGAGCTGGTGATGTGCCACAGGGGATACTGAGATAACGGGATTTTGTGACTTGCCAGCAGTGCAGCATTCCTGATCCCAGTGGAATACTCTCAGTCACCCTCCCTGGCCTCGTCCCCATTTTTTTTCTTGTCAAATCCTATCTCTGTCTGGTAACTTGATTATGTGAGCTTGGTTACTTGGGACCAGCCTTTGCTCCAGATGGCGACAGCACTTACTTTTTAGATCATCACTTTCTGCTGTTCCTCCCTGACCTCACTGCTTTTCCTCATCCCTTTATAGTCTCTCTTCTCTCACAGAGTCACACACCAGAAAGAAATTTTCTTAGCCTATCTCCTAACTACACAGCATGCTTCTCTATGGGRGGTAGGGGGAAGTGGTTTTCCAGATTCAAAATTTCATAGATGTGTTAGAATATATTATAGTCCTGAAGTATCTGGGTCTTTCAGTAAAGGAGTGGAAATTAGGTGTGAATATTTCCAGAAGACTACAGGTAAAATTGGGAAAAAAAATCCTAACAAAAGAGCACATAATCTTCCAATGTAAAAGAAACCATTACATTCCCAAGTGAATTACTATTAGCAGTAGATGCTCTGTCAAAAGAACTTTGTGTCTGGGAGAAGTCCTATTTTATCATGCAGCTATGAACTTCCTTACAGAGTTACTGACACCTGCTGGTAAACTTTGAAAAGCGTATTTTTTGAAGCCATTCTGCTGCCACGTGTTTATGTTGCTTCTCCTTCCCCTTAATTCATTTTTTTTTTTTTTATTACCAAATACTTCTGCATGGAAAAGAGATTCAGTATTTGATAGTTTGTCTGCTCCTACTGCTTCTTCCCTGCTTGAAGTCATTGTCAACTTGTGACATAACAAGTGGCTGTTGTGGAGGTGGTTATGTCATAAGAGTGTCGTCTCAGGTGGGGAGAATAAACAGTAGAAGCAGAAGAAATGTAATTATGCTGGTTTCATCTTAGCTACTGTAGTAATAAAACCAAAAAACCACAACTCCTAGTCCCTGCAGATAGGTAAAATCATTTTTAAATTGAGCATAGCTCAAAAGTTTTCCCTATCATATCAGGTGCTCTTTTGGATTCTGTTAATTTGACAACCAAATTATCTATTGGAAGACAAGAAAAGATTGTTTTAATACTGTGTATTATGGGTTTTACTTAACTTTTTATTCTATGTCACATATAAGAGGGAAGTAGATTTTTGCAACATAGTAACAGATGCCAACTCTAGTACAATAACTTRAAACAAAATGTAACCCTGAGAACATTGCTTTAGATGTCTGCAGGCACAGCTGTAATAATTATTCAAATCTTTCTTTTAGCAGGATACCTTGGTGTCATGCAAAAAAGAGGGAAGGGCCAAATGATTATAGAATACCAGATACAGAAGCTTTAATTGCAAGGAGATTGAGTAAAGGCTTTAATTTGAGGATTTAAGATGATTGCAATGCTTTCTGCAGAGCCTCTGCAGAATCAGTTGCATCAGGAGGAAGTTTTGCGCTGTCCTTACATACACAGAAGTATTCTTGAGCAGAACATGTTTCTCTGTTGAGGCACTCTCCTTTCCTTCCCCCTCTCCTTGTAGAGCAATGGAAGTAGTACTCTGAGACATCATTTAGCCCAGCATCTTCTCTGCCCAATTAGCAAATATCCTGCATCACTGATTTTAAGAATTAATGTGACCATAGTCCTCTAACTAGTTACAACATATTGACTCCCTCTTGAGCAGTATTAATTTCAAGTTAACAGGTAATAATATATGGAACACTAAAAAGAAAGGTTTGCTTGGACTCTTCTATGACAGCTTTTTAAATGAGGGCTCAGTGCTGCCAGTTTTCTCCCATGTGGCCCCCTTTTAGTGCTGGCATTGATCTATTCTTATTGCTTAAACTAAATAACTGGCTGTGCACCTTGCATGCACATTGTGTTCCCAGGTAAGTTGACCCAAGTTTGCTTACATAGCCCTGATCATAGCATCTGTGAGCCTTAGTTTGCAAGGGATCAAGTACACTTACCCGCTTCCTAACTCAGCCACCAAGCCCCTCTGTCCCCTTGAGGGATTCCTGTATTCTTCTTCATGTCTCAGTTTTCCCACTGTAAAATGAGGCTAAAATTCCACCTGCAAGGTGAGGTGTACAGTAGTAATAAATACTTCAGTAGATAGGGAGGGCATCCACTGAAGCTTCCTTCATTTTCTTCATTCTCTGGGAAGAGTTAAGCTTGCAGGAAAGGTGGATTCCTTCTGAATCTTGTTAATCACTGACCTCATGTCTGTATCACTTCTCTGGCCCTTATGCTGTTTCCCATGAATCTTCTGATAAATCCGTCTTTTCAGCTGGCTTTCCGTGCACTCCTGTAGAGAAACCATATATGCCAGTTGCAAATACCTTCTTCTAATATTTCCTTTTGTTAGTAGTAACTTGCCCCTTGGAACATCAGCACAATGTCCAGCTTTACCGACTGATACAATGGTCAGTATCAGACTACTGACCATGATTTCACCGTCCCCATATGTACATTATGAGGACACTAACCCTTTTTTTTATGCACCAGCACATAACTAGTGATGATTAATCTACAGAATGTTATGTTCACATGCTATCAATTTAATGATTCCAAGGTCTTCCTTTCTGTTGCTTTTATTTCTACCATTTCTTGTCTTTGGCTCTCATCATGAAGAATGGGATCTTCTTCTGTACTTAACTGAAGTTCATAGTAGTCTCATTAGCTTATTCCAATGAAGATGAGTTTTTGTCATTACTTCTGTGTATAAATTTATCTTTCCATGGTTTTCTTTCTAATATTGCTTGCATCTGAATACAAATCCTGCTAGAACAGATAAGATATTCTGGGTATTGGGGGCAAGAAAAGCTGTACTGCAACTTGATCTTATTCCTTAATAAGTAGAAGGTGAAGTAGGATGAGCTCAGGCAGGCTGAGCCCCCTCCAAGCTTAATGGACTACAGCATTTAAAGTGGGTAGGTTCTATTACTCATGTTTATTCTTGCTCTCCTATTTAATCCAAACCCTTGAAACATTGGGAAGAATTTTTTTCAAGTGTTCTGTATCTTCACTTTGGATTTGAGAGAATAGTTCATACTGTATGTTCCTGGGTTACATGCAAGTCATCTGTAAAAAGTGAAAATAAGTTGTCCATTTGATTATCTCCCTCCTGTTTGTATCTGTGCCTTTTTCTGCCCTGGAGTTATGGGCCCCTTCATTTATTAGTGTTGCCTTTATTCTCTAGACCTTCAGTTGCTGTAATTTCTTGACATTGCTTTATAGTCAGGCTTTTGTCTCTCTGAGTGCATTACACCTCCAATGCTGAGGTCAGCCATTGAGTTGATTCCATCCAAAAAGCCAAACAAGGTACAGATGAAAATTCCTGGTTTCAAGTAGACTTAAGCAAAAAAAAAAAAAAAACCTTCAGAGAGCCTATGAAAAGTCTTGGACTGTCTGCTTTCTTGCAGAGAGCAATGTGGCTTGAAAAATAATACGTACTTCACTATTTTTATTGCACAGACCATGTATGGGATATGGGCAAAATTTGAGAATCACTGAATATATTCATAACTGTGCACGTAAAATCTGCAATCAAATTGGCTATCATCATGCCATCAGGTTTTCTTCTATGGTCGTGGCAGACTTAAATGGGTAGCAAATGCTGGCTTTGCAGCTGACTTCTCAATCATAAAAATACTGCTGTCCTTGCATCTAACTGCTGTCACATAATGCAGCTTCCCTATTCCCAGCATTTGTTCAGAACTCAATTTCAGTGCCGCTGAACTGATGATAAAACCTGAATACTGACAGCATGAACAACTGACATTCTTAAAGGTAAACATGAAGACTTATCACTCAGGAGCTGCTACTGCAGATTGTGATAGGGAGGTGGTGCATGTCAATTCAAGATGAGAGACTGCAACAAAGAGGGAAAGAAAATTCTCAGTGCAAAATTCAACTGATAATGGAACGGTATTTAATAGTTCTGACTTACGTGATTGGAAGGTAATTGACCCAAAATTAACCCAAGGTCACAGTTAAATACATTCCCAAACTGCTCAAACAACATGAGATCTAAAGATGCTTTTTCATTTTCACCTTATTTTAGCTTGATTTTTTTTTTTTTTCCCCCCCCTAATGGTAGGAATGCTGTGAATTTAACAAGACTGTGGTGGGCAAGAATTCTAAATGATACTGTATGAAGGGGTTTTTGTGTTGCTCTCTGCCAGTTGTTTTCTTGTAGGTAGCAGGTCTCAGACGTCTAAAACTTTTGAGTATCTGGATTCAAATTACCCTGCTTTCTAATGAGGTTGGCCTTTCCTTTGCTCCCTGATCTTCATTCATAGATTCTCTGGCACTAGAGAATATGCAGTATTGATCAGTTCTGAGGCACGCTGTCAGGGCTATCTATGGCATTAGGTATTTTTTCTGCTTTCCACTGTACTATGTTTTAGCCTGTACAGGCCAACTCTGTCTGTGTTCTCCATAGGGCCAATTATCTCTAGTGCAGATTCAGTCCTGTACAGTTTTGTTTCTAGTTTTGCATTTAGCCAGTAGGACTCCTCATCACCCTCCACCACAAAACCTGCACTCAGCTGCTGCTTCATCCTGTTGCTGCCTATGCTTCAGAGCCATTTGCTACTCTGAGCTGTGCCACACCTGAACTGCACTAGAATTTAAAAAATAAGTCATTCTCTGCTTCTTATGCCTAGGAGGCTGATCTGACAAGCATGCCTTAACTCCACTGGGGCCTCGTCTTCTAGCCAATTCATTTGAGATTTTCAAATCCCTGTTCTGAGTCAAAGATCCGAACTAGGGACAGCCCTGTGGTTCCGCAGGTGAGTGGCATTTCTGCTGTCTAGGAGTGGATCACAACGTCATTGCCACTCTTTGCTCTACTGAATATTTGGATACTTTTATGGGGTGGACCAGCTTCTATATAAGAATTTGAGAATATATGGCAGCCCATGGCAAAGCAGAGTTTTGGGACACAGCAGATCTGGGTTCAGTGTAAACAAAGGAGACATCTTAATTCAAGTCTCCTGCAGCCTCAGCCACTAGGTCTGTGTGGAGGGAACAGCTTCTCATCCATCCATTTTGCAAGAAGGAACCTGCTCTGATAGGTACTGGGCAGATTCATTGCTAGGTGTACTGAAAGGAGGTGAAGTATCTAATATCTTTTCAGTATTCTGTAGATGTCAACATCCCATCAACTCCAAACTGTTTTGATACCCGTGTCCTGTACAATCACTGGAGAGTCATCTGGGAACCTGAGAATTCCATTTGATCTAAGGTTATCTAAAACTTTGGATATGCATTTCATTGAATCTGCCCTTAGTACTTAAGAGGGAGAAGAAAAAAAGGGACAAAGAAGAGTGACTGATATGGGACAGGGCAGCAAGTAGGTGTGAATGCAAACTGACACAGAGAAGCAAATAACCCCTCCCCAGTACTTTGGGAGTTCAGAATCTAATTAGCTGACAAGTTTCCCTCAAGCTCCTAGTGATAAGGTTAAATATCTTGCCCAGTGACAGGTGAATGAAAAAGGAGATCTTCTAACAGTGCTGCTACTCCCTGCGCGACTGCAGTTGGTGACTCCATTTAAAGAGGGTAATTCAGACCTCATCAGTGTCTTCCTGATTTCACATTGTGAAGCTGTTTATCATGAAGGCCATTTATTTCCTGGCCCAGCAAGGGTCAGGTGGATAAATGATTAGATATATGCTGCACATCCAGAGCTTATAAATATCTCCATGAATCTGGAAAGAGGCAGAGATACTTCTCAAGAGGGAGGGAAAGGAGTGCTAATTGCATTCAYATTCATCACTTCAGGAGCATGGGTTGTTGATAAGGTGTTGATAACTAAGATAACAAGCTGCATCCCCATATAACATCCCATTTCTACTTGCTGCCTTGCTTACTAAAGTACTTCTACAGTATGTAGAAGTATGCAGACAGTTCTGTCCTCATGCAGGGTTTCTTTCTTGACCTGCTGTTTGTATGAAAAAGCTAAGGAGAAACTATAGCATTAAACCTTTTTCCTCCCCTTCAATACAGTATCAGGTTTCTGAAAAGACCACTAGCACAGGCTGAATCCTAGCCTTGCTTTACCACTGCTTGCTTGATATGGTATATAATAGGATGTGCTGTATGTGGGATCTCTTAGAACAGGGTTACTGTATTTGAGCCTCTTATGAGATGCAGCTGAGGGCTTCAGTATTCCAAGGTAACTTCTTAATATTATCTTTATTGGGGGGTCCCCCTGCTACTGTTAATTAACCTGGGTAGAGCGCTATTGTTTGCCAAGCAGAGATAGCAGTGTGAAGAAGTCTTGCTGCAAGAGTTACCAGGTTTAGTAACTCTAGTTACTTTTGTTTTATTGCTGTTGTCTGTGGGGAAGGGAACTTCTGATCCCTTCCGCCAAATAAAGGAAAAGTATGCTGAACTTGAATTCAATKAGGGTTGTTTAAATTCCATCTTTAATCTGTGCTGACTTCTGGCATAGAGGGCCCTGGCTCCTCCTTTGAAGAATGTTTTACCACTTAAAGTCCAGTATTGTCCAAAACTTCAGGTGTGTTTTAATTACCTTGTCTAGGAGGATAGGCAGAGCATAGGCAGTTTGGATGGCTCTCCAGGGCTGGAAATCCATGGGAGGATTTCTTAAAGTGTACTGGGAAAATCTGTAATCGTTTCCTGTCTTGGAATTGGATCTAGTACATGTAGGAACTTTGTGCTGTTTTGACTTCTTATGAGGCTCTGTTTGGGTCAATAAAGATATTTTTAGGTAAGAGCTGGCCAACTGGTACCTACAATGTTAAGGATATCAGTTTTCTCTCTTACTCTGTTTTCTAATGCCTGCCTGTTTTAAACAAGCACTATATCATACCAGTGTGAAAAGAAGCTTTCAGTGCATGGGTTAGAAGGTGCTAAAGAATGAATGGATAGTCCTGATTCTGCCCTTTTGTATGTCTGCTTTATGATAGTCTTCAAATTTATAGTTATGTTCCATATTTTTGTTTTAAACAACTATGCGTTCCTGTACAGAGTGYGGCAGCAGACCAGACAATGAAAGAAAGTGGATTTTTTTCCATGTTCAGCACTTTCTTTCATGGTGTATTTGTGTGTTTATGTGTACAAGCCTTAGCCTATGTGTAATGCCTTAACCTAGTTCTTTGTATTCGCTATGAAATCAGCTTCATAGAGGCTCATGACGGTAACCTCCATCATGAATCACAGAGGGAGGRAAAAACACACCTTAAAAATACTGCTTTAGACAGTTAAATGCTAGATTCCCTGGACTTACATAGACAAGCCTACTTCAGTTCTTCACAGAGTGTGTGGCTACTTTAGCAAAAATAAGCATATAAATAATTGCTGACTGTTTGAGACACCTGTGCAGAATCTGAATAACTTACAAGTTGCTTTGTCATGTCATGAGTATAGTTGAAATGTAATCTGAGTGTGGTAGGAAGAAGAGACTTGGAATATAATCTTTGGTGAAGGGTATTTCTTTACCTCAGGAACAAAGAGGTCCAGTTTTGAACTTCAGAAATAAAAAGTGTTTGAGGACCCTGAGGAAAGTAAAAATGTAGCACCTTCATAACTGGCAGATCTGTTTTTGTGAGAGATAACAAATATGAATGTTTGAGTTTTGTAATACAGACAGCAAGAGCAAACGGCTTCTGGAGATCAAGCAAGATTCTCCTTGTCCCTATGCATAATCAAGGGACCCATTGTCAGCGAGGTCTAATTGCTACAGGTTTGCCTGGTGTGTACCTTAGTGAACTGCAGGGAGTCATATCTACTGATAATCAGAAAGAAAGAATAGAACTTAATTTTTGAGATCTCAAGTTGAGTTTGCAAGGCAACAGCTAAGAAGAAAAACATTTCTTTACCTATAAACAAGACAAACCTGATCAGTAAGACAATAAGACAGAATAAATGTGTAATCTCACAATGCTTTTACTGAGCCACTTTTCAGAGCAGAACACCACTTTGTATTCACTTCAGACATTTTTTTAATCTCTGAGGGACCCTGAAAAAATAGAATAAAAAGAGGCTCCCAGAGCTCTCAAATGAGGTAATTGTACACAATATTGCAAAAACAAGAACAGAAATTGACCTCCATGTGTCCAAAAGCAGTAGTCAAAGCTGTTATACTTAAGCAGTGGAATTTATTAAAGCTAACTCTCATATGATTTTGTCACAGATCGGTTTTGTCAGAGTGGTAATGTGACACATAGACTGTTGAAAAACTGCTGCCAACAGAATGCAGCTCATTCTGAGACTCATTTTCCTACCAGAAGATGGTTGAATTTGTATCCTAGGTGAATAATAACATACTCAAATCTCTGAAATTAATAAAATAGCTCCTAAGAGTATAATTCCTCACCCTCAGTCTCCATGCGGATTATTGGGATATATTCAGCAGCTGCTCTTCATGTGAACACCTACACCTATTTAATTTCTTTTGCCTGTGTTACTGAAAGCAGATGACGATGATGAAAACCCCTTCTGCACATCTGCATGGCAAAAATGTTGCTGCATTAAGTCTTCAAACAAGTCCCAGGTGTGCCATGAATGTCTAAACATTCTGTTGATTCCATGTTTTTTCTTGTCAATGTCTCACTGAAGAAGTGCATCTCTGAAATAACAAATTTGGGCCATCTTAGAAAAATATACATTTGCAGTACTTGTTTGTCTCCTTATTCCTTGCTCTCGTCATGAAAAGGAGCTGCTACTTAGAAAAAATTATTGGTTGCTGAAAATCAATGAGCATAAAGTAGTGCTACTAGCCAGGAAAATAACTCTCTAAAATTACGATGGGCGAGGGATAGCCAGAAGGATGCTATTCTATGGAAAGTACTACTAGGTATAGACCTAGTCTCTCAGGGGGTTAATTTAATAAATGCCTTACAACTTTATTTTTTAGAAAGTCTGAGATAATTGCTAATCAGGCCTTTAAATATGAAATAATGAAGACAATCAGATTTCTTTCCTTCCCCCTCCTTTTTCCTTGAGGGATGAAAGTAGTCCTTTATACTTCAGAAGCAGTTCAAAACACTAATTCAGGATTGTACCTGCAGACTCTGGGAAGTATAGGAATTATTAGTTTTTTATTCTCTAAAAGGTTAATTCAGAGTCATTTTCTCAGCTTCTAACCATAGGCTGAAACAGAGGATAGAATGGGCAAATGTTATGGTGTGCTTTGTGTAGGTATTCTGAATTCTGAGACTCAAAGTCCTGATGAAGATGGCTTGAATGTATGCACTGTTCTGAAGCAAGTGTGATACACTTGCCAAAATTCCATCCCAGTTAAGATGGCTAATTCGGTCACAGCATTACCTGGATTTGAGGTTTTCCTGGCACTGAGAATGTGAATCAGGCTAGATTATTTGAGAATTTTCCTGTGTGAATCATGGGGGGTTTAGGTATGGGATAGAATCTAAAGAAAGAACAATTGCGTTTTTTGCATGTAATGGAAAGATTAAGTATTTCACCTCCTGGCTCTGTAGAGAAGTCTGATAAAATAACTGCTGCAGAAAAGATTCTCACTCCCATCGCTGTTCAGAATATTTATATGGGAACATTAAAAGTTATTTAGGGTGTCATACTTGAAATCCAGTGTTTTACTATCTTTTCTGCCACGAACTGGAGCAAACAATTTTTTTTCTGGGTTCCTCTTTTAGCTGGGACTTGAGTTTTTTTAAATGAAAAACAAAAGTTGTTTTTAGCATTATGAATTACACTCTTTCAGCAAAATTTTGGGGATGGTTTGGAATTAAATTGGATCTTCTATATGGTTTCATTCCAAGTTCAGAAATGTTTGCTCTAAGATTTTTTTTTTTTTCCCCCTTCTCTGTAGTCTTTAACATTTCCTGCACCTTAGTTCAATTTAGCTCCTTGCCCAGGTTGTGAGCACACTGGTTGTAAAACTGACTGGAGAGCAGGTGAATATGATGGTTGTGAGGAGTTTTCTCTACCCTGTTGTGGAGGGTGAAGGCTTTTGGTGGTTTGTGATCACATTATTGCTCCCACGTTCTTGCTCCGATCTTCAGCTTAGGTTCATGTTCGTCATCATATCATCACTTTCTCATGGAAACGAGCCATAGATTGCAGAAGAGCCAGCTATTGGCAATGAGATCTGTTGGATTCAGACTAATTACTGCTAGACAGACATGTATCTGTTCTGTTAGCACAGTAATTCCTAATTCTTCTTTCATCTAGGACCAGCAATTGCGTCCCAGGTAGAACAGAGCAATTCTGCTTCTCCTACATGCTTCTAGACCATCTTCTTCGCCTTCATTCTCCATTTCTGTATTTGCAGAGGGATGAGAGTGAAGAGGGTCCCCCCCCCCCYACATTCCAAATCTATTTCTGCTCCCATACCCTGAATAACAAAATAATTAAGTCAAAATAGCCACTTGGGTTTCTCCTGTTTTGAACAGAAGTGTTTGAGCAGTTTTTTGTGTGGGGGCGTAGGACTTTTGTTTCACTTAAGTTTCTTTTTGCCCCAAGATAGGATGAAATGAAAGTTTGGAATTACAATTTCTTTTTTACTAAATGGAAATTCAGCTTTTGTACTCACTGTCTGGTGAGTTAAGACCTTTGGAAATTATGCCATTCGCACTAATGGATTGTTTATTTTGAATAATTCTGAAAGGCACTCTGGCATTTTTCAGTAGAAATTTTCTGCAAGGTGGTACATTTTGCGTAAAATACTTGACATTTTAAAATTTGCTTGGAAAGGTAAATGGATTGAAATGTTAATATGTTATAGTGGGTTTCGATGATGAAAAATTCAAAAGGTCTCCTGCTAACATTTTCAGGTCAGGAGATAGTTCSACTATTACGAGTTAAAATAAAAGGGTTTCCTACATAATGCATGAATGGTGTATAACTTCAAAGGGAACTTTCCTAGAGCAAAGTTCTACCCTGTTCTTGCCTAATTTCTCTTTATTGGGGGTGGGTGGGAAGTAAGGGAATAGGCACACTGGGTTGCTTGGAGGATTAGTAAAATTAGTAAAGGCTTTCACTTCCACAGTAGATCACTGGTCTGAATCCAGCAGAATACTTTACTACCAGCCAACTGTTTGATGGTCTTTTGCTGAATACCAGCCCCCTGGTACAGGGGGCCCCCTGGGAGGGTGATGATACTGCAGTGAATATCTACTTGAGTTTGAGATAGAATGAAAACCTGAAGTCAGCATTATAAAACTCCTTGACCTGAGGATGTAGTGAGTTTGTGATATAGTTTCTGGAGGGAAAAGGTCTTGGTCATATGACTGTTTTATCAGATTGCACTAATACCTTCTTGAATCATGGGACTGAAGAGGCTGCTGAATCTCAGCAGCTGTGCAATACAGACCTCAGGGCAAACAGAGGCTCCATTTTAAAACTGCTTTAGGCTGGGTCTTTTGCCCTCGTTACTCCTGTTGGAAAGCTGCCTCAGGTTCCTGTAACAGCCTTTCCACCCTGCTCAGGGCTGACTTTCCTGTTCCAGATCCTGAGGGRGAGTTTCTCTGAACATGACAGACGTAAACTTCGAGCAGGGCAGACGTGGGGTACATGCACAGCAGTTTGCTGTGCTGTAGTTGGAACAGAGAAGTCCAGTTTCTTTAGGAGGTGTTGTGGTCACTAAAAGACATTGCCCAGACTCTTGACCCTGTGTTGCATAGAGATGTTCTATACATGTTTCCAAATACATGGAGTTCTATTATGCACTAGGAAACCAGGAGAAAAATGCGTGCCTTTTTTTTTTTTTTTTTAAACATGATGCCTCTGCAATAGATGTGACGAAATAATTAGTTTTGAGTTGTTCAGCTATTATTTAAATTTAAAATTAGGATCCAGATATGTCTCAAAAACAAACAAACAAAAAAACCCTTTACAGAAATTGTTCGATGGCTCTTAAATTCTRTTTTTCTGCTTTGACAGCTATTTTGCCAGTGATCACTCCAACTCTGTTTAAAAGAAATTCAGTTCTAAAGAATAGTTTTAAGATAGCTTTATGTTTCCCAGGGACTGGGAATCATGCATGTAATTTTTCAAATTAATGACAAGACTTGGATGGAGTATGTACTTTTAGAACAAAACCGTCTCATTAAAAAGCACTCTGTTTAGACAGCTCACAGCAAAAGGAGATTAAATTGCTAGATCAGCCTTTTATATGGCTTGATTGATTGATGAGAAAACTATGCTGCAGTATTCATTGTTTATCTAATGTCACTTGGTCAGTGGCACTAAAAAACCACAAATATTTACTGGATGCAAGATTAAAAACTGATAGTGCAGAAATGTGTGATTAGTTTCAGTAAAGATTCCTGTATCTCATCAGGGGCAAAAAGTTAAGAAATCTTGAAATAGTAATGAGGTGCACTGTGCAGTGTAACCAGGAGAGATCAGACATGGTCGTCTTCATAGAAAAGGGCTTCTTCATGATCTCTTTTACTGAAAGGCATTGCAGGAGGAACTTGCATGTGTTTATAAACACATCTGCTTTCTCYTTTTGCCATTGCTTGTCTTGCTACCCCTCCCCAAAATAAGCAACCCAAACTCTTGATGGATGTCCTTTATTATCACTCTTGGGATGTATCTTACTCTCTGTTGGTTTATACCTGTGCATTACAAATTATGTCCACCTAGCTGCTGCACTTTTATCTGCAAGAGGAGATGGGAGCTTATCTATATGATTGTCCAGTTTAGGCATCATATATATTATTTTGATTAGAGTGTTTCTATGAGTTATATTATCAGAATGATAGAGAATGTGAAAGATGTATTATCACAATGATACCCATTTAGAAAAAAACATTGTCATCTAGTGACAAGTACAGCATGGAATTATTGCATATACTGTCTTATTCCCCCTAGCTGTAGAAGTGAATTTAACAAATGTTCGCTTTTTATAATCTTTTTTTCCTCTGTAAAAACAGACTTGGAACCCTGTTTCTTCTGTAAGTGCACATCCTGAATAATAAACAGGTATTACTTGTTCATTTGCAGGGAATCCTATGTGGATTTTTTTTTTTTTTAACATGCTTATCTAAATGTGGTATTTGTGAAAATGAGTCTCATATGAGCTGTAGGTTAATGTAATGTGAAAGAAATACTGGGCAAATTTTCTCCAGCCAGTCTGGAAATTCAGCCATGATCTGTGGATTGTTATCTTGGCTAGTTTACATCATTCCCCAGTGAGTCAGTTTGAACTGTGTTCCTTTATTGGATTATTGTGTGTGCATGTAATTCTCAATGTATTTGCATTCTTGAGGCAGTGGACAGTAAGGTAACTTAACACCTGCTGTCTATGAACTCTGTCAACAAATGGCCTTCTCTTAGTGGGGTTTAGAGTTACTTCATGTTTCAAAGGTGGAGATTTCAAATCCTGTTGCATTTGTTGTTCTCTGAGTAGAGTTAGAATATGTGCCTTCTTTACCACCACCTTTTAGTCTAGTTGTAAACTAAAATTGCTTCTTTTATTCCAAAACAGAGAAAAGCTGAAACCTAGAGGGGGATCAAAACTGTTTCATCCCCTCAAGGTCGTTTTCCTCTCTAAAACTGGACAAGGTGGGAGTGTGTAAGAAAACCAAGGGGAAAATTAACCCTTGTCCCACCTTATTTACTGTGAAAGTTTCATGGTCTTGTAGTCTTAGTCTCTGCATCATATTCTGCTATTGATTTTGAGGAGGCAGAGTCTCTATAGGTGTGATGGAAAACTGCATGCATGTCCTTGTATAACTGAGGTCTAGAGCTGTAATCCCCAGAGGCAAGGAAAGGACTGTGTATTTGGATTTGCATGGTTCCTGTTGGGAGGTTTGACTTAAGCTCCTTTGTATACTCCTTCAGCTCTGTTTCAACTTTGATTTCTGGTTTCCTTCAAAAATTCTGGAGAAGGTATAAAGTAGGAGGGGAGAAGAACATTTTAAGAGGTACTGGTATATCTTTTAGATACCTCTCTCATTTCAAATAAGGGGATGCAGTGTATGTGACTGACACCTTTCTGTAGTACCTAATCTGTAGAAAGTGAGAGAATATATACTACATTCACCCTGCTGCAAAAGTCATATACTTGGGAGACTAAGAATATCTGCAATGGTTGCTCTAATGTTAATCAACAAGAATAAGCTAAACTCTACTACACAGTTTCAAAATAAGAAAGCTGCCTTTTTGTTAAAAAGTAATTAGCATAGCCTGATAGATAATAGATGATTATTGTCTTCTCACAGCAAAGCTCAGCATGGAAATTTTCACTCCAGCTGGCTGAGAGACCATTAAAATAGATTGAGTATTCTCATGGTATCTTGGCCCACATGAACAGCAACCTATTGTTGATGATCTCAGTCTCTTGCTTAAGAGTTTAAGAGTACTCAGCCTTAAGATGAATCTCATTAGAAAGATAATCTGATCAGAGAAGGGACAATATTTGGGAAGGAGGGGTTCCTCTTCTCTTTTTTTCCCAGAGGAGAATGTAATTGTTTATAGTGCTCTCAAAGCTGTGTAGATGGAGTATGTCATAAAGCAGACCCTCTGCTCCCTATTCTGACTATATATCCCGTTTCTTTTTTCAATCTGTTGCACAGAGCAGGCTCTGTCTGTGCTCCTTTTAGCATACGAGTCACAGCACCCTTTGCAACTTCACCCTAGATTTCCATCTACCTCCTTAGCCTGTGGCTGGACTGAGCTGAAGAAATTGGAAAATCCATGCTCCTGATTGCATATCCACAATTCAAAAGGGGCACATCTTAGAGGCTAATGGCAGAGAGTATGTGAAAGAGACTGGAAAGAGCTGTTCAAGAAGTGCTTTGGAAAGACAGAAGGATGCTATTTCAGTTCAGCTTTCTTCTTGAAAAGCACTGCAGGGAGTGGGAGTTTGTCAAAGAGCAGGCTCAATAAGAGAGAGCAATGCTAGCTGCCTAAGGAAGAGCAGTCATGCACAGAGCCGGGATCAGACACTGACCATTCCAGAAGTTTGCCAGTGTTGAGGTGTTTCACACAGATGCTGTACATAACCTGGAGACTTTTTAGCTTGAAGAATGAAATTCTTTACTCAGCCAAGTTTATGTTGCTTAACCCTTATTTGCATGGATTCTCTAAATTAGGGACAAAAACCTTTTCATTAAGAAAACGTGTCAGTGTGACTGGAGAGAACAGTTTCTTCTGCAGGAGAAAGCCTCTAGCCTCACAGAAGCAGGAGGATGGAGCAGCTGAGGTGGCTGGACTGAGCTATGGGGTCAGGTCGTGTGTTTTCAGCAGGCCTAGTGGAACAGAAGAATTTAGAGCGTTGCATCTGAGGATCAGATCATGAGGATGAGATCATGCAGTTAGCCCATGACTACACTAGTAAAGCTAGATTTGAATGCTGGCGTGTCCCATTGCTTTTAGCCATGTTCCTCTGGTAAGGTAGGTCATGTCAGGGAGCTAGTGTTACTTCTGTCCAGATAAAGGCTGTCCCTCAAACAAAAAGGACATTGGTTTAGAGGTATGTTGGTCTAGCACCTCTGCAGTGCACTGTGGCAGACCCACAAAAGGTAAAAATCAAACAGAATTCTTGAAAGATGTGTACAGCAGAACACCAGCTCTGCTTTAGCTTTACAGAGCAAATACAGTTTGTGGCCAGTTACGTGGGGGGTTTCTGTTACCAGAATTTTGTCATTTTTCTTCCCTTCTGCATCTGTGAGTCTCAGCAGCAGATTTGTTGCTTGGAAACTCAATTGTCTTTTTGAGTTAACTGGTAGAATAGAGTGCTCAATTTCAGTAACCTGATCACCACGACTTTTGCATAGATCTAAAATTCCTTAGCAAAGGCAATTTCTTAAGTGACAGGCTAAATGCTGCAGCTATACAAGAAGTGTTTAACAGTGTTTTCAGCAGGGGTGGAGCCGTTCTGATGTGAACATTTGTTGATATCATAGTTGAGGCATAAAATAAGTTGCATGGAAACTAACCTGTTATAAATGTGCTAGCATAAATGTGCCATTTCTACTTCCTTCTTTTCCCCAGAGTAGAAAACTACTTATGAGCATTCTGGTTGTCATCACCTGACTGGGTAAATTTGGTTTTGTTTGTTTTTTAATTTTTTGTTTGTTAAACCTTGGTTTTGCAGTATATCCTGTCAACTTACTTTGTGTCTTCTGGAGAAGTCAACTTCTAATAACTATTGAACTTGTGGTAAAGATTCAGTTACATCGTGTTTCTCTGGATTTAGAAGAGAACACAACACAGTGGTCTCTGTTATAAACATGCTGTGTTGAATCTCTTTGTACAGATAGACTAGCTGGAGCTAAATTTATGTCAAAGACAAGAGTGGTGTGTTTTGTGACTCATTGTATCTAATCTCTTGATTCAGATTATTTAGGAAGCAARCAGTCCATCCTATTCCTTGTGATTCAGATTCCCAAATCAAAAAACTGATGTCAGGAGCTTTACTCTATGACAGTTTCCCAAATAGTACGTTTGATACCTGACAGCTGCTTTTTCCCCCACACATGTAAATTTAAACAGGTGTGTAAGTGCTGAGAGCTTACTGTAAAGGGCCTATGGAACAAGAAGGATTTTGAGTTAAGGAGAATTTAGGAAGCAGCTGTAAAATCAAGAACTTTTTTTTTTTTTTTTTTGAAGTGGGTCACTGACTATCTTTTATATTATGGGGAGCAGGTAGAGGGGAAGGGTTCTGAAATGCCTCATAACACTCTTGGTCAAATTAATTTTCTCTCTTCTGTTTGAATGCATTCTTTCTCTAAGGTCCTTATTCTCAAGCTCCTGAAGGACAGGGGAAAATGGAGAAGTATATTAGGGATAGATGTTTACAGCTTGACAAGGAGATTTTTGGTGTAGATTTTTGGTTTGGTGGAATACTTTGGCTTTGGTTTCTTTCCTTGGGATTATTTGTGTGTGTGTGTTTTCTCAAGTTTCTTTTTTTTTTTTTTTAGTTTGGTTTAAAGGAGGGAGAGGGTAAATGATTGCTTGTTTTCTGGGTTTTTTTTTTTTGCTCTGTTGCCTGAGGTAACATGATTTTCACAATCCATGCAGGTTCAATGCTTAAATTGCTTACTAATGTGTTTTGGAGAACTACAGAGAAGATAGGTGGATGGAGAATATGGAAAATGGATAGAGACTGTCTTTGTTCACAGCATGGTTTGGCCAGGAGAGAAAAATAACAGAGGAAAGCCAGCTGCAGTTATGCTCAGGAATCCCAGCATGTGAAGATGGCTCTACCAACCCACAGAAAGCTTATGAGGGCTTTTGTTTTTATTGTCATATGAATTTAAATACTGGATCTTATATTCTGTGCTCTAAAGCCAAAGCTAAGAGTTATTCCTCACTCAGCTTCCAGGATGTATCATAAGGACTGAAAACTGAGCTAAATGCCAGGTTAGGCTATATGAAGGGTTAGATCAATACTTGAAATTGGCATGTGTAATGACAGCTTTGAAACCAATGCACGTGTGAGGGTGGTTGATAATTGTATCAAGAACCTCTTAAGAGTAGCTTGGGGATTCATTCTGTTTAAAATGGAAGGAAAACCTTATCTATATAACACTATGTACTACGTTTTATGGTAAGTGTCACAAATGTCAGCTTCAAAGGCTATTTAAGTGCTTTCTGCTATTGATCATCTTCAACAGTAGTAGTAAAATCACAGTTTTAGGTTACAGAGCTTGTGGGATGTGCTTTTCCTTAGGAAGGAGTGGGATGGGAGCCTTTGGGGTTTGACTATTGCTTGGATACTGTTTCTTTCTGTTTCTGGAGGGGGGGGGATTTACAGTAGTAACTGTGTGTATTTGGACTTAATCAGCATCTATTTAATATGAGATAAATGTTGGAATCCTACATTTGTGCTGTATATTTCTTTTAAAGGATGAGTGTACACTAGAAAATATCACCAGCTGTTCAGTATTTCCACATCACGCTTTTGTAAAGTTTATTGCCTTTGACTTTCTTCCATGGACTGCATAGGGGTCTGATGGTATGAGACTGTACTAAGATACTCAATTACCACTATTATTGCAGGTTAACCCAAAGCAAAGGCTGTTTGCAGTCCTGAGAAAATGCTTTGTCTGCGAGCCAGGGTTGTGAAGAGTATAAGGAGAGCTATGCGCTGTTTTAGTACTTTGCCATACCTAACTATTCTTATCTTCTTGCAGAATATAACCACTGAAAAAGACTTACAGCTCCCTTGTCAGGAGGAGGTTTGGGGGCTAGGTTACTTTGTTTCATTTGTGGTTTGGTTGTTCTCAACAATCTCAGGGCAGGAGCAGTCTCTTTCTCATTTTCAGGTTTTGAATCTTCAATATTGGACCCTTAGGCTCTTTTGCTGCCATTTGAAGTTATTTAATGCCAGATAGGAGCTAGGATGACATTGTTCCTGCAAAAGTCTCTTACCAGATCTTGCTCTTAAAATTGACCAACTAGAGAAGATTTTGTAACAGGCATTTGTTCCTAAGCACTGTTTTGTGTGGAAACTGTTGCTGTGTTAATATACAAGTGATCAGTGGAAAGTTACAGTTTTAGTGGTTTGTTGTCTATAGGTCTTTTATTGTTTTTAAAATTCCTTGAGTAGTGGGCTGCAAGTTGGCATTGGCATAAAAATGAAGATGACACCCATTTCTGAAGCAGTTAATGCTGGAAGCATTAATTCAGTGTGGTTTTAACTGCATTGGTTTGTTGAATCTGCTTAGTAGCCTGACTTTTAATGTCTGAGGATGTAGTTGTGTTGAAACTGGCCTAAATGAGGTTAACTGAATAGAAGCAGAGGTGTTGTTGGCATAAGAGAGAGGCTGTAGAGAGGTGAGTCAACAGAGGTTTGAAGCAAAAACATGACTTGCTGAGAAGTGCAGGCAGCAAATTGTGAAGTATGTTAATTAAATGCTAGTACTGAGCAGGTGGGAGAGACTACATCTAATGAGAGAGAGCTGTGTAGAGTTTTGTTTTGGAAAAAAAAAAGAAACTTATGAAATAAATGATGAGTTGCTTTTTTCATCTTTGTTCCCCTTGCCTAGTTATAATCAAACTAAAAAAAAGCAAACAAACCTCTTTCTGTCCAATTCAATGTATTTTTAAAACAGCAATGAGACTAATCTGGAGTTTCTGAAGTCTGAAGCAGCTCCAGATTCCTGTTGTTGGGACAGGATGGGGAAATGATAGTGCCACTGACTGGGGCAGAAAGGTCTTGCTTGGAAGCTTGGCTGAGACAGCTTAAGTGCAGATGTAACTCTGTGCATATTTTTATACACACCCACACAAACACACCCACACACGTGTGTACATATATTTATATGTACACACATATATTTTAATGATACTAAATGGATTTCTTGAAAACATGATGTTGTTTAGGATACGTAAATATTTCCAATAAGGGCCAACAGATACCATACTTCAAATGCTGTCATGTTACAGGTTAACAAAAGGCTTTGTACAGGGAGGGGGGCTTTATTGCATTTTTCTTTCTACCTTTTCACATTACACTGTATTTAAAGAATGTGCAAAACAAATTTCTTGGCCTTTCATATAAAGTCTTGGAAGACCCTGTGGCACATTACAAGAGAGTAACGTGATTGCTGTGGTRGGTTTGGCATCTGCTACTTGAAGCAAACTGGCTTATCCTGTGTGCTGCACTTTTTAAAAACTCTTTTACAAATTTACTTGTAGCAGAGGACATTTTATTCTTTTTTTCTTTTACACTGCTGCTAATAGCTTCTGGGGTAGGAACTCTATCTTCCAATTTCTGGAGCAGAATCTGTGGCTGTTAGCATGATACAAGTATTTTAAAGACGAAATATAGAGAGGCACATGCTATACTTCTGGGATATTTTACTCTTCTTTCCTGCTGGCTTTATCTTGACATCTTTTGAAGGCTAAATTCTCTGCCAGCAAGATTCCTTTAGCTTTGAGGGAAATCATACGGTTAGAGAACTGGCACAAAGTAGGCTCTGTTCTACACAGCGCAAAAATAACAATATTCTATCCAGAATCAACTGAGTATGGAAATGAATTGCCCATGTAACATTCATATGGCTGTTTCTTTAGGAAACACTTTTCTTCACTTTGAAAATAGCAGCAATGAATGTATAACAGGGAATCTGCTGGAACAGGTTCTGCATTTTACTTCTCTCTGCTGAAGCATTTCTTCAGTTTGCTAAATTGGTGGAATTCTTTGGGATTCTTTTAGTGGGATTATATACATGAAATTAACCACAGAAGGTACCAAAGAAGAATTTCTACAATCATGGATCCAAATGTCACTTTCATACCAGTCCAGCTGTTTGAGGTTATATTTCTAGGGAGTGGAAAGAAAACTAGTTGCTTCAGAAATAGGCATTTCCAGGCCTCCTAATCAGAAAGAGATAAAGGCATTCCGTGCCTTTGCCAACTTCTAGGGTAATTTTTTTGGCACAGCATGGCTCACAGAATTCAACTAAGAAAAGCCATTGTTCTATGTAGTCTCCAGCTTTGTATTTTCTTCTGTAAAGAAGACTATATTACACTGCTTGTGGTAAGAATTGAAAAAGTATATGTCAAGGCCATCAAAGACCTTTCTAAGGGTAAAACTTCTCATCCCRTATCTCAAAAAATAGTTTTTCTTCTGTGTAATAACCCCCAAGCATGTATATTCAACAAATGAACCCTCCACGAAGAAAAAAACCAGCCTCATAACTGACCAGGTAATGCTGTTAACTTGTTGGAAAAAGCGTGGCAATTCTTTGGTCCTGAACATCGCTTAGGCTTCATCTTTAGTGTCTGAGTTGATGTATTAGCTACTACGAATTCCTCAGTTTTATCCTTCAGTTCAGGCCTCCTAGGTCAGTTTTCTGTATGTTGGAGGTAAAATCCGTGGGTTTTCTTGATATAAGGTAAATAAGTCTCAGTATAAATTTAGTCCAGGAACAGAGGTGGTCAGAAGCATGTCATGAAGAAATCACTGTCAGGAAATTTGGTAGAAGTACTAATGCTTGGTTCTCCCAGCACAGTCCTGCTCCAAGATTATCTCTAAGACAGAGAGGGAGCTTCCTTCTCCCATCAACAAGACAGTATCTCTTCAAAGAATGGATGCTACTTCTCTAGTAAAATGAACATTTTTAACAGCACCACCTGGTGACTCCTTCCATAGCAATATTTCCTCATTTAATTATAATACTATGATGAATCTTTCTCTTCAGATGGAGGGCATAGCTAATTCTCCATCATTGCAATTTGTCTGCAGTTTTGTTGCTTCTGTGTGACAAGTTACTGCTTTGTGTTTAAGTGGGTAGGTTAATCTTAAATTCTTGCTAGAATGAGACTTTCCATAAAGCCACTTTCTAGTGTGAGCTTTTACAGCAGTTAAAAACAGTTGTAGTTAATGATAGTTAACTCTAGGGTAATTGCAAAATGTTTGAGGAGGGAGAGATCACATCAGCCTTTACAAAATGTAGAGATAGCTGATCATCTCTAACGTGAAGTTAACTACCATGAGCTAACTGGCAATTTATTAACTCTAGAGGCTAGATTTTTCCACGTTTTTTCTTGTGGACTTAACTCTAGTGTTAGTTTTGATATGATAACCTGCTCACCATAAAGTGGAAGCTGACTTGCTTACTGCATGCTCAGGTGTTAGATAGCTCTGAGAAGCTGTTCCCAATGTAAGTAGGGTTTAAATAAAATATTTCAGGCTTATCTATATGGATTGGTAACTATAAAGTAGGTGAGGATGTAAGCATCTTGGACTATTTAATGTGGAGGCTTTTTACTCTGTATGGAAAGTTTGTTTTGCATTTCTTGCTCCTTGTGTGTCTGTATGCTGTGCTCTTGCAGGTGTTAGTGTTGAATAGCAAGAGTTGTGGTAAATTTGTCCCATTGCTTGCGTCACAGTAGCTTCTCCACGTAAACAAATGCTTGGTAGTCAGTCTCTTTGTCCAGATATTCTGCTGCCTGTCCTAATCCATCCAACTCTTTATCTCTGCTTCAGTGTGTCTGTCATTTTATCACATAGCCTATGAAGTCACTGTAGTGTGAACTTTGAGCTAATATCAGCTGCAGATTGGAATTAGAGCATTAGGAACAAGTTAAACCTGGCATGCTGGCTGGTAATCTAGAAGATCATTTTATTACAAGGACCCATGACCACGAAGAAGAGAGCTGAGGTTTCTTGGAAGTGTTTTAGGGGCAGCAGTGAATGAAGAGTAGGGTTTCTTTTTTGAGTTTGCCAGCATGCTTCTCTTCTGTTGCCCTGAAGGAACATGAGGACATGTGTGACCTGTCTTGGCAGGGATGATCGGGCACCAGTGGAATCCCACCCCTAGCTGCCCCAGGGAGGGGCACTGTGGGTATAGATAACCCAAGTGAGAGGCCAGTCTTTGGGCATTTCCTTTATTCCTAACCATGCAAGRGAATTATAGAGTAGCTGCATGAGAACTGCAAAACTAGCAGTTATGTTGCAACAGCAGTTTCCTGAGAAACTAAATGAAAGGGGCAACACTTTGAACTCCAGTTTAAAAGGCTGTAATTCTCTGTACTTGATCAGTAGAAGTGACCATAGTAAAGATGATGTGAAAAACACAACAAAACAGACTTGTGTCTGGTTTAAAGATGGTTTTGAATTCTGTTGATTGAGACAATCAGGGTAAACAACCTCTGAGATCTAAGGTTTAAGATTCCCTTGAAGTACTCATATGGTAGCCTGTGCTAGAGGATCAATAGTATGTAAGAGATAGAAGACTTCATCTCTAGAAGGAGGGCTTGCTGTTGGTTTGCAGACTGGATTAATATTATATTGGAAGAATAGAAGACTGGAGGAGGTTATGTAAACAGCTCAGGCTTTACTTGCACTTAATTGAGGTAAGTTTAGGACATCAACACTAACAGTGCAATATTCTAAGGTTATTTTTTTAAGAACTTTTCTTCATTTGTGATTATTATTATTTATTTTATTTTTTTTACAAAAGCAGATTTCATGCATCAGTATCCCTTTTTTTTTTTTAATCTCCAGAGGAGGAGGCGGTTGTAGGTGGCACTTAAGTTTCTAGCAACATTCCTTAAAGAGCAATCAGCTTGAAATTCTACTGCCAAGTGCAGGGAATTGGTAACTGTACATAACCAATTTCAAGTTCAGCTTGTTGCTTATGTTTTGTTCTCTTGTTCTTATACTATTCCTGGGGAAAGGATGAAAGTGAGCCTCTAAAATAGACAAAAAAGGAAGAATAAGAGCAAATGTGTCATACTTATATCTCCTTAACCCATGGAAGTCCCTTTGGGAGTTCTGTAAATGAACAGGACTAATTGGGTATGTAATAGCCCCCCAAAATCCTGTAGAGAATTACCTTTGGGCATGCTCCTGACTGTTTGCCTTTAAATTTCTTTGGACTACTGGTTTGTAGTGCAATATTCCATTCTAGTGCAGTTTCTGGACTATGTATGTTGAGCTGTGAGGTGTTACAGCTGGTACAGAACTTGGACAGACTTTTAAAAATAGTTGCTCCTTGCTTTCAGTAGAAACAGGAGCAGACATGGAAAGCAGTAGTACAGATGAACACATTTTCTTTATGGATGTCTTCAAATATATGGGATTTTCCTACTTTCTGCTAACTATACAAAGAGGTGTAAATTACCTCCTCACCTCCAGACTGTATGCTGGATAATATTCTGAAAATGGAGTTTAAATACAAAATTTGTGGAATCTCTTGGCGTTTATTTTGACACAAAGTTGATGGCACTAATTTGAAAGAAACTTCTTTCAGAGTTTAGGTTGTACAGTGAAATTCTCTAGCAGTAATACTATGATGCACTGCACATTGCACTCAAATTGCTGATCTCAAGTAACCTTCCATGTAGATACAGCAGACATTCGTGGAGCATTTTAGTCCTTGGCTTTTCTGAGAGAGTCAATGATTTTTGCAGACAGGGGATGGCACTGTTGCACTGCAGCTCCTCAGCTTTCCACCCAAAATGTCTCTATTTATAAAAAGGACTTGGTATTTACCAGGAAAGGAGCAGATGAACCAGATGCATTATTGCAAGATTTTCTTGAAATAGTTCTGCATAAAATATCAAATCTGGGTTACCAGGAATTTTATATTTTGATAAACCCAAAAGGAATGTGTTAGCGTGCACTCTAAATTGGATGTTAGCAGTAGACTTATTTTAAGGCACACTCTTATTTATTTTAGATTTAAAACAAAACACCTATGTGAAGCTCTAAGAAATCATTAATAATAAAATAAACTGTCAGCACCATGGCAGTAATCGTTTCAATAAGAATTCAACCAGCAAGCAATTAGAGAAGCTCCTTTCTACTTTTCTGTCATTCTGGAAAACGCAAACTTCCTTTCTCCGAAGCCTTTAGCATATTGTTGTCTTAAGCAGTGCAGCCAAAAATTCCCCAGGTTCAAGGGAGACCAGTTCTGAAGGATGACCAGTCCACATGAGCAGGCACACCTGTGGGTGTGGAAGTAGCCTTCAGTTTGCTTTTCTCTGCTGACCTTAGCCATAGGAACATGGTAAATGGGGCAAAATGATTTCTTTTGAAAGATAGGCTTTGGCCATGTAAGGTTACGTAGGTCTTGATCAGTGCTTTCTACTTTAGCTGGTATTTGAGTGCAGTCAGAGAGCTGGTACTTGAGCACTGGTATCAGCAAATGCCAGTGAGATAACTAACTCTGCTTCTAGTCATTCAATGATTCTCAGGTGGAGTCCCATCTGGGATGTGCTGTAACAGCCTAAATCTTGAGGTGATGAAGTATGGATAATAATGACAAAGCCTGCATTCAAAATACAAATGGTAAGAAAAGCTGACCAGGCTAGTGCTGTAATATGATGGCTGAAATTAACTCACTGATTCAGCCCCTTTTCTTGGAGAAGTGCAGCTACCTCTGGCTCTTTTCCACTGGTTCACGGTGATTCCCTTATTTTTGCCTTAATTGAACAGTGCCTATCTTACTTTCACCTGCATCTTTATTTCAGCAAGGCACGTACACTGGTCCTGAATGGCACTGTGTAAGTTGGATGAGGTAAAGCTGTGCAGATGAGATAAGTCAATACACAAAAAAATACAGGCATCTGTGTCTCCTGCCTAGTGCCCTTGTCACAGACCCAGCACTTCAAACTGGTAGTATGAAACCTTTTGTGGAAGAAAAGGCCATGTCCACGACTACCAACTGAAACATCTGAAGGGAAAAGAATGAAGCTACTCAAAAGTTAAATTGCACAAAGTCTCTTCCTCTTTTTCTTTTCCTCCCCTGAAAATGTATGTCTGAGTCAACTGAAACAATCTGTGATTCTTGATCTGACTCCATGTAGTTGTTTTGGTTGGGAGAGGAAAAAGATCCAGATAATTTTGGTCAGATCACTTCATTTGGCACTTTAAAGAAATCAGTTTTTTTGTTTCAATATGACATTTAGCTTCAAAACTAAATCTAATATTTGCTATGCTTAGTTCTGGGACAAACAAATTTTCACTTGGCTTGAACTCACCTCTCCCTACCCCCATCCTTTCTGCCTCAGTTGTGTGAAGAACTGAGAGAATGAACAGCTTTACTGGAGCTTGATTTCTCACTTGAAGGACAATCCCTATTGCTACCTGCTGAGGTGTGTAGGTGATTCAACTCTGAGGCCTTCCTACTGTAAGGAAGTCAATTTATTTTCTGGACAGGATAAGTCAGATTAGAGATAACCTGTATGCTTCTGTGACAGTATCAAAGGCAGCCAATAAAGCTAATATTAGCAGTGTTATTACAAGGCATCTGATTCTCATCCATTACTAGAAGGAGATAATTAACCAAGCAGTCCTTTGGTTTATTCTAGGCCCATACCTAGATTGCAAGGGTCAAGTACATGGAAGGCATTTATATGCTAAAAGCAGTCTCACAGTCTGCCTCAGGAAGAGGAAATGGAAGAGGAAAGGTTGGTTAGCTATTTTATGATCCTCTGGTGATGACTTCAGTAGTAAGCTTCTTTCAAAGCTGTATTCAGCCTATCTTTTCTGAGTTATTGATGGTCATCGCTAGCCAGGAGTTTGTTACTTCTCCTTAGGACTCTCTTAGAAGACGATCACATAGGTCTAATGTAAAAGATGCTAAATTAAGTTTTTCCAGCACTCTCTGAATTTTAGTGAGCCAATAACTAGGCAAGGGCCAGCAGAATAGCCAGGAGTTTGGAGCTTCACAGAAGATTATGCATCTACTTATGCTTGGAAATTCTGGAGTAATTCATTTTTTTGGTTTTTCAGTAGCAGCACATTTAGCAGCAGCACAGTTATAAGGTAACCTGGAAATAGCCATGAAAGAGAACTACACTAAAAGAAGTCCCAGCTTTGTTTCATCTTGGGGCTTGCATAGTAAAGGTAGCACTCTTTCAGATGTTGTTTTGAACAACATCTTTTTATTCCCCCTTTTTGTTAAACTTAGAAGAATATTCCTCCAAAATCGTATTGGAGAAAAGTGGGATTTTATACCTTTAAGTTTTAACCTGAGCATGTTAAGTGTGTTTGTCTGTGTAGAAATGTGTTAACGACTCCTTCCTGGGAATTATAAATGGAAAAAGCAAAGCTTAAAGTTAGAAGCACTGTTGGAAAACTGTTTCACTTGAGGTAGATAGCTGATCACCAATGATAATGATTTAATTTGAAATATGTAAAACTAGACTGGGCAAAACATTAAAATTATATTGTAAAGCTAATTATACTGCATTAACATAGGAACAAAGTGGAAGACCTGGAGGACAAAATGGTTATCTGTAACTGTAACACTGAGGCACTTTTTGTAGGTATTAAAAATACCAGTATTGTTATTCCTATTTCACAAAGCTGAAATGGATGCACAAATACTGAATAACTTGTTCAAGTTTACTCACAGCATCCCCATCAAGGCCAAGATTTTTAACTCATACAAAGTAGCAGATTGTGAAATTACCTGAGGGAGGTAAAGGAGAGGGCAGAACTTTCTCATTTCTTCTTTATTATCTCATCCTAGAGATTCAAACTGACCATATGTTTTAGAAAATATTCTATGCAGTGTCATGCAAAACTCAAAACTGTTCTGCATAAAGTTGTCACCAAGCCAAAGTACTTGACCGTGGTGTTCCTCCTGCAGTTATTTTCCCTTTTTTCCTGACAAAACTGAAATGTTCCCAGAACATCCTATCAGAATCCCAAATTTCTTCTGCAAGATTCTGCCTACCATTCATGATGATGAATGTCCATGTGAAACTAATCTAGGATATGTGGCACTTATGCATTTAGCGCTGCTGAAATTGGACTGTGAGTCAAAATGTTGATGACCTACCAAGCACTGAAATGAGCTTGATGATGCATAAAGTGGTGAAATGTTTATTTCAATACTTAGCTGATGATGCACTATTTATTTTAAGACTATTGAACTGTGTAGTAGTAATAAGGTTTTGAAAGGCAGTTATGAAATGTCCTGATTGTRTATCTGCCACAGCTAAAGATGAATCTAAGACTCTGGAACCAAATATTGTTGGATTCTAGTTGTTCAATATCTAAACCTAAACCCAGCTGAATTGCTATAGCTTGGACACCTATGTCATTATGTAAAGACATATATTTAATTGCATAAAATATTCCATTATGAAGTGTCCTGGTTTGGACTTCAAGATGTGAACTTTCACAGACCTTTGTTTGGATATGGATTTTGGATATAGATCTTGTATGGTTGCTGTCAGAAGGTTAACTCTAACTTACTTGTTCCTTTCCAGAGAAGCTGTTTAAATCAACAAGATTAAGTTGTGAATTTATGGATAAGTGTTCAGAATTTTCCTTCCTACCGTCCTTTTGTCTATGGCCTAGCTGTGTGTTAGTGTTGTTTCATCCATTTAAACTATATTCCTGAAATCTTAGTATTTTCCCTCCCTTTGAGGTAAATTCCATTAAATTATGTGGCATTTCTATGCAAGAAAACAAAATAAGAGGCACTTTCTTGGAAGACAGACTGGTTTCTAAGCTCCAGGTTTGTAACTATGAAGCCTACCTTTTCATAGTTTCTCTAGCACTCTGCAGACCCCTTAGCACAGAATGAATGTTTCCCTGGAAAACACAAGGCTTCTTAGCAGGGTTTTCCTGGAGAAGTTCATTCTAGCTGTCTGTCTAGTCTAGCAAATGGGGTGGGAAAAGTCATGCCCTTTCTTAAAGGCCTGTTTGCTACACACATCAGAAATCTGAGGATAGTCTTTTAATGATGTTCGTTGCATAACAGTGCTTAAACTGTAAGTGGTAAAAAGTTTTTTTAAAAAGGCAAAAGAAAATCTATTGCCAGTGAGTGCATAAAGAACAGAGCCATTTTTGGTCAAGCTTAATGAATAGGAATAGTCATTTGAGAATATAATCTACTTATATTTTACTATCAGAAAACAATCTATCGGTTGCACTCTTTTTAAATAGAGTTTTTGCATTGCCTTCTAAAGATATATTATTTGTTCTAACTGTAAAACGTGAAACATGGCCAAACATTGGTGGACCATAAGCCTGCTTACTACATCTAGATCTAAGAACCATATAATAATCTCTCTCTGTTTCCTAGGATCTGTTTCACTACTCTGTGTTATGGAAATACTACTTCACACCCTGCTAAAAAAATTTGTACCGGTGCCTAAAGTTTTTAAAAGCATAAGGTATTTTACATGTTAAACTATGTATCATAAATAAAAGATCTATTTCAAGGAACTGGTTAAGTGAACTGGTTTCCTTCTCCCATTCAGGGACTGAGTATGCCACATTTGCTAAAGCTATCGGTAGAAACAGATGTCTCCCTATGCAACTCTGATTTAAACAAGTGAAAATAAAGAGTAAGTGATGGCCACATTAATAGGTCATACTGGTTTTCAGGAAGATTTCTTACAGATATTAGGGGGATTCCTTGTCAAACTGTTAGACTTACAAATAGATACAGGCTTTCTGTAAGCCACTACACTATGATCACTCATATTTTGAAAATAAGATAAGTATTATATAAGTAAGAGGTCTAAGGGATGGCAGGTTCCAATGTGTAATGTGCTGGGGCTGAGGGAAGAGGATGTGTGGGCAGGAAGTCTGTTAACCAGATGGGTCTGCTTTGAGGTTTGTGGGAACCCTTGAAGGGAGTGAGGGAGAGATCAAAGCAGCAAGTGTCTGCCTGAACAGTTTCAGCCAAAGGGAGCTCTGTGTGTGCTTTTCACCTCACTGCTTCAACTGGGCAAGGCTTGAGTGTACTCTGTAAATAAACTACGTTCTACTTTGTTTTCAGTTTTCTAAGCACACTAATGTTGAAACTGGGCCCTCTGTAGGTACTAGTGGGGATCCTCTTTCTTTCTGGACATGTGTAAGCTCCTATTCACCTTTCCATTGAGATCAATAAACCAAATTCAATTTTTATCGCTGCTTAGTTGCAGGATTTGCATTGCTTAGAAGTTCCAGGCAATTGGAACCACTCAGAATTTGGCTTACTGAAGTCTGTGTGCCCCTTGGTGACCTTTAGAATAATTTAGTTAAAATGACCCAAAATACTTCAAGAGACTTGTCTGTCTAGGCTCAGCATGGACAATACTGTCCTCTGGGGCTCCATGTAGGGAGTTCTGTGCCTTTTTAAAGCATTTTTAAGCATGTGGGAATTCTAGGCTACCAAGGAAGACTTCCTGCTCAGAGCCGCAGCAGCAGAAGCTGTGCTGAGCAGCAAATACTGCCACTCTTCATCACGTCATTTGAGACAACCACTCGCCACCCCGCCTCAAGCAAAAAGCAAAACATAGGAATGAAAAATGTTGTGTAACCCATAATATTGCTCTAACAAGAATACCAGTAGTTACTGTTGAAATATTCGGTGGTAACTGATGTTACAGCAGCCCTTAATCTAACAAAGGAAAAGAGGAAAAAAGTAAGAGAGATTGTTAGCAAGCCTAAGCTGAATCATGGCTATATATTCTCCAAAGAGGTAGAAACAACATATATTTGTGTTTCCATCTAAGGCATATTTCAACATGAGGGTACATTGATTATTTATTCACTGCGTCTAGAGACAACCACCATTCATTTAAATGAGTTTGAACAAACTTTAAGTAGTGGCATTTAAGTAAATTACAGGCAGTGTTTTTCAATTTGCATCTTAGAATTACTTGTGCCACCTGAAAGCATTTTAGTCCCTGATCTCAGCTCTTCTTGGTATTATTCATTGTTCCTGTTCTTGTTCCTGCCTCACATTTCATAAGCTAAGTGAGGTTGCTGTGGTCTGTGCTGACGTGGATACTGAATTGCCCTGATCTCCTGCAAAACTTGTCTGCCATTCATTTAAAACTCTCTGAGTTTTGAAAGAATACCTCACTGATAGTGGATCACCTAGAAAAACAATATAGTTTCATTAAGCATCTTAATTTGATATATTTTTAAAAAATGACAAAGGTGTGTTTGTGGATTTGCTAGTTTTAGGTTCATCTGTAGGGCACAAATAGGAATCTCTCCATATCCACTCCCCAGACCCCCAGATCATCCTATGCACTTAGTCTTCATCTTCTGGCCAAATTCCAATGTTTCCTGTAAAGTGTTTCTCTGAGAGAAGGAAGAATGCCTGTCTGCTTTTTGGGTAAATCACTGAAAATATCAGTGTTGGAAGCTTTTGGGGGACATTCTTTCATGAAGTCACTGTATTTGTTGGTGCTTGCTGGCCACCTTTAGACTGACTGAGTCAAGGCTCCAACACTGAGACTTGTGAACAGTCAAGCAGCTACCTCAGTTTTGGTAGAAATGCAGCCATTTCTACCATTTATCTAACCACTAAGAGGGAAATGAATCCTGTATTTCTGGATGGAAGGCATTATCCTGTTGCTTCAGACATCAGGTGGCTTTGTCAAAGTTCCTGTCCCAGCCAGCAGACACTTCTAGTTATCTGACAGGCTATGATAGAGAACAAAATGAAGAGCTATGGTAAGGCAGGAGTGGAGGGTAACAACAGAGAATGCAGTTGAGAAGGAAGAGTGGAACTGAAAGCAGAAACAGAAATCGTACGTTGATACCCCTAAGAAATTGTCAAAATATAAATTGTCTCTTACAGTGCTTAGATATTTCTTCCTGTATTTGCTTGCCCTATGAAGAGCTTAGTATTTATGGTTCCTCTTGGAGTCAATAGTCATAATTAGGCCTTTAGCCAGTGATATAGCTCTCTCCAATTTTACATTGATATGAATACACAGTGATCCATTAAAAAATCAATTACAATAAAAGCAGCAGCTTATGCTCAGAGGGAAACTAAACTCTGAATGTGGGGCCATATGGGTGACTTAAGTATAGAAGTCAATGACAGTCAAACTTACTACAGTTGATACTCTAGTATGAACCTTCATTATGAATTCTTTGTTTTCATGGTTAATATGCAAAAACACGATATCAGTGCATCCTTTAGATATTGACAAACTAAATGGATCTGACTAACTCTCTTTGCTTTAAGAAGCACTTCATTTTGAGGCTTGTGGTTTTTTTTTTTGTTTTTTTTTTTTTTTTTTTTTTAAGACAAGGTCAATTATATGAAAGTGTAAATTATTTTTTAAATAGATTAAATTCAAAAGACGGAAGATACGCTATTCAGAACATCTATCCCACCTGCTTCTTGATGTTTAGTGGCTCAAGTTCTCATAACCAAAGGCTTTAGTATTACGTGTTGTAGCATTATCAGCAGTGCTGAATTGCAGCTCCTGAACTGTCAGAAATCCCATACATTGAAAAAAAACCAACAGATGGCATTTTATAAACCCCATGTTTCATTGTCCTATAAATAGAGATTATCAAATACATAATGAGCACCCGACAAGAATAATATTCCTTCTCTGTTAACTACATTTATTAATCATAAGGAAGCAACTAATACCTTTTTTGCCTCTTACTGGTAATTCTGTTTGTAACATACACAGTGTTATTATTGTAAGCCTGTGTTCATTTGTGAGTTAATATTTGAAGTTAGATGCCGAGAATGCACATGGCACCCAGATCTTTTTTGCCTTCTGCTAATCATACTCCTATAATGTGCATATACTGGCATTATGATTATATTGTAGTTTTCAATAAGGATGGATTTCAAACCGTTGGAAATCAGATTTTCTTTTTTCTAGGAGGGAGGGTGGTAACTGGCAATTAGGTTAACGTAAGTTTTAGCTGAAATGAAGTGAAAGAAATGGCTTTTAAAATAATAATAATGCCAGGTAGACAGAGATTGCTTATGGATGGTGTAACCAGCTGTGCAGGAGAAATGTCAAAAGATGGTTATGGGAGCATTTGGAATGTAGAAAAATCAATCTAAAAGGGTGTTATATAAAAATCTTGCATTTTATCATGATGTCACCTTAAGACTAATATCCTGTATCCTGTCATTATAAGACACTTTCTGTTGTAAAGTTACTCTACTTTCTCTCATATAACTCCCTTAAGGTTATTTATTGTTTTTTATAAAAGGAAAGTAACGTGCTGCTTTTAGTCATGTAAGAAGTAATGGGCTAAACCATCCTGTTAGAAGAAAATAGAATGGCAAATCAAAAGTGTGCTTTGGAGCAGAGAAGATATTAAAGAGAAAATAACCCTTATTATTTGGTACATCTCCTTCCTTTGTGCATTTGAAGTCCTGTCAGCTACTTAAGGCCTTTGTCAGGCTRCATCCATGTAGAGGTTTTGGTTTTGCATCAGCAATTCCTAGTGATTCCTTGGCAAGAATTCAGCACTCACAAGATAACAGCTCAGTTGAGACTTACACAGATCTCAAGAAGAAAGATGGTGCCTACCAGCATTTACTTTGGCTTGTGGCATTCTTGGGTTGTTTTGCCTAGTTTTATACATAGAGAGCAGGTGTTTATTTTGGATGCTGCTGTATTTTGATTCCAGAAAATACCTATTTTTATAAAGTAAATTTCTTGCAAATGTTATTTGTGAATTGTTTTGCACTGTTTGTCAGCAGATGATGTCATGAAAAGAATGAAACTGCCTCTCTGTCTTAGGAGTTAGATCAGAAACCTAATCATAGTTTATTTAATAGCTATTTGTCTATTAGTCAAAATGCATGAGAAGGAATGATTATACAACTGGGATCTGGACCTGTGGACATAAATGGCTATTTATGGATGGAACTTGAGCTTCCACTACCATTTTCTCAGCTCAGCCCCTCTGCTGCAGTAGACTGGCCCTGAGAGTTACATGGCTTCTCTAGATCTGTCCTTAGGGCCAAGGCTTCTGTGCTGTGGCTGTGGAGAAGGTCTGCATTAGTGCAACACCTATCCAACCAGAGAGGTGGTGGAAGAAAAAAAAAAAAAAAAGCAAAGCCCAGGCTTAAAGCTATTCTTGGGGTGGATGGAATGAGCCCACAAGCTCAGTACTTGTACATTCATAAGGTGCCCCCTGGAATAGAGGTATGTTGCCCTTGTCTATGAGGATTGTCATTAAATTGTAAGCAAGAGATTGATTTTTATGATTCTGTTGTTGCCTTTTTAGAGCAATGAGATATAGGAAGCTGATTCCGTTCTCACTTTATTGTCAAAGTGCTAGAGGCATCCACACTTCTTGCTAAAGTGTTCCTCATAAGCTTCTTTTCACTGGATAAGGAAATGAAAAAAGAATGGATATGTGAAAATATGAGCTACTGCTGAGAAGTCAGACTGGGGAAAGACCTCATGTGCATTTCAAACTGGTCAAGATTTTCTGGCTACCATGCGAGCTAGAGACCAATAAGGCACTAGAAAGCTGAACTCGTTCTTTTTATTTTTTGTATCTACATGGAGACCTTTATATTTTACTTTTCTGGCTGGTTTTGTAAAGAGAGGTTTGGGTGACTGTAGAGTATGTGTGTGTGTGCGTGTGTGTGTATGCGTGTCTCAATCGTATTCCCACCTCTTTTCTGGAAAACACTAAATTCCATGAAAATAGACATACATGCAGAGGAGAGCGGCCAAAATGAATAATCCTGTTGAGGGAAAGACTATACTATTAGCTGCTATTAACTGTTATTAGATGATCATCACTTGGTTATTATAAAAGAAGAATTAAAACAACACTAGGCAGTAGTGTATGACAACAATGAAGCTTTAAGTGGGAGGTGAAGTGAAGTTCCTGTGAACTTCAGTAAGTGCAGCCTTGCTGGTCAGGGGGATTCCATCCCTTGCATTAGGAGACTTCTTTTGGTTAGGGTCTAAGGTCAGAACAGCTGCTACCACGTGACTTTGTTTCCTCACCTATGTTTTACTGTCCTTTGAAGTCTGAAACAGTATACTGAGCCTGTGCTCCTAACCAGCATGAACTACATATTAACCTAATGCTGGCTGGGGCCTTGCATTGAAACTCTTCCTTTAAATCCTTTCTGTAGAGCATTAATCCAAAGCGATTCATTCTTCTTCCTATGAGCTAGAAAGCTTATTCTTTTTGTGAGCTGATTTGGTTATCTGTTGCTGTATTAATTTAGTGATCTGATCATTTGAACCTGTTGATTTAATTGTAGCTATTTGCTCAGTCTTGATCATTGCATTATTCTATCTTTAATTAGTTTAGTAAAACTGTATAGCAGATCATCTTAGTAGTATGTGTGTTCAAATGTTTTTCCTTGTTCAGTCTTGAAATGATATCCGTAAATACAGAAAACAGATTTATTCCACTGTATTGCAACAAGAATCTTGACCTCAAGGTCACAGGTACCAGCAGGTGAGAAATTTGCTTGTCTCTTGGTTTTGTTTCCTCACCAGTATTCAAGAGTCCCTTTTAGTCTCAGACAGCATCCTCAATCTCCTTCCCTTCTATAAGCAATACACAGTTTGACGTGTGTTAATGGAAAATCATTTGAGCTGGTGTGCCTCTTTCATCAACAGAAGGATGTTTGCATCCTATGCGCAGAAAATCACGTGATTCACTCCTAACCAGACAGCAGGAACTTTGGCTCCTGCGTTTACAAGTCTAAATATAGGAAAACATTCATTGCATTTTTTTTAAAGGCAACCTCTTAGACTGTTGGCCAAAGCACAATAAAATATGATGGCAGCCACTGATGGAAGTGAACAGACAGGCTACTGGCACTGAAAGTGAGAGGAGCTGTGGATTTGTTCCCATGTTCCTGGTGAGCAGGTGTCAGGCAGGAAGCATACACACACAGCTTGACCTCAAATTAGGGAGCTTTGCTGGTGTATTATGTATGCTCTCTCTAACACTGTTAGGCAAATTTCCAGGGTCATTTTCCATCTAGTGGCAGTTGGCCCTGGGGTTGGCCTACAGAGCCAGGGTGTTTATCCACATAATGGAAGCTCCTGATCTTGTGGCTTTTACTAGCAGTGACCTAGATATAGAAAGTATGAGTAGATGACTGGATTATTAAAGTGATCTGAGACTTTGAAGGACCTGATAGATTTTGTGTCTTCTCATATGGTTTTGTAGTCAGGCACACGTGTAATGATGTGTGAGGATGGGGAAAAAGAAAAGGAACAAGGTCACTGATAGAAGGCTTCAGCTTTAGGGACCAGAACTGCCACTGTTGAAAGCAATAATGAGCCCAGATTATAATGTGAAGTTACTCTTCCCAGATTATTACACAAAATCCATACACAGATCTCCAATTTCACTTCGAACAGGAAGAGGAAAGCTCTGTGTTATTAATATGTATCAGACATAGCCAAAACTTTGTTGAACTGGATGTCTTGGGCATGCTGGGGTGCAAAAAAATAAAAACATCTGGGGAAAAAACATCTGCCTGTTGAAACAAGTACTGCAGTTACTAATTGTATAGGCTTGTCAGGTTTTAAAAAACCAAAGATATGAGGTTTGTTTTCTTAAATGGTTGAGAGGATGTGGTTGTGAATTGATGTAATGTACCAAGAATCATGGTTTTGCAGGGGCATGTTTTGTTGTAATTGTTCTTTATTGTAATAGCTTTTTTTTCTTTGCTGTGGAATTAGGGTGAGGTAGAGGTTTACTAAAACTATAACATTTATTAAGAGGCTTCTCTTATGTGTATAATGCAAAGGTGGCTAGTAGCTGGTTTGCAGTTTGGGAACCTTTTGAGCTTTCAAAAGCAAGCCAAGTAGGTGATGACAAAGCAGCAGCAGCAGATCAAATTGCTGAAGCAAATCAATCCAGTGAGCTCTCTAAACCGTGACAGTGTTGAGAGCAATTGCTTTCTTCTGGGTGGGGAGACTCTGAATAACCATGGCAGTGAAATGAGGGACCTGTGGAGAAGTGACAATTTTACTGTAGTGATCCTAGGCCAATCTGATTTTAGTCTCCTGTTATTATACCAGTCTGATTTTAGTCTCTTGTTGTTATATAGAAGTTTGGGTTTGGTCCTATGCTGAAAGAAGTGCGAGTCTTGGCATAGGACTATTCCTAAATCAAATACAGAAGGTCTTCAGGGTCATGAGGACTATAACACTTGCTGCTGGTCCTTCTGTGCCCCTCTTTGTAAGCCCTGTGTAACTTATTATAGTAATTCAGTTGACGTAGATGAAGGTGGTGGAGCAACTAAGGCTTTGACTCATTTTGTAGGATTGGTTTGCACTTAATTAAGAGGTCTAGGAGTGCAAGTTGGAAAGAGAGGCTTGGACTAAGCAGAAAGGTTTAAGGGTAGCAAATGCTGCTGTCTCTCCCATCTCTCCTAAATGCATTCTACTGGGTAAATTTTAGGAACTATATGGAGCAATTGAATAATGGGTGCATCTTTCCTTGAATTAGTCTTTCTGCTGGATTTCTTTGGACCCTGACTGTAAATCATCTGTCCCTTGAAAGGGGAACCTGCTTTACTTAATGTGGTAGAATCAAAGCTCTCCAAAAATGCAGAGTCACCAAGGAAAGTAAAATATAATTGTTCCATAATGGTGAGTCCCAAAAGCACAAGTGATTAATAACAGTTTAGAGGCAACACTCCAAACAGGGCTCAGAAACAGAATCTCTCTTTGTTGTAACACATTACCGTAAAGGTCACTGTGAACTTGAGGTCTTTATATTCCTGGTGTTTATAAGTCCCAAGAGTGAAACAAGGAGTTTGTGGTAAGAAAGGTAAGGACTGCCTGTTCTTGGCTTTTCTCCGCCTACTGTGTGAGGAAAAGGCTGTTTAGCTACTTGGGTAACAGATAATTGATTTGTGGATCTGCACAGATGAGGGAGTTCACTGATGTACTGAACAACCTTCCTGGAAGGAACAAGCCAGAACTGGAAAAGCATGGTCCTTGTGGGTTATTGCAAGAAACCCACTTTGTGAATTGGGATTCAGGTAGCAAAGCAGTAAGACTAACTAGGAGTTTTCAACCAACTTGGGAGCCATTGAGAACTGTGAGAACAAAAGCAGCACAAGCTGCATGGAAGTCTTGGGAAGGGCATTTAAAGCTTGTTTTTGGAATAGAATGAGCAGGACCCCAGGGAAATTGGTCAAGTAATGTTATGGTAATGATAGATGTGGAGGACTGCTTGAAAGCATAAAAATGGTGTTGTAATGGTTTTATATGGTAATGTATGGCATCTAGAAAGTATGTGCAAGGATATTCTTTGGGTTTGGGTTTGATAATTTATTTAATGTAAATTGTTCTTCCAAGAATGGTTTGCTTACTTGCTTGTAGAGTCTTGCATGACTCAGAGCAGTACGTGAAGAAATCACTTGTGTTTCCAGGGAGCAGAAATCTGTGCCTAGGTATGCTCTAAAAGGTCAAATTCAATTTAATAAACTTATCTCTCAGGAAAACAAGCCTCTTTCCTAGCTAGTGGAAAAAAAAGAGGCTTTACATTAAAAGGAAAAGCATTCTAAAGCATATTAGAGTTGTGTAAGTATGAAGTGCTAAGACCTCATTTTACTGAAATCATACAGGTGTAAATCCCCAATACATGTTGAAGTCAGCAGCATTACTTGTGATTCTGTTATAGTGTCTGTAAAGAAAGGAGAGTTGCTGGAGAATGCAGCTTAAATTTGGTCTTAAAGTACTTATCTAAGGGCTGTATCCTGCTAGCATTTTTTAAATGAGACTCCTAATCAATGCCATTGCTTAAAAATCAATGTTGCATGATAAAGCCATGTGTGATAATATGGCAGTGCAGCAAACAAAGCCATTTGAATTGCAGACTTGCATTCATCTGTGTAGTATAGAGCTACAGTTTAATATATAGTTATACATGCAATGCACTTTAGGTTGAGAGTAAGATAGTATATTTAATGGTGTTATGAAGATATTGGTGAACATGGGAGCTTTAGAAATATTGGCTGGTGAAGATTCACAAGGGTGCTATGACATGACATTCCTCCTGGGGAATACTGGATAGTTTAAGTGCCACATCCTTTCTGCTGTCCCAGCCCTCTGCATAAACCGTTTATCACAATATCTTTGAATTGTTAGAAGACCAGAAAAAAAACTTCTGGGCCTCTTTATACTCATTATCCAAGAACTGGTGTGTCAGGTGTAAAATAATTCAGGTATGCACATTAATAATTGTGTGTGTAGATTCACTTTTAACTTCATTTCTAATAGGATCCAATAGGAGGAGGTGGCTGGTTTCAGTGCTTTCAGGTGTTCCATACTAAGAATTGAAGTGTTTGAGAATTCTTAAACTAATTCACCTTTTTTGTGTGATTTAAATGTATGTACTGTGGCAGTAACCCACATGCTATGTGGAAAGGTAGAAAGCCATGTGGTCCTGGCTCACCTATTTCCACTGGCCACATTGTAAAGAGCACTGAGAACTAATCTATGATATACATTTATGTTTTCAACACAAGTCCTGTATTGAGGCTGTGTAAATGGGAAAGGATAAGTGGTGAAGGAATAAAGAGAGATGAAGAGATGATACACCATTAAGATGTGACTTGAACTATTGGAAAGCTTGTGAATGCTTGGGTGCATTCATAGGCAGGAGTGTTCATGGAAAAAGCTAAGTTTCAACAAGTAGTGTAAAACATGCATAGAAAATCAACCTGGCACGAACAAACTTATTGACACAGGGAAAGCTGGCTTAGACTCCTACTACTCCATTCATGCACAGAAACATCCTGTACAACCTAGATGTAGGAAGGAAGTGGTGTGTTTGTGTCCCTTTCTCTCCTCTCCCTCTTTCTCACCAGGCCAAAATGAAAATATTTCAATTTTTTTTCTCTCTCTGTCTCTCTCTCTCTTTTGAGAAAAAGGTGTACATTCTTCCCCCACTCCTTCCACAACAGCTAGTGATGAGGACACCCCTTTCCCAGGTGGGAGATGTAGTTCAGGTGCCAACTCTACCAGAATTAAAGAAATGACTTGAATCTCACTCTCAGGTGAGTATAACTACTTGGCCACTTGCAGTTCTGGGTGGGCTAATCTCTAGAGCTTTTCCTGCTCCCCTCCAGCTATATGTTTTTCTCCCTATATTGGATTAAAAATTGAAAGCATTGGACAACTGAAGTCCTGTCTGTCAGTGTGGCAGGGAAGTATGGATATAGAACATTTGCATCCAGACTCAACCGCATGGAATAGGACCACAGACAGAAAGTATTTTCTGCTTGAAATTATTTTAAATGTGAGAAAATTTTATGTTATCTGTACAATTCACAGACTTGAAGTTACTTACAATTAATGGTTTGTCCAGCCAAAGACAAACCTACACTGTCTCCCCTACACCTCTCAGAAAAGTAGGACAGCTGACAGGGTGTGGAAACTGAGGGAAGGAACTTGATGTTTTTGTTCGCCCTTAAATTGAGAACTGAATACAGTGTTCATGCAACAGTCCACTTGATTAGTCATGAAATGAATCAGTGACAGTGGTGGGAATGGAGCCCAGGAATCAAGGCCCCTCTGCTCTAACTGCTGGGTTACACTGCCCTTAAAAAAAGAAGTCCCATTTTTTTCAGTAGAAAACTTGAGAAATACCATGACAGTTTAACRTACTGGTTGTTTTATTTTTTTTAAGAGACAAAATAATAAGTACAGGCTTTCTTGAGATAAATTTTGAAGTCAGGCATACAATGAGAGTCAACCTGATGTTTCTGTTATAAAATCTTCATTTCATCCATCCCTGGAAAAATGGGTGTGAATTRTCAAGTCCAAGATGGGCAGCCTTTTCCTGAAAGGAACACAGATCCCTGGGAGAGTATATTCTCCCCTGTGTTGTATTTGTGACTGCCATTAATGCCAATGGAGTCACTGAAAAGGCAGATATGCCCTTGTTTGTACAAATGGTTGCAAGGCAGATGTTGCAAAAGCATGCTGAAAAAATAATATACTCCATGACACAGCAGTACGAGTCAAAAGAGAGACTTTATCAGCTGGGAGAAGTGGCCTATTGTGAGACAGTCATTAAATAGAATATGTTTTAGATTGGACTGTTGAGAAAGATCAGGTTTTCTTAAAGGTAAAATTACTTTCCACTTAGAGTACTTTTCATTGTGAGGTTTTTAAAGGACTGCACATACAAACTGCATGAGTATTTAGTGATGGCAAAGGATTGAGTTAGTGCAATAGAAAAGATCCCTATTCTGTGACTGAGATGCTGTAAAGGATAGTGTTCAAGTTCCTGGCTTGTAGGAAAATCTCTTTGCTTATGTCACTTTTCAGTGTCATTTGCGATGAACTGGGAGCAAACACAAAGTCAGTTACCATGTCTTGGCTGGAGGGCACAACTTTTCAAATGTACATGTTAAGTCTTTTCTGGCTCTCCGCCTCACTGCGCAGCAGCATCCAGCATCTACTGTTGGTGTAATTACCTTGTAGGTGGGTACAGCGAGAAATACCAAGAAAATGACTTCTACAAGGTCTTGGGCTAACTGAAATGATCTGCAGGACTACTTCTAGTAATTTGCTCTTTCCTCTRTTTAACATATCCATCCCACAGTTTAGATCAGTTCTAACAGAGTAAGGGGTATATTCTTTTCGGTGTTGTTTTGTGGATGATGTCCTATTCATGTTGGGAAACATTTACAGTGAAGTATCTATAAAATGTAGATGTTATTCCTGACCTGTTATTACTTGAGAAAAAACAGCGGTCTTATGTGAAATCAGTCAGTAGGTATTTATAGTGGTTACACATGTAATGAGATCTGGGTTTTTTCTTGTCTGTGTTTTCCTTTTTGGATGGGCCTGTCTCTTTGGGTGACTGTGGTGGCAGAAGGACAGCTGGTTTAGCATGGTCTCTGAATCCGTAGAAGGCAGCTCATTCAACAGAAATGAGACTGAACAGTATGTGCATTTTAGATGGTCCAGTATGAAGCACCCAAGATGTTTTTGAATAACTTTCAAATACTGGGACAATGGATGCAGTATTATTTCTACTCTCGTCTTTAACATCCAGGAGCAGGAGTTCTCTTGGAGAGTATTATGTCTGTTTGGTGGAGAAACTTGTAATTTTTTTCCCCTTCGAATGGGTGCCAATGAGGCTAATTCAGAGATTATCTTGATAGAATGGCCACTATTAAATTATGAATAACTAATAAACTTTTTTACCTTGGGAGTTCATATCCTTAGGTAGAAAGGATGATGTATCTGTACCTTATGTATTTGTGCTGTAGCGAAGATGGCAATTGTACCTCTTTTTTCCCCTCAGACTCCCATTTTTCAAAAATGGATCCCTGCTCAGGAAAACTAGCTTACAAAGTTAAGAGTTTTCCAGTCAGAAAAACAGCAAGTTATATGTGGGTCTCCTTAGTGTCCAGTGGATGTAATGTCAAGGAGTTTGCTTAGCAATGATGGAGAAAGGTTTTTCCTGTAACTGAGTTATACTTGCATCTCTAATGGTAATGGATTCTTTGGCCACCTGTGTTTTAGAGCTCCCTACAAAATACATATTGATGATAGTAAAATATTGTGAATAAACAGACTCCTTTTGAGTTTCTTCTGAATCAAAGTGTTTATTAAATACAAATGCCAAGACAGAGATTAAATTTACTAACACTGATACAGCCTGCCTTGGACTAAATTAAGAGTGTATTTATGCCACTAGGAAAATGTACGAGGCTGGAAAAGCCTATATGAGGACTTATTTTGAAGAAAATGACTGTTAAAGAAAAATAGGGCATGAAAAGGTGCAAATGGAAGAGTAGGGAATTAAATATGAATCTTACCAAGATGCAACAGATACTGAACTGATGAAATTAAGCAAACATAAGCATGATTTAAATCAAATGTGGGCTGTGTGTACTCTGCTGAATTAAATCTGGTAAAAATCTGGAAGTAAATGTGCTTTCCCTTCTTTATGGCATCTTACAAGTCATGTCAGTCYGAATAAAGTATTGACTGTAGCAAAGCTTCAGATTGTTAGTAGGCACATAAATTAATCAAGAATGTCAACTGTCCCACAAGGACCTCTATAATTCAGCAGCCTCTTCTTGCAGAGAGAGTCTAGTCCATTATTCCTGGAAGATTATCATACTATCCTATCTACCATGAAAAGAAAAAAGGTTTTACTAAGTTAAAGGAAGCTTCAATAAAGCAATTGAAACCTAGAGCTGTCAGCACAGGAGAATGACCATGAAGTCACTTCTTAAATGCAAAAATCCACAAACTTGAGGATATATAGTAGGTCTGAGTTTTTGCATTACTATTTCCAAACAGAAGCAGAACTACTAAATTTCTTATTCCAAAATGTGATGAAACTCARTTTTTGTGGTAACTATAGACCTTCTGTTGGTTATTTGGGAAGGAGAAAAATGTTAAATATAGTGTAGAGAATCTTACTGATTATTTTTTTAATTTTTACAATAAACTGCCCATAAACTGAGCAGTTAACAGTTGGAGATACTTGCTGCATCTTTATACCTGTATAGTATAACTATAGAGGAGCAGTTCCATTTTCTTTCAAGGGAAGGATAATAGTTGCTAGGATACATATGTGTATACACATAGATCTACACACACACATGTTCTAGGGACCATCTTAACTAGGTGTAAATGCATGGGCCATGATGGATTTGTGCTGTCGGGGGGACTGGAGAATTCCCCCCCCACTTCCCTTCCCCTAGTAAAGTTAAAAGATTCTTGAAAAAACTATAGGGGTAGCTTTAAAGCAGATTATTTCCCCCTATCTAGACTATCCATACCATCCAGATTGTGAGTCTTTTTTCTGTACTTCCGCTTACTAGACAACATCCAAAATTTTCCCCCCAGTGCTCCTCCCCCTGTTTTGTGCCCTTAGCATTGTCCCAGTTTTCATGTATGGAAGCCTTAGCCTAGCTATAGTAAATGGATGGAAGTTAGGAGAAGACAGGAGAAATGGTGAATCTTTCAGGCACTCCATTTATTCTGAGCATAGGCTTTGATATTCCAGGAGTCTCAAGGCGCTGATCTTGCAGAGTGCTTGCTCATGAAGCAGCGTTTTGCATGCTGTGGTATATATGCTCAGTAGACATCAGGGGTCTTCCAGATCCAGGCATTTCCTGCAGCTGCACTTCTGATGATATTTTTCAAAATGCATTTAGTGCTCATGGTGGCAGCAGAGAGGGACAGAGCCCTGGGCACCAGACTCTTGTGGGCCTTAACAAGCTTTCCAGTTCACCGTTCTGGGATGTTCTGCAGTTCTAACTGCAGTGTAGTTTCAGGGCCTCATTCAACCATGCTGGTGCAGTTGCAAAAGCCATTTGGTACAAATTTCATTCCATGTTCATTCTGACAACAGAAATAAGCACAGCAATATCTCATGATGGGTTAGCTTAAAATCACCACAGTGGTTTGCAAAGGTAATAGAGCTGTTAGAGAGGTGCATAGAATTTTCTCTGTTGCCAAGGAATTGAACTTTGAATAGTGACTGTTGCTTGAATTTTTATTTACCTTGCATATTTCTGATGATATGCCATTCTTCCACTTGCACTGTAAATCCAGTGGTGCCTTATGTAATAATGCGTAATGAGTTGTCCCCTATGCAATGACGGTAGAATATCATGGCAAGTTGTAACGTTTTTAATATGCAAAATGCTGGCAAATGGATTAGCCTTTTAGTGCTGACTGCTGTGTCTAAACAATGTACACCCTCCGCAAAATGTCAGTGCTCTTCCGATTGCACATGATGAATGGCAGAATTGAAATGAACTCCCTCATTTATTCTGGGCTTAGAAAATTCAACATAGATGGCTTTTTTGGAAGGAGGGAAGTACTGGGGGAAGGAGGCAGGGCAGTTCTTTCCATTGAACAGCATTATGAAAAGCATAATCCAAGCCAAAGTGTTTTTTTTTTTTTTTTTTAAATAAAAGCTGTATGGCAATAATTTCAAAAGCCTGACTTAAATCACATTTTAAACCTGATTTAACAAAGTTGTCTCCACCTTGCAGAGATGCTACTGAAGTTGCAGATCTGCTCTTTGGTCATTCTTACAAACTCCTGCTTCTCTTTTTAATGGATGGTTTTGTGCAGGGCTGTCAAAAGTTTGGAGAGTCTGGAAGCCTTGATTCAGCCCTCTGATGTACAGCAGGATGACTGCAGCCACTCAGGGCTTTAGCAACACTGAAGTATATGGCTGTGGGTTGGGGCTTTGTTTTCTTTCCTCTTCTGACACTTCCTTTCATTCCATAAAGTTAAGCAAGGAAAAGCCAAGGTGCTGAAGTTTGGGCCTCTCTACACAGCTTCGTACTTCGGGTCAAGATATGCTGTTTCTGTTTCCGCACCACTGTGGATCAGTTTCATTGTAGTTTGCATGTTAGAAGTCTGGTTTGATGGCATTTGGGCTTTCTTCCAGGCATTTTCCTTGTGTCTTATTGTCCATTGGCTGTGACAAATATTCCCCCCCCTACCCTTTTGGCCTCTGTTTCTGTTGGCCTATTTTATGGTGTTTGGGGCTTCTGTGCTTTTTCCCTTTTCCTTCTTTTGGCTGGGATTGGATTATTTTCTGTGTGCAGAGTATTTGCTTCTGAATTTCTCAGGAAATTCTGTAGCTTGCCTAATTCACTGCATTTTGGGTTTTTAATGTTTAGTATTACTATTTTATTATTATTATAATAGCAGCCAGAGGTGTCCCAGGCTGAGGTCAAGACCTCACTGTACAAACTTAAGAGGCAAGCCTGCTCTCAAGGGCTTGGAGCATAACTGACTGGTATTCGGATGCCTGTATAAATCACTGGGATAAGAGCTGTATATTTCTAGAAGTTTCTGGCTAAGATCCCAAAGTGCTTTTCAAACACCAACAAATTTAATCCTCCTTTCCTCTACAGAAGTCAGAGGTTGGTTCTGTGGCAACACTTTTTTTTTTCTGTAATTCCCAAACATGTACTTGTTACTGTCATATATATGACTGTGGTCAATATAGGTGTTTAACTTTTTAAAGAGCCTATGTAAGTCGCTAAGTGCATATTGATTGGAACGAATGTAAATTAGAATTAATTTCAACTTGCTAACGTAGTCAAATAAGGAACATTTCTATTGATCTTTGTCCCAGAAGCCAATTACCTGAATTAAGTGTTTTTATTACATGAAATATGGAGTATGGTTTTTAATCATTCTGCATTGATCAATGTGAAATTGCATATTTAAAACAAGGACTGTAAGTAAGAGTAGTTAACAAGTGATTTATTTTTAAAAAGTATATCTTTTTTTATTCACCCCCTGCTTTTCCCTGTTCAAAAGCTATGTTTGTACCTACCACTGAATAGGAAGCTGTTGATGCCTGTGGATCAACAGGGATTCTTGTTCCTATCATTTCAATTTCAGCTTCCTTCTCTTTCACTCTGCTCCATCTATACATGTGTTCCCTCCCCCCTCCTACCTCCCCCACCATTGTAAAGCTTATCTATATCTGCTACTCCTTAGTATTAAGTGTTTTTGCTGTTCCGTGCTCTGCATGAAAAAAATGTTTTCTATATTAAATAAATGCATTGCAGCAATCTCTCTTGCAAGCAAATAATCCTAAGTATCTGGAGAATTTAGTAGTGCATATGCAAGGTGACGCTTATAAAAGGTATGCTGAATTGGTATGACATTGCTGGTATAAAGAAAGGGGAAAATGGACTGTTTAGGCATTTGCACCAGAGAAGCCCCCCTCTTAAGCCCTGTGTGGACAGACAGCTTGTGTGAAGCAGGCGGGGCCTGATCCTTCCCCCTGGAGTCTCTGGAGCTCTGGCGTTCCCTCTCCGGGAGCAGGATCTGGCCACAGTGCTGTATTACTAGACTTGTGCTTGCAAGACGGCGACCTCCAGGAATCGCTCTGCCTCGTGTTATCCAATTGCTGACATTATCTATATGTATCGCTAAAGCGGGCCGTGCCTCAGCCCCTCAGCAACTTAATAATCTTGGTAACATCCTGCTCTCAACTCATTTTCTTGGCAGTAGTTTTAATTACGTTTCGGGCTCCTGAATGAATTTGTTTTCTCTGGATCCTTGGCATATTGAGACGCTTGTCACGTTTGGGTGCCTGCAATCACTGATGCGTTTGTTTTAGGGGATGAATTAGTCTTCTGAGCCTGAGCATGTCCGATTTATGAATTAGATTTCATTGAAAACTAAAACAAAACAAGAGACGGTTGCTGTACCACTCCCCCCTACCACCCCCAGCACAGGGGTAAAAATCTCAACATTTCCCTGTCGCTCGTCAGCGCGGATCGTGTCCCGGGCAGAGAGTGGAAGGAGGAAGGGGCCTTTCCTTCCCCCCCCGCCCCCGGWGCGCTGTCCCCGCGCCGCCTCCCGCCGCCGAAGTTGGCCGAGCGGCAGCGGGCGCGACCCCGCGCTCCCGCCGCCCTTACCTCCGGGGACGTCCCGCCGCCGGGGGCGTCCCGCCGTCGCGCCCCGGCCCCGGCCCCGAGCAGGGGCTGCGGGGGGCCGCGCCCGCTGCCGCTCGGTGTCCTCCGTGCTCGGGGCTGCAACTGCGCCCGCCGCGCCGCGCACCCTCTCCCTGCGCTTAGAGCATCGCGCCCCACTCCTTTTCCGCTAGGAGAAATATATATATATATATATATATATATATATATA
>NW_020449419.1:3405377-3517655 GCF_003343035.1 Apteryx rowi | reverse complement strand
AAGGGGCCGGAGGGCAGGTACCCGCTGCACTACCTCGTCTGGCACAACCGCGCCCGCGACCTGGACCGGGAGCTCAGCGCCAAGCAGGTGGGGGGGCGGGCGGCGGCGGCGGCGGCGGGGGGGCCGCTCCGCAGTTCGCGGTCTGCCGGCGCCCCGGCACACACCGAGCGCTGGGGGCTCCGCCGCCCGCCCGCCAACCCGGGATCTACCTCCGTGTATTTTTAGCCCCGGCTCTTTTTTTCTCTCTCTTCCTCACCCCTTTTGCTCAATCTTGGAAAAATTGTGGGGTACTGGGGGGATTTGGGATTTTTTTTAAAAGGGGGGGGTGTCTCTGGCCGCATTTCCCCCCGCCGCCTTGCTTCCACCTCCCCCTTCTCTTTTTTTTCTTCTTTTCCCCCATCTGCCTCTCCACCAAACCCGGGCTGATGTGCTGTGCGAGAGGCTGGAAATGGAAGTGTTGATGCTCTGGCTTTTCCCCTGGATATTTCAGTGCGTTTCGGTGCGGGCGGACTCCATCATCCACATTGGTAAGAGAGGGAGCGGGGGGGGGGGAGAAGAGGGAGGTGGTAGATAAATAAATGAAATGATCCTCTCGGTTAACCACGGTAATGTCACAGGCAGCGAGCGAGCCCAACTCCGCGGAGAAACGGGAGGAGGGAAGGAAAAAGGCAGCTGAATTCCCCTGATTGTAAAGTTWGGGGCGAAACGAAGGCTCTGCGCCGGGCCGGGCCGGGGGCGCACGCCGGGGCTGAGCCGGGCAGCGGGCACGGGGCGGGGGACCCGCTGGCGCTGCCGCTGCGGTCTCCCGTGTGGCCGGAGAGCTTGTGCTTGGACCTGTTTGCGTGGAAGATCCCCCCCCCCCTTCCCACCTCTTCACCACTGAAAAAAGAAATGCACCCAAAAACCCGGACAGGAGAGAGGCATAATCTGAACGTGCTCATAGGGAGAACTTTCAGGGAGATAATGCATTGGTTTCCTTCCCCTGTCATAGCAGGTGTCAGCCGAGCCGGAATGCGGGGGGAGAAGTTGGCTGGAAAAGGGTTGGAGAGGCGAGATTTGCAGCGGCTCCGTGTGTGCGTGTGTGCATGCGTGTGCGCGCACAACTGTTGTGGTTCGAATAAGATCTCGTTAAAACCCCTGGGCAGCAAGAAGGCTGGATCAGCAGTGAGAAGAAGAGAGGGATGAATAAGAGGCAAAGAAAAGGCTGATAAGAACTTTTATGGCTTCTGGGAGCAAGACATAGTAATGTCCACGGGAAGCCTGGCAAGCAAAAGCAAGGCTCTGCAGTCACCTTTTGGCTGGTGTTGAAAGGTACCAGCAGGAAGGAAAATGAGGATGTTTGGGGGCGGGAGAGAATCACTTGTGGAGGATGATAAAGGAGGAGATGGGAGCATGGCTGGGAAATGAAAAGCAGTAATTCCCAACAGTTTTTTGGGGAGGGTGGAAGAATAAAAAGAGCAGTGAGCTGGGGGGCAGCGATGCTGGCGAGGCGAGGCCCGTGGAGACGGGCGGAAGGTCCCGTGTCGACCTGGGGCGGGGAAGGGGAGAGCAGGGGCCGGCCCTGCCCGGAGTTTCCCGGCAGGCGGGAGCAGCCCCGGGGCAGGGGCAGGGGCGACGGCGGCGAGCGGCAGCTCCGGGGCCGGCGGAGGAGGCCCCCGTCGGCGCCGCTCGCCTCCGGAGCCTGGGGACGTAGCCGAGGCAGACGGCATTGCGGAGCCATTAAGGAGACGGGGTCAGCCCTGGCCGCAGCGGGGCCCGGCCCYGGGGTGCTCCCCAGGGCTGGGCAGGCCTCGGCGGCGCCACCTCTGCCCGGGGCCAGCCCGCGGGGAGGCAGGGCGGCCCCGCGGGGACGTGCCCGAGCCGGGGGGGGGGTCGGGGCCTCCACGGCTCTGCCTCTCTGCCACGCTTCCCCCGCGGAAGGAGGGTGTTGCGGGCTTCTCCCCGCACAAACTTCAGCCCGAGCGATGTTCCCTAACTCCTCGCAGAGGTAATGGTCCGGTGAGCAGGAGAGAAAGAGGCTGCGTGCCGAGCTGTAATTTCACACAGGCAGCGTACTGAGGCTCCAGACACAGGGCACGCACAGTGTGAATCAGCAGCGCTTTTTCAGGCTGGGGGATAATGTTTTTCGCTTGTTCTGTTTTCAGCATTAAAGATCTCCCATCGCTCCACAGAGCAGGGTAGTAAGTCTAATGTGTGCATGCATATGCTCCATAGACAGGGGATATTACATAACTCATATTGCCAGATGTTTTCATGTTAACTGCATAAACAAGACAGTGAAATGAGAGCTTTCAGGTTGCTGGACGTGAAGCCCGGCTTCACGCTTGCGTGTGTGTAAGCCTCGGAATAAAACACCCGAAGGGCAGCAAACCAGGGAGCAGCGAGGCAGCGAGCGAAAAGTTGGTCAAATTCCCAAACGCTGTTGCCTTTCCTGGAACTTAGTGAGCGACGCCCCCTCCCCCGGGACGAGTCGGTGCACGAGTTGGTGAAAGGGAAGTCGCCGGGAGGAGGCAGCGCTTCCYCTTGCCCGTGCCGGGGCCGCGCAGCCAGTGCCGGCAGCCCACGCGAGGGCCAGTCCCGCCGAGGGCTGCCCCGCGTGGCATCGCCGAGCCGGGCCYCTGGCTCGGCGCGGCCCAGGGGCGCAGGCGATGCCGAGGGGCCCGGGCCGGGAGCGGGCGGGCCGCGGGGCAGAGCCCGCGTCATCCTCTGCCGCCTTCCTCCTTCAGGTGCCATTTTTGAAGGCAATGCTGCCAAGGACGACGAGGTGTTCAAGCAGGCGGTGTCGGATCTGAACCTCAATGACGACATCCTCCAGAGCGAGAAAATCACTTACTCCATCAAGCTCATAGAGGCCAACAACCCTTTCCATGCGGTGCAGGAAGGTGAGCGCGTCCGGGCGGCAGCCCGCAACCTTCGGGGCGGGCTTCGCCCCGTGGCCCTCCCGGGGGAGCGGTGCACGCGTGGTTAAAGCGAGGCCGGCCCCCGCTCGCGGGGTGGAGGTGCGCGGCCCGGACCTGTCCTGGCGCTCAGCTGGAAACTTTCTTTCGGTCGGGGGTTGGCGCTGTCTTACAAGGAAAGGGGAGGGACGGCGCGGCGCGGCGGCTGTGGGCGCTGTACTGTGCCGCGCCGCCGCGGAGAGGCGGGCGCCCGCGTGGGTAGCGCGGGCCGGGGGCGGCCGCCGCAGGGCCGCGGGAGCCGGCAGGTCTCCGGGTCGGAAGCCGGGTCCTTCCCGGGCGTCCCCCCACGCCCCCGGGTGCCAGGACGGGGGCCGTGCTTCCAAGGGGCCCCCGCCGGCCCCTGTGGCTGTGCATCTGCCCCCGCGGGCCTGGGGGGAAGGGGCTGGAGGGGGCGGCGGGGGGCCGGCAGCCACAGCGCGGCTTTCCCTGAGAGCCTCTGCTCCCGCCGCCGTGGAACTGGGGCGGGAGTGAGGTAGCCTAGTCACCGGCTGAAAACCTTCCCAGAGTGTACAGGATCTGACAAGTAACTATGTAGGTAAATCATTTCAATTAGATTTTTTTTTTGGTAAAGGGAAACGTTTAAATTAATCAGCTTGCCTTTACAAATAAGACTCTAAAAAGATATTATTTGTGATTTAATGAAGCCTAGGTTAATTATGGCCTATGTTATTTCAGAAGCTGTGTTTTTCAGTAGTAATTATTCTAGAAACAGAGAGCTATTTATATACCCAGACGAGAATATTTTAAAAAATGATTCATCACCAGCCTTACTCTTAGTTTTACAGAGCACAGAGTGAATCTTTCCCTGTATGAAAATTTGCATTAATCCATATGTATTTGTGTGTAACTTGTGTACATGCAAATTATGGTTACAAAATTACACCAAATGTTAATTTTCATGAACTCCAAACAATTTCTTCTGCTATCTTTTTGCCTCAGCATAGGTACTAGTTAGTACCATGCACATTCAAGAGAAACAGCAAAATATACCTTTTCAAGGGCCTGATCCCATTAATAATGGGATTTCTTCTACTGCTCTGAAAGCTTAGTTGGGGGGGTATGAAAAAAAATTAAGCTTTATGAAAATGGGAAGAARGGGACTTTAAAACAAAACTCCCCCCTCACAGACACTGGAGGAAAATAAAAATCTCTAAATAATGGCAGGGTTGATTTATTGGCAAAGATTAACTCTGAACAATCGGATCTTCTTACATTTGCAAAAGCTCAGTGTCCTATATTGGAGCTTATTCATATTCATGGAAGTGACAGTAGTTGGCTGGCTGAACAATTGCTTTCAACAGTGTCTCTTCTCAGAAGCAAAACTTTATAAAACTGTTCTGAATGCACTGGGATCTGAGCTGACGGTCTTGTGGACAGACTGTCTTTGCTCAGTTCTGTTGAGAGCAGAAAAGCATGACCAGCTGGAAGATTCTTCTTAATCTAGTAGGATTTTATTTTTTGTTGTATTTGCTAATCTTGAAGGTTAATATGGCATTTAAGAAAGACTACTTTCAAAATAAAAATTCTCTTCTGAAAATCATGGTGAAACTATGGGAAGGATTCTGATAAAATTTTTATCTATTCATTACAGAACACTTGTGCTACTTGAATATATGTAAATAAAGATGTTACCTGGTACCCCAATCCAGGATGCTATTTCTGTGCTGATGTGTCTATTATATTTAGAATTGTTCTTTGAGGATCTGATAGCATGCTGGAGAATTAAGGAAGTGATTGATAAATGTTCACAATTCCAAAGAGAAGTTGTTCTCTATCACTACTTCATTAAGGTGTATCAGAGAGTCTTCTTTTAGGAAGACTGCAAAACGATCCTATCTGTGAGTCAAAACCTTGCCATAGTAGGAGAGCTAAGAAGAGTGTCAGCCTTTACTCAATTTCCTGCTTGCTTTGTTGGTTCAGGTCAGGCCTTTTTTATTTAAGATTTCATTTCCTTTTTTTGAAACTGTTATACAACATGCTGACAGAATGATACATGGGACGCACAAGTAGATGGCTATTCTTACCTTGCAGTGTCTTTCTGCCCAGTGTTACTTGGTGTCATTCTGACTATTCAAAATCTCATTGAATTTCATTGTACAGATGCCGTGCTCATTTCAGTAGAATATTGTGTATAGTAGTCAAAATAACCTGGAGCAAATCTGCTGCCCAAACTGCTCACAGAATGTTGCTGCAGCTACATAAAATGCCCTGACATCCACGTTATTCTTCTACAGTGTCTCTCTAAGCAGTGCCATGGAAATCAATGTTGCAAGCATTAGTTTCATAGCAATGGAACTTTTTATAGTAAAAAACAATTTTGAATAAAAATAGACCATTGTGATACTACTGCCAGAATAGCTCAAGCAATCAGACAAATCACAAATATTGTTTTTATTTGAACCGTCTTTTGTGCAGTTTTATGAATTGACCTTGTGAATTGTCCCTTAAGTTCTTTTGAAATGAATCCTTCAAGCATGGACCTTCATTTCAATGATACTTTGCTGGTAAAATTATGGAAGGTCATCACTCTGTGTAACAAAGTGTTTTACACAGTAAAAAGTTGTTAATTACTGATGGTGGTAGTTTTTAAAATGTATTTGGCCTGATATTTATGGTGAAGTTGTAGAAGTGCTGCATGAGTAGGAAGCATGGAAAAGTAGTAACTGTAGGGTTTTTTCAATAGGATCAGTGTAGTTGCAGAACTAATGGCCTGAGAGAAAATGCCTTGCCTTTCACAGTGGAGTAATTTGCAACGCAGGAAGGTGCACAGAAGTGTCTTTACGTGTTGAAAAAGCTTTAGAGACTTTGTTTTAGAGAGAGAAGGTCATTGTGGTGATAGGTTTTGGTGACTGAAATAGGTAAATGAAATTCAAAGGTTCTTTTTCAAAGATTTAGTGGATACTCATGTTAATGGTTTTGTAGCATGCCAGAGAATAGTAATTAACAAGTAAAATTGTGAGTGTTTTGTCTTTGTCTTTTATTTTATTGTACATTGCAGAAACAAGATCCTGTTGTACTGATAAGTAAAAAGATTGTCTTGGCCCTATCAGTCTCAAATTTTACAACAAAGTGCAGCAAGTGGATGGAGGGAATTCCAACAGCAAGGGATGTAACAGTAAAGAATAAACAGACCTTGGTGCATGCATAAAATAGGACTTTGTTGTCTGTTTGTGATCCTGAGCATTTGTACTTTGTAGAATATTGCTTTTATGCATGTGGCAATTACTTGAGGGAAAAATTGTTTTTTCACTGACTGTAATGGGAGAAAATACATATGAGGAATTGTTGTTCCTTTATAAGATTTTAAGGAAATCAGCTGAAGTCATGAACATGATGTTAAATTATATCCTTCCTTCCAAAGGAGCTGTGTGCTCAATTTCTGTGAWGTGATTGAGATGTGAAATAATGAGTGCTTGTTTATGTGGGGCGTATATTTAACCTGGTAATGTGGTAATCCTTTTTGTGATTCAAGAATTCAAAGAAGATCAAAGGTATAAGAAATGCTTTAAAGCTTTCAGTTTAAATTGGGATTTTTGAGCCTGCCATTGGCATTGAGAAGTAACTGTGTATGACATATAGGTGGAAAGCACATTTCCAGCTTGGCTTTAAAATATGACCGTTTGTTTAAACTAAAAAACAAACAAAACTAATGTGTAAATTTCTAAAATTTTACTTTTGGAGGGGGAATAATCAGCACCTATAGCCAAAACTGGGACATAGGGAAGCTAGTACTGAGGCTTAACTTTCATAGTACGCTTTGGAGAAGCAATCCAAAGGAGATAGCTATTCAGAAACTGCAAAACTTTCAAACCCTGTTTCTCAGTGAACAATGCTTACACATCTGTGGAACTTTCCTGGAGCTGAAACTTGCTGTTCTCTCTGCATAGCAATTTCGGATGAGTTGTTTCTAATTTGAGTGGCCTTGTAYGCTTGTTGACCTTAAAATGCTGTCAGGTCTGGAAACCAGAGCGAATTTGGAAAATCAGAATGTGATTCAAGAGCAAGAAAGTGTTCGATAAATTCTTTTTTATCAATTCCACGTATGCTGCTGTGGTATCAGAGAAACTCAGAGTTGCTGATCTTTTGAATGTCTGTGTTGTATACCGTTGAGTGAATGTGTTCCCTTATCTCTCATATGTAGGACTTGGGAAAGGTATATACTTGGGATAGCTCTTGAACTGTCTTTCCTCAGCACATACGTTTCAAGGTACTACCAGTGTGGCTTCCAAACAGTTTTATTTTTTGAGGAGGTATAAACTGATCAGTGTGTAGGTACCTAAGATTAATACAGAACTGGAGAACAGGACTCATAGACTCCATTGTTATTCTTAAATTTGTTTGCCTGGCTAAAATTCCAAGTAGAGCATATGCACATTGTATGTAACATAGCCATATCCACATTGTCCAGTGGTTGGGAGCTGCGGAGGACCTGAGAGACTGTATGCTTGTGTGTGCGCATGTGTATTGGCTTTTCTGCACATAGCTCTTTTTTCAGCCTGGGGCTCTATGTCTAGGTAGTACAGGTGTCCCTGACTAGAAGCCCACAGGTGGATCAGAAGCTGCATCTTGATTTTAGCCAGATACAGACTTCATGCTATAGGACTGTTTTCCCTGTCAGGAGGATTTAAACTTGAATGGCTATTAAATGTAGAGGAGGAAGACCTAACAACAACTGTGAAAAGACACCCTCAAACGTGGTGATAACACTCCCCTTGCCATTGTATGAGCTCAGATCCAGTACCTTATAAAGTTATGTCAAATAGGTGTTTGTGTAAATGCAGAGTAAGGCATTTTGTTTTGCTAGCTTTAGTTTCAGATGCCCTGGAAGTGAAGGTGGTTGTTTAGAGTCAGGATGTTTTAATACGAGAATGGAAGAATAGACAGAAAGGGAGAATATACAAATACAGACACATAATGTGATTAAAAATTCAAAAAGCATTGCATATATGTTTTATTAGTTTTTAAAAACTACAGTTTTATTGATTTGACTGCATTGGATTGGGGAATTTSTTGCTTAGCTGGCAAGAGTATCATAGGCTGTACCTAGATTGTTAACAGAAAATATTAAAAAAAGATTACATCTCTTGCCAGCTGGAATTGCAGAGTATTGGTTTATATCAATATACTGTCAATTAATTTGTCTCCAGTGGTTTCTCTTGCATCTCTCTTTGTCACGTAACTTCCCCTTTATCTGCTATTCTGCAGCTTGCTTGAATACAGATTTCACGCTGGTTTCACGAGGATACAGTGTCTTGTTTGGAACTTTTGGACAGCTGAACTCTGAGCTCTCCAGAAAGAACATATTGTTACATACATTATTTCTAGTTTTAATCTGAGCTTTCTAAACTTTTTAGAAACCAACCAGAAAGAGTGTATGTGGGGGATCCCTCCTGTGGTCAGAGAGGCCTTGCTGTGTAACTACACATTTTTCCTACTGTCTGCTGCAGTTAAAAGCTGTTGCTCAGTGGGGTGAATGTGCTTAACAGTTTTACCTCCTTGTGCCCTCTGAGACCAAACCAAGACTTGTTAAGGACTGCCACAGTGAAGACATCTGTGACACTGTCATCTCATTGTGCTTGTGTTTTTACGCTCTCTAGTTGTATGGCCCAGTATATTATAAACCAGTGTTTCACAGAACTAAAGAAAACAGCAAATTAAAATGTCCGTCTCTTCCGTTTCTTGTGTTCTTGTTATGTTAAAAGCAGAGACCTGCAGATATCTTCAGTAGGAAAGAAGTAAGTCGATATTCCATAAAGGAGTCCATTTGCTGCTGAGGATGAATGCAAGCTACAAACTGTGGGCAAACATCCAAATACATGTTTGTTTTGTTGTTTCTTTCCACTTGTAATTTGTTGTTTTGTGGCCACATTTATTCAAGTTCTGCTTAGAGTTTAGTTACAGGTGCAAACTATTCTGTAGTTTTGGGAGGCAGTCCCTCTGAAATACATCCCTGCTCTCGTTTGTTTTGTTTCCAGGATGTACTGGGATTAATTTTGTTCCCCTCTCTTGCCATGTTCTCTGGTTTTGGAGAGGTTCCCATCATCTCAGCCCAGGCTAAGCTGCCAGGCAATGCTGTGCATAGGGGTGCGACAGGCAGCGAGGGGCCAGGAGAAGGAAGAGGTGCTGTGGGCTCACAGCTTAGCACTCCAAAGTAGAAGGGGGGGTTGTTCTGGAAACAGTGACGATGTGGATGGGGCCATTTGGAGCACAGTCCTGCCCTACTTTGGTGGAGGTTGGTGACAAGGGGGGCTGTGTGCTCAGCCATCCCCAGAAGGTGTCCCAAACCCCACTTGCTATAGGGTGATGGGAAATCCCTAGGTGGTTTCATTCTTTGCAGTAGAAAGGTTTTAATATTGTCTTGTATTGTATTGTATTGTTTTAATATTTAATATTTTCACTAGCTCCGTCTGCACAACTGGCTAAGCTCATTTCTTCTCTCTTTTCTAATATGCAAGCTTGCTAATAATACCTTTATTTCCACACCGGGTGCAGGCCACCCCTCTGTATTGAGAGTCTCATACACAAGAGCAGCTGCAGGTTAGACTGCAATTCTTTTGCAATACCTAATGGTTCCCCCCACTGATCCTGCTGCTGATCCTGCTCATTGACCAAGGAGCTGTAGCTGGGTTTCTTATTCTAGGATTTCATTGTACAAAATATGCTACAACATTAGCTAGTATGCTAAAAATTATCCCAAAAGTTCAGAAATAAGCAGTGCTCATAAAAAGATTAATAAATGTGTTTTGGGGTTAAAGATTATCTTTCTTTTTCTCTTTTCTTTTTTTTTCCCTGAATAAATTATTTTTTTTACCCCGTCCTGAACACTTTGTTTGTCTGTAGCAGCTTTTTTCAGTCAKGACTGTGGAGGAGGAGCTGTAAATGTGAAATGAGTGTACAAGACTATCTCAGCCTGATCTTGTCAAAATAATGGATAAAGAAAATTACCCTAAATTGTGAAACATAATCTGTATGTGTGTATATATACATGCATGCACATATACCCATGCAAATAATTTAATTACTAGACTTATTGTAATGTGTCCGGCATGGGATATGCCTTGAGCCTTTCTGCATTCAGAGTCTTACAGTTGCAGGTGATTAGGGGATTGACTATCCAAGTATTGTATTTTAAATTACATCTTAATACTTGCAGAATGAGATGAATTTAATATTTTGATGTGATTTATCACAAAAGCATAGTTGTGCAACTACAGTAGCGCCTGAGTGAAAGGCTATAGCAYAATAAGACTGTGGCTAAAATAGTTACTTGAGATGAGATTTAACTTTTTGCCATTTTAGAGGAACCACAGTCAAACTCTTCTTTGTTTTTTAGGTAAAGATCAACATGTTTTTCATACTTTTATTTGTAATAAGTTCCCTCTGAGGGGAATTCCTGCTGTGTCTTTATTTATCTCTGTTATCTGGTGCTTAGAGATTTTTTTTTCAATTTGCCCCTCAGAAACATTTCAGTTAGAATGCATGATTAGAATCATACTGCTGTGTAAATCTTGTAATTATTATTATTTTTAGCAGAGATCTTTTTTTATCTGTAAGTGCCCTGCTAGAAGGGAAATGTCCAACACAGCTGTTGCCTTTGTGGCAAGAAATTTTTCTGTAATTTAGATATTTGAGTTCGTAATTTTGCATGGCTTGAAAGATGGCTTACATGTTCAATTTTGCATTTTGACAGGGTTTTTTGATGTACTGGAACATGCAGCAACTTTTAAATGCAGCAACTTTTCTTACCTGCAGAAGTGCTGTGCAGTTCTCTCCATTTATAACCTGTTGAAAGAAGTTAGGTTTCAAGCCAAAGAATGAAGCACTCTATGCAAAAGACACATAGAAGATATGCAGGCTGCCCTGCACAGAAGTGTGTCAGCTCTGAAGTAACATGTAGGTGCCATTCTGTGTGTCCTCTCTGTTTCACTCTTTGCTGAGGAATGGGCCAACTAATGCTGATCCTTAGTGTACCTCTTTCATTATTAATATTCTTGTCCATTAGAAAATTGAAGTGAGACCATAAATAGCATGCAACATTTTGAGAGCCCCATTTCATATCATATGTAGATGTGTAATCATTTCAAAGGCATAATAATGATATACACCAAGATTTCTTTCATTTACAGAAATTTAAGGCAATAAATATCCAAAATGAGAAATATGTTGAAAGGATTTCTTTTATGTAGTTCCTAATGACTTGTTTTTTAATTTTAATTTGGAGACCTCATTGCTTTGCTTGAAATTATGTTTGGGTTTGTGGGTTTGGAATGATTTTTGTAGCCTGAGAGGTTTGACTTATCAGGACAACTCTCCCTGTGCTAGCTGTGCTGTTGTGAAGTTCCTTTCTTTTGACCTCTTTGTGGCATCTTGATGTCTGTCCATTTTTTCCTTCCCTCTATTATATTAGATATGAAGATATACAGATATGCAGTAAGAATTAATATTGGAAAGTGCTACCAGTCTACACTTGAACATAAAAAGAACCAAAAGGCATTAATTTCAAGTGGTGTTTGGCTGCATTAAAACACACAGCAGGGTTTATACTGCTTGACCTCACTGAGAACCATTTCCTTAGCAACCTTTCACAGGGGGAGAAAAAGGACAGTAAGAAAACAATTTTTCCCCTATATTCAACAGAATATTATCCAAGAAATGACTTGCTCTCTTAAAATACACAACAAGCTCAAGCCAAAATACTCCCAGTGTGTCCCAGCTCTCATGTATCCTGTTTCGTAGTCAAGCCATTTAATCGTCTGCTTTTTATCTTACTTATCTGAGTCTGAGATTTTAACTAGGAGCATCACTGATAGAATACTTTTTATATCCTCAGAATCTCGTTGACAGTCTGGCTTGTTCTTGTTTAGAAAGTGACTAAAAGGATTTTCCATATAAGCAAATGTTTGTAARGTTGATGAGAATTACGTTTTGTCAGCAGGTGAATGAGTCTGCTCCATACTGTTAGTCAATATTTAGGAAGTAGTGATTATTTTCTGCTTGGTAATGCTTTCAGTGGTAGGAAGTGTGTAATGATCTAAAGCAGTGTTTCCATTACCCTTTGTTTTCTTAACCTTTCTGCTCCTGAATAAAGGGAAAACTTGGGGTGGGGGAAGAGAGAGTTGTTTTGTCGGAGATGGAACTTCTCAGTGTCTTTTTTATTTTTTTGTATATGTTAACCCTGAACTTATTTTTGCATTTATTTAATGAATTCTTTAAAACTCCAAGGTAAACTTTGTTAGAAATGTTGATTGTTTTGTGTGAAATATTAGCTTGTATTCATTTTTAATCTAAAGAGTCAATGTATTGCATATTTTCTATCCTGCTCGAGGGTATTTTTGGAATGAGAACAGTTATCTGAGAGGCCTGGAGAAAAGGAAATTGGGATACGATGTCCGCAAAGGCTGAAACACAGAGGGTTAGAGTGTTGAAGTGTGCAGATAAAAGGGAACATCCCAATTTCTGTTTTAAGATTATATTTACATAAAGCTTATTTTTCTGTTCTTTCAGCTTGTTTTTGTCTGTCTGAAGTACTTCAGTTACTGTAGAAGTAACAGTGGTGTCGATAAAGGTAGGATTTAGTGACCCCAACAGAAGCAGAAAAAAGCTTTGCTCTTCCTCTGGTCTGAGCGAGATGCTTGTATAATATGGACCTGGGTTTTTAAAGAGGCTGGAGACTGGCAGGGGTGCCACAGTGTTAGCAAGTAATCAGCCTAAAAATAATCAGCCTGGGGCAGGCATTTTCCTTGCTGAGGAAAGGGAAGACCATTTCCAAAGAGTACTCACAGCACAGGGAAAGATAGGGTTTGGAGTAGGGGAGGTTGCCTGAACCTCTGCTTGTAGTGCCTTATAGAGTGCCTATGTCTGGATTACAGTGTTGTGCAGTCCACATGAAAAGTAATTTCATGTTTCAGCACTACTTAGCTTTTTTTTTTTTCTTTTTTAAACCAAATTGTAGGGAAGCTGATGGACTGTGGTAACCCTTGAGGAATGATTTGGGAGGAAGGTCTTGCAGCAGGGATTGGCTTTTAGACGAGCAGTATCCTCAGTGAGCCACAATTTATGTACCCATTAAATATGTTACAATGTTTCAGCAGGCAGTGGTCTTGCCTCACCTCTGGAGGGTTACTCACAAAGTCAGCTATGCACGCAAGCAGAAGTGCTGTTGTTAAGCTTGATTAGAGCCAGTCTTCTTAAAGCAAGCTGCTGGAGTCATCCTTCTCTCCTTTCTCTGCCAGTGACAAGACTGGTTCACAAATGGGTTTCTAAAGATTTAATGCCTTAACATGTGTTGGGGTCGGTTTACATTTCTTGTGACTGTGGTGCATCCTCTTTGCTTTTACACCTCTGGAAAAAAAAAAAAGCCTAACATCAGCTGAAACTCAGAGTCATCTAGGCAATGGAATGACCAGTGATGCCTTGGGTAAAATCCTCAAAATTCAGCGAGCATCCATCAGATTTTGTCCTTCGTGGAAGTAGGCCTTCACCCCTGCAGGGAGTGGAGATGGACAGCTTTTTACAAATGAGGGGCTATTTCTGCTTCTTATTGAATATCTATTACATTTGCAATCCCAGTTTGCAAATGGCATTTTGCCATCTCATTAGATTTTTTTTTTTTGCAGTGACCTAATATTTCTCTCAGGAAGGGATACCTCTGTTATCCATTTGGTTTGTTCTTAGTGTCTTATTGCCTAGTCAGGGGCTGTATGGTTGTAGCTGGTTTCATTAGGGTCTGGGGTCCTTCATCAAAGCCCTGATTTCTCAAAGGCACTGTGGTGGTGAGGCATATACTTTCTTATCTGTGGTTGTCCTTGTTTGAGTAGCCTCCTCGCTTCCAGCCAATAGTGGCATGCCTTGTTTTATGTGGACAGCAGTTTCATTGTTCTGGTTCCTAGTGAAGTTTGTAAACTATTTCTCCTAATTCTGATGTCTTCAGTGACATCAGAAGCTATAGCTGACAACAGTGGTCAGCTAGATCTGCTATAGAGCATACTGGCAGTTAATTGCATTCAAACTAAAATGGTAATTTGGTCAGAAAATACTCCACAAAATGTTGGTGATTAGAAGACACTGTGTATTCCAATAATTTTGTGTCTTTTCATTTTCTTTCTTGTGCTGATTGTCTTCAAGGAGAGGTTGTCCTGTAAGCTGTTCAATATGCAGAAAAGCCCTTAATGGGTATACAAGAAATAAAGCTTGTTGATGAAAGGTAGTGCATGTCCTGCACTCATGGATGCAATGAGGCTGTAAGGTGTATTTTGCTAATCCTGCTAACCCATCTTTTATTGTTTCTGGTCAGCAGGGAGAAATACTTGTAAAGTGGAATCTTCTCTCTTGCCCTTAGAAGTTATGGATAGTTGTGTGAAGTCGATAGAAGTGGCACGTTTTCTAAAGGAAGGTGTGCAAGGAATGCTTGGAGCAGGATGGGTGGCTAATTTTGCTGTTATGGCTATTGCTGAAATTTATTTTCTCTGAAAAACATAAGAGTATACTGTTACCTAGGTAATTAATAGGGAAAGTGATTATTCTGGATCTYGTGTTTATAAAAAGTGAAAATGTGCTTAAAAATAATGGTGTTCTTTTGGGCTTGCAGGGGAGAAGAAGTTACATTCTGTAACTTGTGACATTATAAAGCATAAAGTTTGTTTTTTTTTTTTTTCATAAAAGTCACTGTTAGTTGCCCAAGGGTGTAGTTTACCTCTGTGCAAAACCTGTGCATGGAGCATAAATTAACTGTAAGATTCATACACTGTAAAATGTAGTACATGAGACCATAGAACTACCTTATAGGCCCTAGAGAAAAAAACGTATCATACATACAAATGGCAGTTTACCTGTTAAATTCAAGTTAATCTAAGTCACAAGATGATCAAGGAACATGTAGAAAAAAGACTTGAGCCTGCATTGCTTGAATTCAGTTTCTTTGAATGTAGAACAGTGCAGTGATGGTTAGAAAAGCTTTGTTGGCTCCAGTGCCCCTGGTAAGTGCCTTACGGCGAAGTGAAGGTTTGTGTTAATTTGCCATTTAAATAAAAATGGCTTTTGTGGAAATCTCTTCCCAACCATACTTTTTTGCTGGTGAGATGTATTGGACTTAGAAAGACATACATGGACTGAGAGAGTTCTTGCTTTTAAATATGTATCTTCATCTCTTCAAGGTTACTTTGAATGTATGACTTGCAAATAGCTTGTCAGATTATCAGATTAACTGGGAAATACTCATAGGTTTTTGGAAGGTACATTTTGAAGCTGGAAATTTTAAATGGGATCTTCAAGGTTTAATGTGTTATTACAGTGTTAATAAATAGCTTGAAAATTAATAGGAAAGCTTATAATACAGTTGATAAAATGCACAACAACCAAGGAAGCTAGTCTAAAACTCAAATAAGTGTGCATGAGAGAAAATGAAGCAACTTCTAAAAAAAAGTTTGTTTATACGTGAAATATGCAACTTCTTTATTTTAAAATATTTCTGGTGAAGCTATATTGATTCAAAAAAATTTTCTTTCAAATCATTTAAATTTCCAGTAGTTTTCCAGTAAATATGATGTAACAAAATCATTAACTTCATGAAACCATAGAGAGATACAAGTGCATGTGTATTTTTGTCTTGGTCTCATAAATCTAACCTCAAAAATGTCCTTTACTTTCTTATTAAGAGGTTGTTAGTATGAAATGTGTATGTGTTCCTCCCAAAAGATTACCATTTACCTTTTTTCCTGGATATCCATATCTGCAAATAATGGCTCACATGGGAAAAATGTGTCCATCTACAAAACAGACTGTTTCATAGTGCTTTAAAAAAGTGTGCTGCAATGCATTCATCTGGAATAATACTGAGATTTCTTTTGAAGGTGGGAAATACCTGCGGGTTTCAGATCATTTAGGAACACTTGACATCCACAGGTCCATGGGCCCTGATGAGATGCACCCACGAGTGCTGAGGGAGCTGGTGGACATCATTGCTAGGCCACTCTCAATCATCTTTGAAAGGACATAGAGAACAGGAGAGGTGCCCGAGGACTGGAAGAAGACTAATGTCATTCCAGCCTTCAAGAAGGGCAAGAAGAAGGACCCAGGGAACTACAGGCCAGCCAGCCTCACCTCCATCCCTGGAAAAGTGATGGAACGGCTCATCCTGGATGCCATCTCCACGCATGTGGAGGAAAAGAAGGTGATCAGGAGTAGTCAGCATGGCTTCAGCAAGGGGAAATCCTGCCTAACCAATCTGATAGCCTTCTCTGATGGAATGACTGGCTGGGTAGATGAGGGGAGAGCAGTGGATGTTGTCTACCTWGACTTCAGCAAGGCTTTTGACACTGTCTCCCATAGCATCCTCATAGACAAGCTCAGGAAGTGTGGGCTAGATGAGTGGACAGTGAGGTGGATTGAGAACTGGCTGAATGGCAGAGCTCAGAGAGTTGTGATCAGTGGCACAGAGTCTAGTTGGAGGCCTGTAGCTAGCGGTGTCCCCCAGGGGTCAGTACTGGGTCCAGTCTTGTTCAACTTCTTCATCAATGACCTGGATGAAGGCACAGAGTGCACCCTCAGCAAGTTTGCTGACGATACCAAACTGGGAGGAGTGGCTGATACGCCAGAGGGCTGTGCTGCCATTCAAAGAGACTTGGACAGGCTGGAGAGGTGGGCGGAGAGGAACCTCATGAAGTTCAACAAAGGGAAGTGCAGGGTCCTGCACCYGGGGAGGAATAACCCCCTGCACCAGTACAGGTTGAAGGCTGACCTTCTTCTCTGCGGAGAAGGACCTGGGAGTGCTGGAGGACACCAAGTTAAGCATGAAGCAGCAATGTGCCCTTGTGGCCAAGAAGGCCAATGGTMTCCTGRGGTGCATGAGGAAGAGTGTTGCCAGCAGGTCGAGGGAGGTGATTCTCCCCCTCTACTCAGCCCTGGTGAGGCAACGGGCTCAAACTGAAACACAGACAGTTCCACCTGAACATGAGGAAAAACTTCTTCACCGTGAGGGTGACAGAGCACTGGACCAGGTTGCCCAGAGGGGTTGTGGAGTCTCCTTCCCTGGAGATATTCAAAACCCGCCTGGACGTGATCCTGTGCAATGTGCTCTAGGTGACCCTGCTTGAGCAGGGGGGTTGGACTAGATGATCTCCAGAGGTCCCTCCCAACCTCAACCATTCTGTGATTCTGACAAGGCTGAGCCTCAAAGTATTCTTTTTCTTACTAAAACACTGATAAAATTCTTTGAAATGTTCTAAAGTATGTTGAAGGTTGTCTCAAGGTGGATGTATTGGCTTAAGAAAAAGATCATTCCATTCTCCCCATAATTACATTCTCGTTTTGATGAGATTTTATAGAGATATTCTGTAAAGATATTATATCTCTTTTTATATAGAAAAATATTAATATAGAAAGTAAATTTGTGGAGGATATTAGTTATTGTGGTACAGAGAAAGGACTATTGATTTTTCTGGACGCTGGTTCTGGATTAAATTTTAAGTCATCAAAGTTAGAATCAAACTCTGGTTGCTAGTGTCTAAGAATTGCTCAGTGAAGAGTAAAGATGGGCACATTGCGGTTTCTCAAGTATTTGCCAAGCTCTACTATATATGGCAGGATAAGGAGGATAAAACCTTAAGCTTGTGACCAGTATCTGTAGGTATCTTTGGGACTGGGTCTAGTTCCTATTCATAGTGCAAAATATTGTGATGACCACATGCTTCATGCTGCCTTCTGACTTGGCTGTAGGGCCTGAGAAGGAATTTTCCACTTGAAACATAACGTAAGCTGCATGGTATTCTTTGTTTGTTTCATTTCTTATTTCTCTTCCCTCTCATGCTTTCACTGCCCAAAGTATCAGACTGGCTGAAGGAAGTGGCGATAYGTTTGGTATATTAGGCTGGTACACCTATTGGGTTTTGCTAAACTGCATGTGGTTTAACCAGAAATGAGTTAAACTAGATTTGGGCTTGGGAAGGACCTTTTCTCGCTGATTAGATAAGTGAAGACCTGCTACTTGATTCATTTTTGCTTTCCATGTGATGTGGGTTTAATCCATTTCTTAGGATTGTTTGAACTGTTTGACATAACACATTTCTTGGTATTGTTGGGGCCAGCATGATGGCCTGCATTTCCTCTGCCCTCTTCTTGTGTCACATTGTAGTTCTGGCCTTTGGTCTTTTAGTGTGGACTTTGGGATGGCTGTAGGACAGTGGTTTTCAAGATTTTTCAATTTCCATATATCCTGAAAAGCTCCTAAGAAGGGTGATAGTTTAAATCTACTGACCACAGAATTGTTTTTCTTTCTCACCCCTTAGATTGATCTGTGAACCACAGATTTAAATGAATGGTATAAGATTTAGGAAGTACTCCCTGGGGTGCACAGGACTGATGTGTTTTTGACTTCTTCATTGTATTTTTTCTGCCATTGCAGAGAATTGGATTTAGTAACCCAGATGATCCTTCTAGCTCTGTCCCCCAGATATGAAGCATAAATATTCTCACTGTAATTAACCTCATGCTGTTTACTTTCTTCAAAAGGGTCTGTTAAATCTTCATTTTATTTGGCCAGGAGATTTGCAGTACTGAGGATTTGTCCTATCATTAACCAACAGAAAGACTAGAAAAATTGACTGACCCATTCTTGAATGACAAGCCATTATCTAAATGCTGACATGTAAATGAAAAACCTTCTTGAACTTGTTAGTCTCAATTATTTTCTGGAGAGAAATACAGTGTGAAGGAGGAGGAGAACTCTAGGTCTTTGGAGGTATGAACCCTAGAGAAATAAAATGAACATGGGAATTTGGGAAGTCTGACAATCATAAGCTCAGATTTTGGCCTGTTTGGCAGGCATGACTGTGCCACTGTCATAATGCAGACTAGAAGTCTTTAATAGCTGTACTTCAGTGCTCGTAAACTAGTGAGTGATTATTTCATCTTCTATTTATACCAGTCATCAAAGCGCTCTGTGTTGACAAGGCCTGGAAAATTCTCAAAGGTTTTGTTGCTGTTAATGCAGCGCACTACAATGGAACCTATCTTGTACAACAATGTCTTTGAGTACTTCTGATGTTGTAGTCTGTATTTGCACTAACTCACTGAATCATAGGAGTTGCATATTCCTCTCCATCCGCCTTATTTGAAATGACTGCAGTAGGTTCCTTGGAAGTTTTTGCTTCTGTATATTGCACTTGAACTTTTGAAGATGCTTTTGTTTTCTGCCTTTAATAGCACACAGTAGCTGTTTCATGATTTTGTAAAAACTCAGGCTATTTACTTAAAGTAAAAATTAGAAGGCATTATTTCTATGAGGATTTTGAGGAACTTAATTTTTTTCATAAATAGGAATATATCATCTCAAGAAATCACTATATGTAGTAATAGTTTACTCCTTTCCATAGTTAAATTCATTAAATGCTTCTGTAGCCCTATTCAGTTCATAAAAGTCTAATTAAATATACAAGTACCACAACCTGCTTTCTTTCTGTTCAGAGAGATCTGAAATAGCTTACAATGGTAACCTTGATAACTTTTTCTTGGCTTGATTCTAAGACTTGTTACAGCTGAGGTTCTAGATCACAAGTGAGTTGCAGCTGCTTGCTTTTGAATAGTCTAAAACACAGTTGTTTTTTTAGAAGCAGGCTGGGAATTTGTGCATAGAAAAGCTTTCAGAACTTGCATTCATTCAGACCAGACCTGTGATCAACATAATGTAAATAGGGTGAAAATGAACTAGGTCCAATCTCAAGAATACCTATAGGTAGAGGTTGCAAGCTTTATCCCCTCTACCTTGCCATACATAGTAGAGCTTGGCATACACATGAAGATCTGGTTTGGGGTGCATTTCATTTCTTCTTCCCTTCCAAATTATCCTGGCTCTTCATTCTTACTGTGGGAGCACCTTACACCACGAAGTAGTTAAATTGGTATATTGCTTATGCTTATTGCAGTCACTTGAAGCATTTTGCAGGTATATATGAAACATTATCCTTTCAGAGGCAGATCCTGCACATGTGAGAAGCTTCTACTCACATGCGTGGGCTTAAGGCAGGATGGCTCAAGGACAGGCAAAACCAACAGCTGCCTAGGGCAGTGACTGCAGGAGCAACAAGAGCCTTAGCCCTAGTGATGAGTGTGGCTGTGCTGTGACAGCAGCTACTGTTGCTGCTGCCCCGCAAGAAGGGTTGGGATGAGGGAATGGCACTGCTAGTGGGGCCAAGGTGGGAGCACCCTTCCTTAAACTTTTCCTTTATGCCACTGTGACTTTGCCTGTTTTATCCCTTCATCTCTTTCCTGTGGCAGAAGCAACTTGGCCTTCACTGGGAACAATATCTTATTCTTGTGGCATCACAATTCAGTTTTGCCTAAGCTGCTGGGAAGATTGAGCTGTCTCTGCTAGCAGTCTATATGATACATTGTCCTCTTTGCCTGTGCAAGAACCGAGCCCGTATTTCCAAACAGTACAACCTTTGAGAAAATAATTGCAAAGAGGGAACTGCACCATGAACACAGTTAAGGAAATACTGATTGTTCTCAAAGTCGTGCTCCTTTAACTCAGATACAGACGATCATCTCATTGGTGATGGCATGTGCAGCCAGCTAGGGAAACAGAAACAAAACTGTATCACTTGTGTGATTGCTTCCAGCTAAGTGATGTATCTCTGATTTGTAGTGGTCTTGGCTGGTCTGTAAAGACTTAAAGTGATTAATTTCTAAGAGAAAGAACTGCAGTCTGATACAGGCTATTCAATATAGACACAGAAATAAAGACTGTATTGGAATGACTGATTTGCTGGAAATTACTCAGTTGCCTCTAGAACAAATAGGAAATAAAGATGTTTGACTGTCTTCAGTAATCCCAAAAGCTTCTGTTGCAACAGTTGTTATGGAACCCAAAGTAGGCGTTAAATCTGTCTGTAAAAGTTACAGAAAACATAGCTTTAAGAATTCATTGCCTGTTTTACTAGTGATTGGCAAATAATTCCTAAAAAGAGACTTTAAAGGGTCTGACCTGTGGAGTGCACAGTTCTCAAAGATTTGATTTGCTTTTGAGAATATCTGTTCTTCCAAGGAGAGGCTGTTTGCAGTTTCACAAACAGTATCGGATGTTTTTCTGAGTTCCCAGCTGACTTACGCAGAAGTAATCAAGAGCTAGCCAAGGACGGATGACAGAGGAATGGAAACAGTTCCCTACAAGGATATTCTAGGACCTAGTGTAAACCATCCCATTGAAGTTTGGTATCCCTTCTTAGGAATATCCTTAAACTGTAGCAAGAGAAAGGATCTACTCACTACAAAGTGCCATATTGCACTTACTAATTTAGTATGGCTTCAGACAATGAATCTAGAAACAGATACGGCAACAGACGTGGCAGAGCTGTAGCTGTTTTTGCTGGACAGTGCAGAATATACAGAAGAGTTGTGAACCTGTAATTTTTTATATACAAAAATGACTAAATGTAGCACAAAGTATTCTGAAAAAACATTTTTGGTCTGAAAACTGTGACTAAAGGTTCTAAAGGATAACTAATATATAAATAGCTGACAAAGCTTGGACAGTGTCAGTCCATAGAGAAGAATTGCTGCCTTTTATTTTCCCTCCATAGTCCCTCATGTTTTATGTCTTAAAAATATTTGGGAGAGACCAGTAGCTAAAATACTCTCCAGATAATTGTTTGCTTTTTTAGCGTAACTGGACAACAAAACCTCATTGTATTTTAGGAGATTTAAAAACAAATGGAAAATGTGTGACTCCTATCTAAAAGCTTTAGTGGGCTTTACCTTCCCTGTAGGCAATGCTCAGGGTGTTCTGCAGCCTGGTTGCTGGATCCGTGGCTTGATTAGGAGCACGCTGTGCTGTCCCGCCAGTGCAAAACTTCCCTCGCTCAGGCTGATGTCACTGCTTCTGTGCAAACCCTCCTCGCAGGAAGGGCGCAGGAGAGCAGCGTGGCTGCGTCGTCTGTGCCAGGGGCCTGCTGAGGCCAGACTCCAGTGCAACTCTGTGGACCAGTCACAAACTATATCTAACAAATTCTCCTTGTGACTTTTCTCTCTAATGAGGGGCCCGGGATACTGATGGCTGCTCTCAACTGACCATCTGGTCTCTTCCTTGAGAATTGCTACTGAAGTCTGCATATGTAGGCGAAATTTCCTTTTGACTTACTTAAACAAGGATGATAGCATTTGGGGCTAGCTAGCTCCAGAACCTGGAACTTGGACCAACCAGTTGGCCTATGTTTCTCTCACTTCTAAAAAAACTTAGTAATTGTTTTAAATAGCTGCTTAGCATTAGGCAGATTATGTGCATATTAGAGAACACTTCCTTTTTTTTCTGGGAGTCTTTTTCTCCATCCTAGCTATGGAAAACAATACACAAAGAAAGATGAGTCACTGTTCTTAGCATTAGTCGTTGTTTTCTGCTGTCTCTTATGAGATTTAAGCCTGTTCTTTTTGTATAATGCTTTTTCTTTTTTCCATTAAGAGGTTCCGGAAAGAAGTGTCTTGTTTAACGCCTAGACTGTCCTTCAGAGGAATTTCCTCACAAAATCCTTACAGTCAAGGCAGGCAGATTGCAGCCGCTGGGGGGCACTGAACAGTGGTTTGAGGACCACTCTTGGCTTTGACTCCACCACGCTGGCATTGTGCTCCAAGTGCCTGGGCCTTCAGCTCCTGAGGTGCAAGGGCCCAGCAGCATTTCTGACATAGAGCCTTGTGTTTCTGTTTGCTTGGGAACGGGAGCTAGAAGCTAGTCAGGTACTTGTATGACCATCTCATTGCCATTATTTCTCACAGATATYGAACCCTCCCTTTGAGGAGGAAATATGCAGATGGGCCATATGGTAATGGTTGTTGGCCCTGGTCATAATCAGTACATCCAACTTTGCAAATGTAATCTAGAGTCTCTCATAAAAATATTAGGTGAGATCTTCAGTCTAGCTCTAGTGAATTTAATTAAAGGAGGCTTACACTGAGTATCTGGCCTATTCAGCTGGTTTTCTTTTTTCAAGAACATCCTTTAAGTACTCTACCAGAGTGAAAACTCCACCAGCAACAGCAGATTCAGGCTTCAGAAGATTTTCTACTGTTAGAGTGAGGCTCATACACAATGTGCTAGTCATCACTTTTCCTTCCACAGACGAAGGAGGTGAAAGTAGGGAAGGCACCCAATGATACATGAATCATGCTTTCTCTGTCTGCATTCTGAATTCACCTAGCATTAAAGAAGCAAGCTAGGGATAGTAGATACATTTGTCTCAAATAACTAATAGTAGTTGAGAAATCAGTGATAAATATACTAAGGCAACTTCAAAGTACTTTGGCATGGACACTTTATCAGTGACCAGCAATGACAACAAAGGTTTTCGTAAGGTGTATTAGAGGTGTTTCTTTAAATACAAATCCAGAACTATCATTTGCCTTTTTCCGTGTTTTTGTCAGCTAGGTAGCTGTTTATAGGTCTACCAGGGAAGAACTTGTATGAATCAAAGAGATCTTCTGTCACTGCAAACAGAAGATAGAGTTAGTTTAGCTATTGTGCTTGGTTTTACCTCAGTAAGCCTGAGTATTTTGATACTGAACGTTTGCTGCTCAGAAATGACTAATTAGCTAGATGCTCAGAATAAAATAGGAAGGTGGTGAATGTGGTAGGAATAACTAGGGAGGTTGCTGTATATCTGAATTGTGTGTTTGATTAGGGAGTTCTCTTTAGAGTGTGGAAAACAGAAAGACTGTCATTCTTTTTACCTCTAATGGGATGCCTTGGAGGTGGAGTTGTTAACTGCTGTTGATGGCACTGTATCTCTCATCAGCCTTTGGATTTCCCCTTCAAAATAGTCTGGGGAGTTAATGCTGCTTCCTCCAGGGTTGGCTTCTGTGGACATCCTCAGTGACATGAGGGGCCCAAAATGTGTGTCTGTTTTACAGCCCCTCAAAGCCTTCTTACCTAGGGGAATTCCCAGGAATCTCCGTGAAGTTACTTGAAAAGAACAGGAGGTCACTGCTTGCGTGGGGCTATAAGATCTCATCAACAGGAAAAACATTGCAGGGTAGAGGTGTTTTTTTTTTTTTTTTTTTTCATTTATCCCTAATGACTGAAATTGGCAAAAGACTATAGCCTATCACATAGGAAAGGAGGAGGATTTGGGTTAGACAAAGTTTTTAGCTTGATATGTACCTTTTTTTTGTTTTGTATAATAGCTGTGTGTCAGTTCACTGTGAAAGATTCTAAAAGAGCTTTTATCAGGAGGGATTTAGATGAACACTGAAAGGTAAGGTGATACTATTACTAACTTGTTTCACATGTAGTCTTTGTCATTTTAGCAATGTCAAAGTTTGTTATAGTCTGTTTCAGAGAGGCAGCTAGATGTATGTAAATGTATTAGTTGCTCAGAATGGTTATAAGTTTCACACTTGTCAAGGAGAGTTTAAAAATCTCAGTCTTTATTCAAAATAGGAAAAAAGGCAGTGACTTTCCAGTAAATCTGTATTTTCTTAAACAGAAATATTTTAGCTATTCTAGACCATTTTACTGTCTATCACTATATGGATACTGATAGGGTTGCTTTGTAATAATATAATCTTTCTGCTTTACCTACTTGTGAGGATCATTGTAAGAATTAATTACCAAATCCTGATAAGAATATTCAGCACACTCTTAAGTATTTTGTTCAGAGATATCTTGCCCTCACTACAAGAACTTGAAATGCTTTTCTGTTCTCCATTTGCATTAGAATAAAATGTCAGGAAACAGAGTTTGCACCATTTGACCTGACAGATATGTTTTCAGATACTGGTGTGTGTGTGTGTGTATGTGTGAGAGAGAGATGAGGACAGAGTTTCTCGAATTGCTGTTTTTATTGGCTGTGGTTTGCACCAGAAATTTTCTGCTCTTAGCTGTCTCTTACTTACTGGTATCAGTTCTTGCATCTGAAAGAGAAATCAATAGTATGATATTGATAAATATGGTAGAATGATATTGATAGTATGTATGATAAATGTGATAGTATGATACTGACAAAAGTGTTGATAAATGTGAGTATTGATAAATGTGAGCTACCAAATTAAATAGGAAACTGGCAAGGCTCTGTTGTGAATCCGTAACCACTACTAGCCCATATAGCAGCAACTATTTTGAGGATATTTTCAACTTTTTATTTGTCTGTGGTGTTATGCAGAGCAATCAGTAATAATTAATTAGTTGATTAATCACATAAAATAGCAGGACTTCAATGGATGAGGACCACTCTTACTTAAATAACTCTCAGTTTTCCTATTCACCATTCTTGGTCTTACCATTTGTCACCTGGCTTTTCTTCAGTTCCCTGTGGACAGCTATGATGTTTAGATCTTTCTTCACTGGAAAACTTACTAAGTGTCAGAGGAGGCAGGCTCTTGCATGGATGGAATTTATATGATATTGATCTAGGTTCGTTATTTTGGACAACTCGAGATTGGCAGTATGCTGTCATTTGATGAAAAGACTCTGCCCAAGTCCACCAAGCCTTACAGTTCTTTTCCGTTGCCTTTCCCAATCCTTCCTGTTGTCCATGTGTTTTACCTTTGTTTTCAGAGAGTTATGTCAAGATATAGTTTGGCCCTTGATATCTGCCTGTGACTTTCTAAAAGAAAATAAATGAAGACTGCACCATTTCAGTTTACCTTTTAGACTGATCTTCATTTGCTGTATATCTGCGATAGCTGCCAGGATGCCTTTCCAGCTTCCTTGGTGGTTGAGTTTATCTCCCTTCAGATCTCATTATGTTTTGCAACTTTACTGCCCTAGGAAGCACATGTATTTATTTTTATCATGTTATCATTTTTTCCTTTGCAAACATCATCTCTTTTCCTTTCTGAACCCTTTTCTGAATGTGTGAATAACAGCCTTTTTCCAGAACACTTGCTTTGTATTCTGAAAATCACTGAATCCTGAACAAGTTCCCTTTTTGGATATATTGATGTCTCTCTGGCCACTCTTAATCTTGCTCCCTCCCATGCCATCCCACATTCCTGTGCCATGAAGTGTTTTTTTAGGCTTATCTATTTCCTTCCTTTGCCAAAGTGCAAAGGGTCCCTGTATCAGAAGAAAATCGTGGTGTTCGTCATTCAGGAGAAATCTGAGGACTTCACCAGGGTGGAAACCCTTTCCCCACAGCCTTCTGTTTTGCCCTTGTTCTTCTCTGACTGGACATTCATAAATGTGGTTATGTGGAAAGTCAGATTACAATCCATTTAAACTGACACAGACCATGCAGGTCTCAAAAGCATTGCATATGCATCTTTTGTACATTGGTTGTGCTTTCAGATTTTATATATCTCAGAATGTGTATTTTCTCCCTCTCTGTCTAGGTTGCATTTCCTATTTACAGTGGAAGAACTGATATGTCTCATCCTGTAAGCTTTTTCCCCCTCAGTGCATCAACATGTCTGGATCTCTTTAAAGGATGCACTTCAAATGCACACTGAATTATGCTGTTTGCAGCAACAAACACTATAGTCACAAAAAGACTTCCATTATGGTCCCTAGCTTGGCTCTCGTCTCCCGTCAGCACCATGGTTTCCCCTTTTATTTCTMCTATTCATCTTTAAACAACATATGTTATCTGCAGACACAATGGAGAGACGGGCTCTTCAGAAATGCATTCAATAATAATACATTCTGCATGCTGATGGCAGGTGCTTTGGAATCTATACTTCAATATGAAAATAGTGGCTTTTAATTAATTTTATTTTGAAGAAATAAGTTAATAGAATGCCCAGTTTTCCAAAAAAATAGCAAAGTATTTCATGTTATTAACCTGACTTTGGATTTTATAAGTAAACATGAAATGCTCATTTGTTCTCCTGGATTTATTTTGTGAACCAGGAAAACTATGAGTGTCTGTTTTCATATGGGGCATACAGTGGCAAATATCAAACCAGTGCAGTGCTGTAGATTCAAAATCTGTCAGTCTCCAATTTGTGCATGAAAATGGCTCTTGAGAAGGACAGGGAGATACAGGATTCTGGTCTTCCTGAGATGAGTTCCTTCCCTTAGCAAGTGTGGGAATTTCATGCACTGTAAAAAGTGTTTTGAGCACAGCCCTAGTGAGTTCCAGGAAACTGCTGTGTATGTTGGTAGGGAGAGGAGAAAAGGTAAGAATATAAGAAGCTTTAGTTTCACTTCTTATTTCCAGCATTTGTCTGTGTACCTTTTGTTATGTAGGATTGAGTTCTCCTTAAATACATGACCAAGGTAAGGTAGGCGCAAATGCTCTCAACTTCTGTGTGCTTGATGGTTGCCTGTTCATTAATTAACAACAGTCCACTGTAAAAACTGGACTTGCACAGTGGGCTGTGGTTCATTCTTTACTTAACACAAAGACTGGAACTTCATTTCTCCATACGTGTGAGACAAATTTGCAGCTTGATATATCCCAGAGGCTCCAAGAAAGCTAATCTGGGGTCTCTGTTAGTCCAAATGTGTGTTTAAAGGAATTTTACATCTACAGACTAATGTTCTCAGTTTGATTGAGGTTTTGGAGTCAGTGTTTGTGGTCATTGAATGAGAGGGTTGTTTGCAAGGTCTAGAATTTAACAAGTTCAGACCCATGCAGTAATTGTYGTGTGGCTGCATTATGATATGTGAAATTTATACTGTGGTTTCATTTTCTGAAGATTTGTGTTGTTTCCATAGGGAACAGATTATAGTGTCTGATGGATATGAAAGATATGTGGGAAATGAGAGTCACTGGGCAGACTTTGTCCGCTGCACTCTGGTTTGATTCTCCTTAGTTTTCTGGATGAGAGGGAAAAATGTACCCACGTTAGCTTTACTATAAAATAATTCCTGCTGTTAAATTGTGGGAGTTTGGTGTGATACAGTAGGTATCAGGAGGATTATGATTATATCATGCTCTCCCTCTGCATGTTTGTGTGTCTGCTTTTTTGATTTTTTTTTGTTGTTTTTAATTTTTGAAGTCTTTCTTCTAATCTTTATTTTTAGTAAAAAAAATGTAGTTTTGGGGGAAGGGAGAAAATAGATAAATTTAGGGTGAAGTGCAATGAATGTTTTAGCAGAAAGAAATTGAATTAAAAAAATGCAACACATCCTTATAATGTCTTCAAATAAAATGTTTTGACTTTTTGCTTTTAGAAATGACCTAGCTGAGGCCTTAACTCTAATTGGGGAACTGAACCCTAATGAAGGGGAAATTGCACTTAACCAACCTGATAGTCTTCTCTGAGGTGACTGGCTCGGAGGAGGAGAGGAGAGCAGTGGGTAGGTTTATCCTGACTTTAAGTAAGGCTTTTGACACTGTCTCCCATAACATCCTCATAGACGAGCTGATGGAGTATGAACTAGATGAGCAGACACTGAGGGGGATTGACAACCTGCAGAACTGCTGCACTCAAAGGGTTGTGATCCATGGCACAAAGTCCAGCTGGAGACCAGTCAGTAGCGGTGTCCCCCAGGGGCTGATACTGGGGTGAGTGCTGCTTCACATCTTCGTTGGCTGATGGGACAGAGTGCACCGTCAGCTGGTTTGCAGACACTACAAAACTGGGAGGAGCGGATGACGCCCCGGAGGGTTGTGCTGCTGTTCAGCGGGACCTCAACAGGCTGGAGAACTGGGCAGAAAGGAAGCTCATGAAGTTCAAGAAAGGGAAGTGCAAAGTGCCACACGTGGGGAGGGGTAGTCCCATGCACCAGCACAGGCCGGGGCCGACCGTCTGGAAAGCAGCTCTGTAGAAAAGAACCTGGTTGTCGGAGGACGCCGGAGTGGGAGGCGGGCCTGGAGTAACGATGGAGTCTCAATATGAGTATGATCGTTCTCCCCCTTTATTAGAGTTTACACAAAGTATATATATGGATAAGCAATACGCATGCGCTAGCAATAGTTACATGATTGGTTACAGTTTCTGTCCACGCGCATAAAGCGGATACATGATTGGTGCAAGGTTGCTGTCCATGTTCCGTCGACATTTATGGAACCTAGTTCCGTCCAGACTTGTTTACCAGTTTTGTGAATACCTTCTTTTGTAGTGCTCAAGGCCGCTATACGGCCACTTTCAGCAGGCTTCAGCAGGCTCGCTTGCCTTGGCCTAGATAAGGCCGCTTTCAGCAGGCTTGCTTGCCTTGGCCTAGATTCCTTCCTCTACCCCGAAGACGGGATTGCTCATCCCAATCAGAGCATGCCCTCTCTCACTTAACCATTCCCATAACCATTCCTCCATCACCTGGTGAACGAGCTGACCACGAGCCAGCAAATACGGCCTCGTTGCTAAGGCGTCCAGCAGCATCTGGGGCTGCGCGAGGAGGAGCGTTGTCAGCAGGTCAAGGGAGATGATCCTTCCCCTCCGCTCAGCACTGGTGAGGCCCCATCTGGCGTGCCGTGTCCAGTGCTGGGCTCCCCAGTACAAGACCGACGTGGGTGTACTGGAGCGAGTGCAGCAAAGAGCTGCGAAGATGATGGAGGGACTGGAGCATCTGTCATAGGAGGAGAGGCTGAGAGAGCTGGAACTGTTGAGCCCGGAGAAGAGAAGGCTCAGTGGTTTCTTATCCTTGCCTATGTGTGTAGACGCGTGCTGGAGGGGAATGAAGAAGACGGAGCCAGACTCTCCTCAGTGGTGTCCAGTGACAGGACAGGAGGCACTGGGCACAGCCTGAAAAACAGGAAATGCCATTTAAACAGAAGAACAAACTTTTTTACTGTGAGGGTGGTCGAACCTTGGAAGAGGTTGTGGAGTCTCCATCCTTAGAGGTATTAAGTGCCCGGCTGGACATGGTTCTGGGCAACCTGCTGTAGCTGACCATGCTTGGAGCAGGGGCATTGGGCAAGGTGATCTCCAGAGGTCCCTTCCAACCTTAACCAGTCTGTGATTCTGTAACTTGTTTACAAAAAGGCATGACTAGGAAGTTGCTGTACCTTTTGCAACTTTCTTCTGTCTCCAGATACTACCAAACAGTCTATCCCAATTTTGGCTCTAAAAATTCCCCAAATTAAAAGGAAAAATTGTTGAAAGGATAAATATGCCGCATATGACTTGCATTAAACATTAGGTTGATAGTCTTTTATGAAAAATATTCTGCTTCAAAAATGCAGGTTTTTTCCAGTGTTTTGTTTTGGTCRTATACCAGATTTTTTTTGTTAACCTAGCTCCAGCTATAATTCCAGAAGCTGCAACTGGTAAATGAGCATTGGTAAATGAAATATCTCAGCATATTTCTGTCCATGCAGACAGCCTGGCATTCTAATATTCCCTTCAGGGAGGGAATACTTTGTGGGGAAAAAAAAGCAAAAGGGTCTGTAAATTATCTCTAGTAAAAATGCATTATTTCCAGCAAAGCTACAAATGGGGTGCCTGTGTTGATTCATGCCCACAGTGCCGTTAACCATGTTCCTTAATAACTATTAATTAGTTTCACTGGAGCTCTGGTAGTCCGGATTAATTTCAGTAGGAGGGCCAAGGGGAAGTAAAATGCTCCTTTACTTCACTGCTGCTAAGGGTTGACTGCACTTATTGACAGGCGGCTGCTTTTGGTCACTCTGTAGCTGTCGGAGTGATGTTAGTTTCCTGGGATCTCTTTACCTGTCATGACCAAAATAAGACCTATTAATGGTAATCAAAATTATGATTGGGAAGAATAGCACTCTCCTTCTCCTTTGCATGCCAGAATTCAGCTTTCAGAAAGGTATTTTCTGCAGACAGTGTACAGTTAATATAATGGGATTTCCCTTCCTTTCTTTATTCCAAAGACTCATTCCTCCAAACAACTATTTTTCTACTTTTCATCCAGCACCCTTTGTTACAAACATGCCAAACCAAATGAGGACAGAAAAGCAATGCAATGTTGCCCAGTGCCCTGATGTATCCRAAATGGAAATGGTAATACTACAAGTCATACTTACCTATGAATCCTAAGGGTGGTCCCATTATACATCAGTCTGCTCCAGCACATCTGTTTTGGTAGAGAATTAAATCTTCTGTACCTTCTCAACTGTAAGGACTAAAAACTTGTAACTTGCAACTTTTTATAGTTCTTCAATAAATCCTGTATCACAGGATCAGTTCTGTTGACCCAGCCAAAAGAAATACACTGGATAGATTAGCTGTAATTACTGTTTGCAGAAATTACATATATGCAGCTTTGGTTGGGAAATTTCAGTACCTCCTGAAGCTTTGCTGTTTCCAGTTATTGCACTGCCTTGGGTGAAGGGGTGTGCGCAATCGTGTCCTGCACGGGGCGAGAAGGTGCTGGAGGCAGGGGAGTTCCACATGAAGCCGTTTGTTCTCCCAATCCCCAGGATATTCTCTGAGCCCCTCCAGCCTTTGAAAGGGAAATTGAGTAATTATTGGTTTAGTCACTTAAGCTATGGAGAGACTACAGAGAAAGTGCTTTTTTAACTTCTCTTAATACTCCTTGGCTCATCAGACAAAATTTACATTAGTTTCGTTGCTGTGATGATGGGTTGAGCTATGCCAGTGACAGCTGCAAGGATTCCCCAGTTTAGAGGACTGGAAGGACGGCGTCACAGTGTCTCAGCAGAAGAGAGACTTGTCTGTGACTCTCTACTTGTCTACTGTATATTCCAAAGTTATTTTTCTATTGGAGTCATTACTTTGGATAAAAGTTTAGGCTTTTTTACTTCCACTCCCTATGAACTTTTCACATCTTTTACCTGAACAAGCACTTCCATGAGCATTGGCTCTTCATCCAAGCCCATGTTGTTGTATGCACCCATATGTTGTAGAGACATTTATTAATTACTGGATTTTTTCTTAATTCTAGTTCTGTTTTTTTTCTGATATAGTAGCATTAATTTGTCAATAACACAGCAGAGATATCTTGTTTTTTGAGAAAAGCAACTTTATTATGTTCATTTTGCAATATTTAAGTGTTTGTATTAGTTTCCTTTCTGACTTCCACATCTCCATCAATATCTTGAAAACACATTGTAATCTGTAAGCAGCACAAGCCATCAATCTTTGTTTTTAATTATTTTTAATTTGGAAGGGGTAGAACAGAACTGGTTGGTATAGTCGTCTTGCAATCGGTGCACTAATACTGCAATTGAGTTACGAATGCAGGTCTTAACGTTGTCGTGCATGTTGGTTTTAATAAAGAAAGACCTTACCATTTAATCTTAGATTTCTGCAGGTAAGAGTGGAACATTGTCTTGTTGAGGTCACTTTTTAATGAGGAAGCAGCTTGTTTGGACTCCGAATGGTTTACAAGCTTCTGGCTGTACTAAAGAGCTGCAAAGCTTTTAACCCACTGATTTCCAATTCAGGTTTTTATCCCCTGAGGAGGCACTTAAAATTTATTTGCTGGAAGAATTTCTGTGCTGTTATTAAGGAGACTAAATAAATGAAACTTGGAGAAATCCATAGGGAATAGGAACTGCAAAACTGCAATAGTCTGTTTTTAACTATGGCATTTGCTGGTTGACTTTAGAAGTTCTTGCTGTTTTCTGTGTTGTTTTGTTCTCTGCAGATTTTGTGTATTGACCGGTCTCTTTGGAGGCAACCTGCTGGGCAGTGTGAAAAACTGCCAGTATTTTTCCTATATTGACTGATATCTTTAAAGATGATTCAGAGTGGAAGTGGAGGAGGGAAGGGATTGTGGAGTTTGTTAATAAAATTAACTATATTTACATTTCTCCAGAATGGGAGGAATTAAAGGATACTAGCTGTGTGTGGCAGAGTGATATGTTGCTTCATAAAGACATTGGGTTTATTAATTATGTTTTGGTAACCAGTGATAGTCTGAAGTAAATGTGAAGCCTCCTAGAAAATTACCAGCTGTGGTCATCATTAGCGAGTCAGCTTTCTTTCCTTGGCAGCAGCACAGCAGTGTTTGTAATGCACCTGTATTGCATCTGAGATGCTGTACTTACTTCCTACAAGCTGTATAGGGGTAAAGATAAAAAGAGTTATTTCTACATGTTGCATTCCTGCTAATTATATTAAAAAATAGTGCATCTTTTGTTGTAATGCAGGACACTGATAAAATTTATTTTTCCTTGTCATGAAATAACGCAGCTAATACTGTATTTTTACAAACTGACCAACCTCTTCAACAGGATTGCTTCTGTGAGATGAGCAGAGTTCAGTTTATACTTTGAGACTTAGCTTAAAAGTCTCACATTTATATGTGGCTTGCTTTTTCTATGTTTTATTTAGTGTCAGACTCATGAAATTTCAGCCCTCTTGCTAATCGACAGGTAATATATAATAAATGTATAAAACATGCATTTTTTTTTTACTTTAGAGTTGAAAATGTATTCTTTATAGAAAGATGTTGTCAGGGGGTGGGTTCTGACAGCCATACACTTACTGGGCAATATTTGAAACCAGAAATGGTTCCGCTGAAGTGGAGTTAGGCCAAACGTTAGCAGCATTGTAATCCTGCCTAATGTTCATAGACATTCAAAATAATATCAAGGAATTCTACCTGATTCTGCAGTACCAGTTTTCAGACTCAAAAAGATAAAATAGACAGTATCTCTGTACAGATATGCTGGCATATAAGCTGAATTTTTCAGCAGAAAACAAACTGTATATTTTCAGTCCCATTCTAGAAGGAAGGATATAATCAGAACTCACCAGATTACAGATGGACAAAGTAGGGGCAAATAGTTCACTTCAGTTTTCTAATCGTATGTTACCAAAAATTCATAGAGGAAAAGTGTTTGAAAAAATCTTTCTTCCCCCAGCATCCCATCTTATGTATATATCTGCAAATAGATAAATTATGAACTTGCAGATGTTCTTACCTTTTAAATCTTATAAACATAAAAAAGAGAATCTGTGAGTAATCAGAATTGGATGTAGACATTGCAGTTTTATTTTCATTGTTTTGGTCTCCTGTTCTTTCCTGATTTTCAGTAAAAACATTTATTTTCTTCTGGTAGCTAAAAGAATGGTGGGATCGTTCTTTTAATATGAAATTATACATGTCACAATGCAGGGTCAGCCCACTCCTGCAGCTGCATTTCTTTAATACAGATTCCTGAGCCAGTGTGGAGTGAACAGACTTCACTGAGACTATTCCCTGTCTGTCTGTCTGTCTGTGTGGATGTGAATTCAACATAAAAATACCTGAATAATCACTCTTTGTGATTTTTGAAAGTCAAGAGTTGAAAACAGTTACTTGATAAAGAAGATATAAAGCTATCTGCCAATTTGGTGTTTTCACATGAAACAAAATGAAATAAACCGGAAAGAAAACCTCTGTTCTCAATTTTCCATTATTTATAAGGAATTCAAAGAGACCTCCCCTGCCTGAATACCAGACTGACTCCACATGTAAGGTTCAGGACCATTCCACTGCACCTTTTAGCTCACATAGGATAAGACCTATTTTGTTCTCATTAGATTTATAATCCCAGAATTACTTTCAGCACAGATTGCTTAATGGAATCAAATTATGCCTAAATTAGATAATATGGTAGATTTTTTCTTTTTAATTGAAGATGTGAATATGACTGAACTTGAATTCATTTCACTCAGAGCCTTTTAAATTATCAATTAACTCTTGGCTTCAGTAATATAAAATGGATATTAAAATGTAGTTTAGTGATTAATCCTTGAGCTTTTCTCTGTTCTTATACAAGGTTTTTTTAGTAAAGTTGCAGTCCTAATTCTGTTTGCAGAAACATTGTGCATCTGCTGCTCAAAGTAGACAGGACATTGAAATTCAAAACAGAAGCATTATGATAGACATCTACAACATTTTTGGTTGTAAGACATGGTATTATATGATGTTAATACTTACAATATTTTCTGAGATACTCACTTTGTTATTGCAATTTCTTTAACTCCTAATTAACGCTTGGATACTGGAGAGGTGAACCCAATCTTTGATGTGTTATCCAACTGAAAAAATGCTTTAGTGGCCAGTTTTCTACATACAGATTCTGGTTCTCAGTTTGTATCTGTACTACTATGTTTTAGTGCTGTACGTCATCATTAAAAAGGAGTAAAGGCGAACTTTTCCTCCTACTCCAAAAATGTATTTATAATTATGTGGCAGGCTTGTCTGGTTCTGTGTGTAACTGTGCTCAGCTATTATGTAGGGAGATATATTATGGTATGCTAATGTGGAAGAGATCTAGTTTTTGCTCCAGTGGCATGTAATGGGTCTAGGATGTCCTTTAATTGCAACTATTCCCAATCTGTAAATCTCTTGTAACCCTGACTGGTGGAGAAAAAGCTACTTGACATACAGTGATCTTACTGGGCAATAAAAGTATATGGCCTATTGAAAGAACAGCTTGCAAGTGTATTGCTGCAAGAAAATAGAATTGCTTCATGCCAGAAGCAGAGGAAATAATGTATGTCTATTTGGGTTATGCTTCAGTGTGATGCGTTAAACTGTGTTACTTTGTCACTTGGAGGAGGAGTCTCAGTGAGAGAACAGATGAGTTTCAATATGTGCTGGCTTTTAGCCAGATTTTAAAATACTATGGAAAGTTGTAATTTTACATTTTCTTATACTTGATGTTGAAGGAAAAATTAGTTTTTGTAGTCTTGCTAGCTCACTTCTGTGTGTTGTGTTGCTGACATTAACTTTACCTTGAAGTACACCAGTAAAGTCTACGGAGGTCCTAATGAACATTTAGCTTGATCTGCAAGCCATGTGTAACCTAAAACTTAAAGATGACCTTAATGAAGTTGCTTGTAATGTTTTTTTCAGTGGTTGACTTAATATAGATTTTCTTTTTCTAGAAAGTGAGTTCCTTATCTTTTCTGGGCTATTACTGGGTGATGCAATATAGATTTGATAATGAGATTCATTAATAACTTGCCATCTACTATTTTATTTAGTGTTTCTTCTATGTTATAAAACAGACGAAAAAATATTCTTAGTGTTGTGAGTCTACGTGAGTCCAAAGGCATCCTTTTGCAATCGGTGTTTCTTCCACACTGAGACAAGAGAACTACATTGTTGTGCTGTGCTCAGGCTTTGCAAATTCCTGTTAGCCTTTTCTCCAAAATTATATGGCATAGTGATTTTTAAAATGGGAAACAAAATCCTGTCATCCTTCCCATTTTGCAGTCTTTGTGTGAAACATTTGACATCTTCCTTGAATCATTTGCACTATGTCACAACTGCAGGATGCAGCCAGGTAAGGAGCGAAAGTGCGAGTTGTTGGCATTGTTCGGTTTCTTGGAGATGTGTGGTTGTGCATCTTTAGGCTTGTCATAGGCCAAAATGTTTTATGTGGCGCTATTTTTAGACATGTCTAAATCTCTTTTCAGAATGCAGTATCTTGAGAATATTTAACCTTTGTTCTTTTATACAGTTCACAGGAGTAAACCTGCTGGAAGATCTCACATAAAGGTACCATAAGGCTTTATGACTGTAGCTCTACTGTGATTACCTTTTTAAGAGAGGAGTTATAAGCCTCTAACTTCTACTGAATTCCCATGTTAACAGCCCCTATATAGTACAAAGCTTATTATACCTAAGGGAAAACTAATATAAATGATACTGTATGTACACTATTAAAGGGAAGGTGACAGTTTCACTTGTTCTRTCAGTTTCAGGTTAAAATCCTGGAGAGCAAAGTATTTTATGTGCACTTGACTCCTGTTAACGCCTTATGTCTTTCCCCCTTGGTCATGTCATTTAACAAAGCTTTGTCTGCAGTGGCTCAGCAGCGCAGCATGTGCTCCTACACATGCAAAGCCCACTTCAGTGATTCCTGCCTGCTGGAGGCCAGTTGTAAAGTAGTGCAACTTGCAGGATTAATTAGCCACTCTCTGAACTTCACACTGCTGTTGCAAATTTTGAGCATTAAGATAGTAGGCAATTCTGAATTCGCAGAGTCTCTTACTACCTTTTGCTTTGAATCCAATTTTTATGTAAATACTTATTGCTGGTTGCTTGGTTTGTACGGTACAGCATGAACACATATAGCCCTGTAAACACTGTTTTGCAGGCGACTGTTTGCTGGTGGTGATGGATGAAATGGAACATTTGTCAAGTCATGATAGGCATAGGGGCTGTGCACTGTTTATATCTCATAACAGCAGCACTTAGCCTGTAGCGTCAAATGGTGTCCTGTACTGATCTGACTTTAAGAAGGAGGGTCTTCCCCTTCCTCTTTGAGTCAACCCAGCACTTCACCCCTCCCCTCGGGCTGGTGCTGGGCCACAAAAGGGTAACCCTGCACTGACAGTCCTGCTGGCACCAGGGCTTAGAAGGGGCACATGGCTGGATACTTTGCTGAGTTTCAACCAGAATGCTTTTTTGGACATTGTACAACACATATCCCAACTGGATCTAACTTGGTTCACTTGTCACCATTAATCAGGAGAGTTTGAATCTGGAATAGTAAGTACTCTTGCTGAACCTATGGTAAAGCAAGGCTAATGGGTTCCCGATTCAGCACCTTACGGCTTTTGTTGTTGAAAGTGAACTTGCTTGAATAATCTTTCAGCTGCAAATCAGTTGCTCAAATGATGATTACCTGCATGGTGACCATTAAACTGTTAACAAATGTATTTTGCAAGGCTCAGTGTATTGTAAAATATACTGGATACTTTATAAGCCAAAGTCATTCATTATTGGGAAACTAAGATTATAGAATTGGAAGAGGATACATAGGAAATGTTTCTAACTTACTTCATAAAGTGTAAAATGCATGGTCCATATCATGGCAGTGGTAAAATCTCACTTTCTGGATGCTCTGTTTGCATGTTTTTCTTGCTTGTCACATTCCATCTTGTGGCTTAGAAATGTGAGTAAATTTGTTTTCTTTAATATTTGCATTTGTTATAAGCTTGTGTACACCTGTATTTGCTGAATTGGATCTGTGGTAGATATTGATTAATGAAACAGTAGACTGCAAGAGCTATGCAAAAATCACAAATGTTTTTAAGTTACTGATTTCCAGTGTTGGTAACTTACATAAGTCACATGCATTTGAATTGGAAAGTCAAATATTGCTGCATGATTGGATTTAAAAAAGTAAGTAAAGAACAGAGCTTATTAAGAGTAAGGATAATTCAAATTCTTTCTATTTAAGAAGTTGTTTTATCTTGTTTAAAAAATATGTCCATTGTGAAAACTAATTGTATTAACATGTGTTTTTTTCCTATTGATTATAATATAAGCTTGGAGCAAACTCTGCTTGATTTTGATATTAAGGGAAATTGCTAAAATAAACAAATGTTCACAAATCACACATATCATTGAGGGAGTTGGTAAACTACAGCTGTACACTGAAACCATATTTAATTGTTATCTGCTCAGATTCTCCTGGTCAGCAGGGACTAGACAAAATCTAAAACTATTTTCTGTCCAGTCTGTCTAGACTAAGTGAGATATTAACTCTCCCTTCTGCACAGGAGTAGCATGATAAATATGCATGGGATATTCCAGGACTTGTAATCTTTTTTCAGTCTAAAAGATTAAATCCCGTGTGGGGAATGGTGTACTGTATTTTAAGAGAAATTGCTACAGCCTCTGCCATCTACTTTAGTCAAAAGGAATAATTGATTTCTTTTTTTCTGGTGTGAATCTAGCTATTCAGAATGATATTTTCTGAATTTTCATAGTACAAATTCTGAATTACTGCCTTGCTAAGCTGTAACTTAAAAGATGATAATTGTACCTCGGCTGCCTAAAAAAGGTCATAGAGACTTGGATCACAAACTTCTTTTCATCTCTCTTTCCCAATTATTTTACAAATCCATATCCTGCCCAAAAGAGTACTAAATAAGCAGGCTGCAGTAGTCATCCTTGCAACAATGAAAGGCATGGCTATATTTCAAAATTCAGGTTTTCAGTCATCTCTGCCTTGAAGGGTGATTATACCTGATAAACGTGGAAGACTTGTAAACACTATGTATTGATGACTTATTCAGGCCTTGTGTATGAATGCTTGTGCAGTATTTATCCATGAGAACAGATCTGACTCTCTTTAAAAAATCTGCTGCTGCTGTGTGTCCTCTGAATTAGAAAAAACATGTAAAAGTCTGTAAAAATCATCAAGGCAGACTAAGCACATGAAACATCTGTTCTTTTTGTATGTTGTGARTTGCTGGATGGTCGGTGTTGCTGTAAGGAGGTAGTGATTTGAGATAGGAGTTTCCAGTTTTGCTGGTGATGTGTTCCTGTACATTGTGTAACCGCATTTTTGTTATGTTTGTGCTCCTATTGTATTTTAAGTAATATGATGGGCACCTTTTTCTAGTTCCATGAAGAAATTTAGGTAAATGCTGTTAGAATAAATTTTAAAGGTAAATAGAAAGAACTTAAAATTAGAATTAGTATTTTACATGTTTGTAGCTAGAAAGGAGGGAAGAACAAATCATTCTGTCTCTCTGGGTGGTCACTTTAAATACAGAGGTGCAGAGGAGTTTGTAACGGAGCCAGGTTCCTCTTAAGTTCAGACGCACCTTTCTGCACAGTTTGTATGCCACAAATACTTTTTTTCTCCTCTAATCTTTCATACAAAATATTTAAATTTCATTTTTGTTGGGTCCTAATAAAGGAAGTTGTAGTTAATGTCACTGAATAAACAGACTTTCCCATCTTGCCACCGCTTTCATGCTTCAGAGATATTTGTGTACCTTTCTAATTCTTCAGCAGACTGTTCTTCTAATATACCATCTGTACTTTTTTATAAAGAGCAGCAGTTTTTAGTTTTCATATTACACTTCCACTGTTAGCACCACTAGCTATAAAAGTTGACTGTAAGCCATTGTAGTCACCTGTTACGAAGCAGAAGGAATCTTTGAAACCTAAAGATCAATTTTGGCTCAAGAAGAATCATAAAGTGTTTGTATGAGTCACAGACCTAGTGATGCTTCTGGTGCTCTCTAGCTTTCTCAGATCAAAGTAAGAAATGTTTCTACTGCTACCACTTACTGATCCTGTAATGCATCTTTCTCTCTCTACTTCTATTGCAACAGTGTGAGGAATGTTTCAAATAACATCTTGGATAGCCAAACCCGAGTTAGGAGGTGGGTTTTCCATTTCCAGTGCATTTCTCTTTTTCTTTTGGCTGTTTTCTAGTAAGTTGTAGGAGAGTAGTTAAAGTTTTCAGAAAGGTTCACAATGTATATTACCATATTAGTAAAAAGCTGCAAATTCTACCACATAGTCAAAACTACTGATTTTGGAGAAGTGTGTTGAAAAAGTTGAAGCAAATGGGCATTTCTTGCCAGGTAAAGGACATACAGCTAATCAAGTTTGTTTTGGTTTTGGTTTTGTTTTAAGTTAGCTAGAAATCTAACATGCCAGCTTTTGACTTCAGTCTGTTGACACTGCAGATTAGGAAGATTCTTAAACCTGCTCGTGTGCATACTTAGGTGGGGATGCTTTCGTTAACTAAGATCTGCAAGATTATAATAGGTAAACCCCTCTATTTCTTACAAATGAAAATGAATAAAGTAGTATTTTGCGATATAGGATTTACAACATAATTTACTCAGATACTGAAAGCATGAAACTGAAGAAATAGTTTGGTCATCATCCAAGAGATGTGGTATGTTGGAAGAAATGAAGTGATGTGGTATGTTGATGAAACAACATGTAAAAAGGTTGTTTTACTCTTCTGGTTAACAAATGTGACCAATACAGTATATTCTAATTGATCACATTTACATACACTCTTTGAGTTTCTCTTTCTTGTTTTATTAGTATCAGATGTCAAGCCTCTAAATGCATTCATGCACCTACTGATAGTAAAACATGAAATCCTAGTTTTTGTTCTATTTTCCACACTAATGCACATCATATTGGTTTTGATTGCAGCAAAACTCCAGGACAGTTAAGTACTGTCTGCTTGTCTGTGAATCAGATGCATTATGCAATGTAACAGTTCCATAAATGAGCATTGTGTACATGCAAGATGTCTATTTTTTCTAATACAATATTTACTGTGAAAGTTTAAAAAATTTTTCCTCTCCTTTTTTCAGCTTTTTCAGGAATCATCTGAAAAGAAATGATTGCAGGGCATTTTTTAGCTTTTACAGATACTGAATCATTGTTCAGGGCATTTAAGTGACCGATACAATTTTAATATCTGCTAAGCTTCTAATAGTTTTCCATCAGCACTGTCCATTTTCCTGTGAATTGAAGGGGAATCTGGATTACCTGAAGAGTTATGAAGCGCTGTTGCAAAAAGGGGGAAGGGACATCTGTGATAATATTAGGTGCCATCATGAAAAGCAGAAAGTATTTTACCTGTATCTGTTTTTTTCAGGTCCAATAATAGATTTCACATCTGCTGCAGTACAGTTCCCAGTCTTGTGAAGATGTGCATTGAAAGTGGCTTTTTGATAGACTAAATAAACTCTTAGAATCCCTACTCCTAGTATGGATTCCATTAAATTAAATGTTCAGTTTATTCAGGACTGACTACTTCCTTTATGCTCTGGAGAGATTGAAAACAAGAAGAAAAACTTGGTAGGGTTTCCTGTGTTCACTGACATGGGGGTGGGGGAAATCCCTCTAAATGAACTCAGAGTTCTTTGAAACAGCACATTGTTGATGATCAAAACCATATAAGATTAAGCCTGTAGAAGATTGGCTTTATGTAATAAAAAGATGTCAAGCTACTTAGCTGGAGCTAAGAGAATTAAATTCATTAAAGGCAGGAGAACCAAGTCTCCAGCAAGTACAAGCATCCACTGATCAATATAGCATGTTATAGAGTTAAGGGGAAGGATCTGTTCAGCATGCTAACACTGTGCGGCCTGCTAGAAACAACTACTAGTTGGAGAGCTGTTTCATGCTTCATCATGTACCCTGTGTATCTCCTGCCCACTGTTAACATAATCTGGAGCCAATGGTGCGAGCCACTTCTAACTAGCAGTAAAACTGTGCAGAGGGAATAGCACAACAGTGACAATGAGAAGCAAATGGGAAAAGGCATTTGTCTAATGAGCCTTGGAGCCTTTTTGTCTGTATGGTCTCCATTGTATGCAAAGATGCAGTTGCTTTGAGCAGTCAGCTGCTGCTGTCAGCCCTAGTAAAGGGTGGCCTTAGCCTTGTTGCCTTCTTCCCATTTCCAGAGCTTTGAAGAGGGACTTGCTGATCCCGTGATCGAAGAATGTTTTGGGTAGTGGCTATGCTGGAGGGAAGGGATGTCCTCCTGCAGCAAAAGTTTGCTTCTGGCCCTCTGCAGCAGCAAGCCACACTCTTTAGACCTGACCATGTTTGACTTGGCACTCAGAAGCTTTGAACTRCTTCTACCTCTTTTTGCATTGAAGAAACTGACTTAAGGAAGCTTAAGTTTAGGTTGGGTGAAGAGCTGGGATGGTAATGAGCTTCCTGAGTTCAGCGTATCTTGTAATAGCTGTTACTTAAGACATTATTATTTTGATGCTTCTACCTCAGAATATTCGTGTCTAGTTCAAAACTAATAGGTGATGTTAAGTTTGTACACCGTACTAAATACCATGCATATGAATAACAATAGATGCTCTTTCTCACATTTTCTATTGTAGTTAAAAATGAAGCTCAGCTGATAAATACAATAAACAGTAGCACAGAGAGCTTTGCTGCGGGTGAGCTACATGTCCCCAGCATGCATCTGATCTACTGTCAAGGTGCAGCATGGTCGGTCTGGCAAAGGGCAAGTCTCCAGGTGTAAACATTTGGAGGCAAACTGGTAGATCTTGAGCTCTGGAAGAAAAGTTGGAGAGCTATGTCTTGTGGCACATGAACCACCTGTCCTCTACATGCACTTGAAGTGACTATTTTTAATGTATTATTTATAGTAATTTCAGTGAGCGCCCACTTTTTACCCTCTGTGATGGTCCTGTTGTCCTTAGTTGACTGGGTTCTACAAAGTTTCTTGCAAGAAATCCTTTGGAGAAGACTGGAGTCTTGCACACCAGTTAGGAAGGATAAGGTCTTGCTTACTTCATGCTATGTTTGAAGCTTTTGACACTAGGTCCAGGAAAAGGCAGTGTTTTCTTACACCATATGTCCAGAAACAGCCCTGTGGCTTGCTGGATGATTGGTGTAACTGAGATTTAGTTTTAATAATTCTTGTTCAAGCAGCTATGAGCTTGAAATTTATAGAAACTATACTGCTGCTTCTAAGGAGAATGTAATCTAGTGAATGCTGATAGATCAGAACCATATGTTGGTTTGAGCAGACTGGGCTAACTAGGAGGCAGTGATACAGTATAGGTGCAGGCAAATAAGAACACTAAAGAGCAGACTGAGAAGAGCAAAACAGAACTAGGTAATTCAACATATGCTGAGTCTGCAGGGGAACGACTTCCTGTGCTGTGTGTTTTGTACTGAAAGACAACAACAACTGCAAGCAAGTTGAGTCAGTAGCTGGTAGCTGATAAGCCCTCTGCCTTGATGGAAACAAGTTGTGTCTTTGTTGATGATGGCGGAAGATATCATTAAAGTATTGAACACTAAGATGCTTCCCAGTTGCATGTWTTTGTTTCACATAAAATTGACCTGAAATTGATTTGTAGAGTAGCGTGGACAGAAGAGACTTGAACTTAATTCACCATTGCTTGTGTAGCCATTTTTACTTTGTAAAAAGATTATAAAACACTGCTGGATAAGAAACTTCTGCTTACATGAGTGGTAACATTTTTAGTATAGGTGACTACAGAAGCGAAGTGCAGTTGGGAATCAGACACTGTGTAAGAATCTGTAGCTGCTTTAGCTGTTAATGTTCTATATTTAATGATTAATGTAGCTGTTCCAGTCGTAACCCTGACCATGTTCTTAGTTTTCTGCACAAACAGTCTCTAAAATAAAGTGAGAAGGTAATACATTCTTGCGAACTGTTGTAATAGTGAGCAAAAGCTGTCAGTTACCAGAGCTGGAGCACTGGCTCATCATGGGTTATGAAGCAGCATGCAAGAACTTTGTATTGAAGTGCTCACAGGAAAGCCTAAATTTTGAGAAACCTGAGGGAATGTTTAAATTACCCTGAGAAGGAGGAATTTTCTCATCTTTAGAGTAGTAAAACTTAGTATTAATGGCAGTTAATTAATGGTAGTTAATTAATTAATGGTAGTAAAACTTAGTATTAATGGCAAATTAATTTTTGGCTTAGGGTTAAAAATATGATAGTACTGACTCATTGACAAAAACTGTGTCCACAAAAGCGTAAGTCAAGGTCTTTGTTATGGGTCGTTATTGAAAATGCAGCTAAGGCTTTCAAGGGACCAGGACTTTCCCCAGGCCTCCTTCTGTAGTTTTGCATTTAATTTGTAAAAGCTTTCAGGAGTAACTTACAATCAAAAATTTCTTGACTTCTTAGTTTAAGACTATCTAAAGGATGATAGTCTTTGTGTGATAGGGAGGTATGCGTGGCAGTTTTGAACTATGCAGCTGGAGTCTTTCTGCTGTTCTCAGTTCAATAGAATCAAAAGAGTTAAACTGATTATGCAAAATGATACCACTATTTAGCAGCTCCTTGCAGTTACTATTGTAAAAGAAATATCCCAGTTCATGAAGTGAATCAGAACACGTGAAGGTGATGTGCGGTAAACCAAGAAAACTTTCTTACAGGAAGTTCTCTTGTCTGAAGAAGATCTGGCATGGTTATGGGCCCTCAAAAATCTTCTCAGCCATATTGTAGAAGTCTAAAGTTAGGGAGACTCTGTTACACAGTTACCATTAGTTACCTAGTTTTTATTATCCATATGGTGAACTGGTTGAGGCCAGGCTTAGTCTTCAATATCATCARAAAGCTTTATACGCTAATTAGCTCCTCATTTATAGTAGTTTAAAGTGAATTGACAAAATAAGCTGACAATGAAACTGACAGCACACGTGCAAATTCCAGGAGAGATGAGCAACAGGAGGATTTTGTAGCTAGGCGTTTTTCTGTTGGAATAACTGACAGGTTGGTTGATTTTTTTGTCTAGGGTAGGTGAAAGGGAGGATGAGATTTCTTGCCTAGATGTTGAGTGCTCTGGTCCTTAAAAAACTCAAGATCACATGTAAGCATGCTGGTTCTATTGTTCTGAACAAATGGGAATTAAAGGATTATCACTGTTGTACTTTGATTATTCTTATAGTTACAGCTGAGTATGATACCCTCTCTTACTTTTAGACCATCCAACTGTACAGAATGGTGCTTGTTTTAAATTGTTCAAGTTGAGAGACTCTTCAGTAGTGCGTATGTGCTTGCTCTCTCTGTAAATATTTCAGCATTTCTCATTTTATGCTTAGATGTAAAGTCATTTTTAAAGAACTTGCCAGTGTCTTTTGGAATGCAATAAGCAAAACAATAGCAAAGAATTACTAGAAGTATTATTTAAATATAGGTCTGGGAGACAGAAACTTGTGACATTTAATCCCAGTACTGAAACTAACACTTCTGTGACATTTACCAACTCTCCTAATCTTACTAACATGAAATTATATTTACTACTAACTGCCACACATTTATCTTCAGGCTGTGAGCAGTTATTCTCTGTGTCTCGTTGGAGCCATTGTACAGATTGGGATGCTGCTTTTCTGCCTTCTACCATGAACATGCTGTAATCATTATGACTCAGATTCAGGGAGACTCCTAAAAACTTTGATCCATTGTATTTATGACTTGATCTATGTATGTGGACATGTTAACCTTACTGTAGTCATGTGTTTTGTCCAGGGTAAGGATTATTTGGGAGGGGAATGGAAGGAGCTTATCAAACTTTAAGTTTAGTGCCAACCACTTGCTGATCCTAACATATCCTCAGAGTAATTAACAAAAGCTTATCCCATGTTTATTCTTTTAAAACTATTTGTAAGAAAAAATGACCAATTGATTCATGAGGCTGGTTGCCTTTATCAGACTATTCTTTAGGAATGGGCTGTTGAAATAAATTCTGTTAATTAAATATAAACCCTTTTCTTGATTGTGCAGAAGCAGCCTTGCTGCTGGTCCTTCTCCTAATCTTGTTATTACAGTCCTCTGATAGGTGTCATTAGATTGGCTTGTTAGCTGATGCAGGTCTATTTTGCAGAACAGACAAATCTTAGTCAGCTGTAATGTGTCTCAACTGCTAAAGGGTTTTTTCCTCTTACTTTATTCACTTTTGTTTACTCTCATCATATAGTTCCCTTTGTTCTGTTGCCCAAAACAGTAGACATGTATGAAACAAGTAATTCATTTGCTTTGATTAGTTTTTATTTAATCTGTCATGGTTTATTGAATTTAATTACTTTTAAATGATTAACTTAAATGGAACAATGCGAGGGTGAGAGAACAGCCCTGAGTATCTTGTGCAGTGTGAATGGGACACTCTGTGAGTAGATTACTGATTGGGAAAACTAAGGGAACTTCTTTGGACATAGAGCTTTATTCAAGGATACTCTATATTTTATRAAGAGAGTTTATGGAAATACTGTCAGCTGTAATTACATGTGTGGGATCTTCTCAGTTACTAAGCTGCAGAGCTTTTACTTACTTGAGAGATCCACAGACCAAGTCCTATTGAAGAATGACACTTCGTAAGACTGAACACTTACATAAAATAATTTCGCTATTTGGAGTTGCCCATGACTGTGCTAGTAAGTTCACTGATAGCCTGTGACAGATGAATTTAAGTAGAGGTACCATACCCTGTGTGGCAGTGTTGCTAACAGGAGACTTAGGAATTCCTAACCATCAAAAACTTGGATTTATTGCTCTGGTACCAAGGAAACTGTTCAGACTTTCAGTGGAACTGTTGCTTGTATAGCACTATTTGTATGCGATATTTCTTCAAAGAGAATTAGCTGGTCAGTGAGAACTTAAATTAGCATATATGGTGAGGGGCAAWGATCAGAGCTGAGGTTGATTTATTTGAAGCCTTTTGTGAAACTCCTTGCAAGACCTGCTCTGAGATTATATCAAGATATAAATATATATATATTASTTTCAGAATGAGATCTATAGCAAGAGAAAAAAAGTGCATCATTGTATATTTTAAAAATAGTTTATGTTTTTTTGTCCTGTTGAAGAAAACTTGGAGGGAAAATGGTGCACAGAATAAGGTGCACAGAATAATTGTTTTAAAGTTTAACAATATATTGGAACTAATAATTTGAATACTTTAGGTCTTCGATTATTAAAAATGGAGCCTCACTGCAAATGATCACCTTCACTTTTCGTGAAGGCTATCTGGTAGATCATCTGCTGTCCCACTGGAGATGAATACTTTGAGCTTTGACTTTGCAGAATCATTCCATCACCTCTCAAATAATAATCTCAGATTCTCCTTTTCCTCAAAAAATCACAGTAGTGAAGGTACGTGCTGCTGCAGAATTCTTTTGTTTCTGGTGGTAACTCTCTGCTTTTTCTTTCTCCAATGTATCTCTTTCCTTTTAAGTCTTAACTTTAAAAATTCTGAGGAGTGAGAGCCTGGGGATTTTCCTGTTCTTTCTCAGAATCTTTTGAGTTTGGCAAAGCTTAATAACAGCCATAAAGAGGATTGTTTTCTTCCTCTCTTCTGCTTCAGATGACTGTTTGTTTGTAGCTCTTGAGCAGTTTTGGACTTACGAACTTGTGGTGATAGAGGATCTCTCTTTCTCTCACTGCAAGATCATCATATGTGTGAAGGGGATGCATTAATCAATAATCTAAGTTTACAAGCTCTATGTGTATATTGTGGTGGTTTCATTGCCTAGGTAATATCTCTCTAAAGACTGATTTGTATTGCACTGAAGTTTTTCTAATCTGTTCTTTTGTTATTTAAACAAAAAAAAATTGTGTTGCGTAATGTTGTGTAAAATGGATCTTGTGATGGAGTGAATGCGTCTTATGAAGCTGATGTCAAGCTAAATTAGTCTTCCTGACAAAAGATAGATACAGATGTGGAGTTGCAGCATCAAGTACACGGCCCATCTGTCCTGGCTTCCAAATCTCCCTCCTCTTCCAAATGTAATTTTGCTCTCTTGTCTTTCCTGCTACATATGTGTATGTGACAACTCCCCAGCTAGCCCTGGCTCTCTGAGAGGGAATATGGGTGGAAAAGGGTTGACACTCTTTAGGCAGCACTGCACGTTCACTTTTATTATTCATTTTTGCACGGACACAGTTTTATTCCATTTGGAGCTGCTGCTCTAAGCTTTCTACTACAGCATTTGTAAATATGTACGTGATACTGGTGTACTGTTTGAATAGGGAAGGATGAGTATTCTTTGAGAAGAGCACTGGGAGTCTTTGCCAAGTAGATGTATGTTTTAAGGAGCAAAGGATGATTGCTTGGCAGATGAAAAGTGGGTGGGCTGATTCAAGTGTGGGTGCTGGCATGAAAGAAGAAACAAAACTGAGAATAAGCAAAGGAAAAAAATGTGCAGGTAGGAGGGACAAGGGAACTGTTTACTCAGCAGCCTAATGGCATTTTCAACTCCAGCATAACAGAACCACAATGATCTTGCCCATTTTTGCTTAACCAGTGAAGAGCCACAAGCTCAGTGTCCAAGCCTTTTCCAAATTCAAATGTGCATGGGGTTAATGAAACTTGTGGTGTGATAAAAAGGATGTCCAGCTACAGTGGAGCAAGCTTGGAAGGAATGGTAAGTTCTTCAGGGCAAATACGTTCGCTCTTTTTAGCTCAGCAGTTTTCAGAGACCCAAATTCAGCAATATATTGTACAAAAGAGCACCTGAGGAAATGTGCTTGAACAATAAAGAGAGCTGGTAAAGCTGTTTTTCATGTGTAGTGTAATAAGAACAAAAGGCATGACTGATTATTTCCTTTTTTGTCCTGAAAGATGAAAAATCTATAGGTCTTCAAAGATGTCAGGATACACCTGAACAATAGTCTTCCCAGATTCTGCCTCGTATAATAATGTGGGTAGTTTGGTATTGTAGGGTGAAAACGACTCCCATTTTTTGGTGATCAGAGCCCTGTGGATATTCTCACTATGAGCATATGATGAGTTATTCTATGGGAAATAACAAATGTTTTCCTCAAGCCCATATTAGATTTTTACCATGCATCTGCTACTTTACCAACAGCCACCCACATGCTTCTACAAAATCATAACTTGCACATTTTGGTCTCGGAAGCAAATGTTTTCTACAGGCCTTGACTTCTACCTCAGAGTCCCCAAGGATGGTTATAAAATGTCTGCATAATTAATTTTTTTATGGGATACAGCTTTTGTTTATTTAAATGCTACTGAATGCAATAATAACCAGGTGTCTTAAACTCCTACCAATGGCAGCAGTGGAGAATTCACCAGTATTATAGGCTGAATCCTACAAAAAAGACCGTCACCTGCAGGAATGTAGTGAGCGGTCCCTGCTGCTACTGAAACTACTTGCATGAAGATTGAGCATCTGGCCGCCTGGGGTTCATGAGAGCTGGAAAGTGTTTGGCATCTCATGTAGGAACAGGAAGTAAAAAATCCTTCATCTCACCTTGCAAAAGTTTAGTCGTTAAATTAAACAATACTTTCATAGTTAGCTAAGCCCACATTCAATGTGAGTGGCTAAACTTTGTAAAAGTCAGTTTTTTAGGTTTTGAGACCTGTAGATTAGAAACAAAATATAGCCATAGGTTTAGGAATTGGTAGATACCTCAAACAAAAACACTTCAAAATCTGTCTCCGCTTTGCTTGTCTACTTGAAGTGCTGAATTCTCCACCTCATCCTGTCATTACAACTGACAATGTCAGCCTTGAAAAAAGAGGCAAAATATTGTTAGGCTTTGCAGCCCTTGCCAAGGAGACCTTAAAAGCACACCCAAATTTGTTTTGTAAGCTTTTGATCACAATGATGAAGTACTAAATGGTACAACATGAAGGCAACAACTTCCAGTGACTTCTAGAGCAGATTGTCATGTCTGAGCCTGACCCAATTCCATCTGAATACAATGGAACAACTCCTAATACCCTCTAATTTTGTGGGAGTTTTTTTACAATTAACCTCAGAAGTATTTTTGCTAGTGTTCAGTGGGAGTAGCTGTAAGCTGTCTGTCTGTTGTGTGAAGCCAGACAAATACATTAGCCTCCAGAGTTGCCCAGAACTTCAACTATTGTAACAAAGGTGGGAGTCTGACTGTGCAACCCTAGTGCAATGAAGGAGGTAAAGTATAAGGGCTAAAAAAGAAAGGTGTYGGTTCTTCAGATATCAGTTATAAATATATCCATGGACTTGTCTGGCTAACAAAACTCCTTCTGCCTCTCTCTGGGGAAGGAGCAGGATTCATATTCTAAATTCTTTTAATCTCAGGTCTGATAAGTTGTCTGASCTAGTACTATTTTTGTAAATATTTAAAAAAGTAAAATAGAAACTTACACTAAATAAGATGAAAATCCAAAAGGGGTGGGAAGAGGTTTTTTACATTAGTGGACAATTTTTTGCTTTGTTTATCAATGTTTTTCCTTTTGTTGAGTTTATTACCCTATGGATCTGTTTAATTTTTTTGTTGTGATGTTATTTTTTTCTTAGTTGCTTTTCTTTAAATTTTAATTTACAGTGTTACATTTGCATAATGAGCATAATTACATCTAATTATGTGTCATCTCCCCACTAAAACTTGTAATTACAGAATTATAGTGTATAATGCCATCCATGTTAAAGTCAGTGGGGGAAAATATAATGGAAGACCATGGCAAATGCATTTGAAAGGAAATGATACTGAAGGTAAAAAAGCCCAAACGAGAAGTTGTTAAGGTCAAAGCAGCTGAATTTTTATTACTTGAACAGGTTCTTATTTCAATAGTGATCTCCCTTTTTTTTCTATGTGGGAAAAATTTTTTCAGTTTCTTTTCCAGATAGCGTTTTACTTTTTCAGATTCAGATAGTAAATTTTAACATTTTCCACTGACCAGTAGTTATGCACTGTTTTGTCTAAGCATTTCACTTATGATTTACAGTTAGGTTAAACCAGAGAATTAAAAAGCTGCAAATTGTTTAAGGAGAACAGAAATAGATACCGATTAAAGGAGAAGATTTTTTGTTTCTTAAATCTTCTACTTTTTTAAGAAGAAGTAGGGCTTTAATAGTAGTAAATACTTAATCACTGAACCCAAATTTCTCTCCAAAAGAAAAAAAAATTACTRCCTTCATTACCTAACTGGAAGAACACTGTAATCAAAGGCACAGACTGTAATTTTAGAAGTTGATTTTACTGTTGTGAATGCATCATTAATTTTATGATTAAGAGAGAAACAACTAAAAGATTAAAAATCTTCTAGTCCTGCTACAGATGGGAGAGCAGCTACATAGATGTGTAGCAGTTGTAGGTCGTGACAAAAATGTTTGGATATACTTCTTTGTTTCCAGGGACTGTGTGATTTCGATCTCAAGAAGGTTAAGGACAGAACAAGGTGACTCACTGAGCGAGTTAGTGTTGAAGGCTGCAAGTCTCACTGAATGGGCATCTCTTAGGCTCAGAGACTCTCAGGCATCACGTGGGACACTGAGGTATTTGTGCATAGCACAAATAGTAGCATAGCTATTTGGGAGGGCCACTATACAAAACTTGTCACCGACCACCTGTAAAATTCCCCTTAAGGAGAGGCTGGTACATACGTTGCTTGAGATGATGTTACAGGGCTTCACTTCAAATAATCTTACTACGGAAACTCTAGAAATTCTGGTAAATATTCTATGGAGAGGAATGACATAGCCTTTTCCAGTTCATCTTGTACATGCTCTGAATACATGTGGATCATCCCGTGATTATTCTGGTCCTCATATTTATATTGTTATAACTGATTTGTGCTTGGTGTTAATGAGAAGGGTCACAGGCCTTTTTATAAGGGGAAGCATTCAATGCAGGCTGTCCTGAGGTCTTAATAACAAAATGCAATAGGTGAGAGATGGAAAAATCCTGATTTTTGGCACATCAGGTTGAGAAACCCCAAAGATCCTAACTACTCAGTGATGGTAGCTAATCCTTTTAGAAAGCAATGACACTTGCAGTCTTCTAAAGGAAGCTGACATGGCCCGATTCCACCTTCTAAGAACTCCTCTTCTGTTGCCTTCTGAGAGCCTTTTTCCTCATCGGTGCAAGGGCAAAGTTTGACCTTGCAGTGAGTTATCTTGTGACCGAGAACTCCATTCACAGCATATTCTTTCTGCTGTACAATCGTACCAATAGCCTTCTCTTTGGAAACGTGCTTTCCCGGATTCATTTTACAATCACCACCCAGGTTAGAAATGGGATTTTTCAGGCAGATGATGGCTGAGCTGAATCCTACAACAGTCAAACCACATTACTTGTAACGTGAAAGGGACTTTCCTTGATAGGCTGGATTTCTGGACTTGTTCATTAAAATAAAAGAACGAAGTGCTGTACTCCACTTCTCACAATTTCTTTCACAGTTTTCTTTCTTCTCCTTTTCTCCATTTCAGTCACTCACAGTAGCAGACTCTTTTACATGATTGCCAGCAGCAGACATTTTCCAACTGTACAAATGAAATGAAATCACTGAGCGTAGTTGAACAACAGGCTTGATTAACTGTATTATAAACTACCAAGAATAGGAGGAACATGTCATGAAGGCATCATCTATCACTGTGTATGTGGGGAGAAGGTATCTGTCAACTCGTTCTGTGTTAGTTCTGTGATAAATTGGTACTTACTTACACATGTGCATGCATATAGCTGTTCAATCTCAATTTCCTTGTAAATAGATGGGAGAAGTGCTAAATGCTGGTGAGGACCTCTCAAGCTATTGCTATGAAGTTAGCAAATTCTTGGCTAAAGGTAGTTTTCTTGCAAATGAGGTCTGAAAGCAGTTTAATTTTGACTGAAATACCACAACGGAGAAATGAATGACACATTTAATTACATCTGTGAAATTAAATAAAACACACTGCTAGAACATATGTGCAAGTGTTGCAGCTGAGAGTTTTATTTTGTGAGAAATAAATTGGATTATTTATTGTTCATAAACAAAAATGGTACAAAATGTTATTTGACATATCTGGGTTCTTTGTCTTTAGAATGTTTTGATTTTCTCTGAAGAAAGATTTGTTGAAAGAGCTCATGTCTATTGATAATTTCAGGAAACACTGTCTGAGCAGCCCTTAGATGTTTGATAGTGGCTCTTAGTTTTCCTCTTCGTTAATTTTTGTTTAAAAAAAAAATTATAAGAAATATAGGTGTGTATGCCATTTAACATAAAGGTGTTTCATAAGCAGAGGCAAAATTTTCATGCAAAAAATGGAAGAATTGATTATAGATTTCTGTAAATGGCTACACCTTCTACTTGAATGATGCACAGAATAGGTAAGGATCTGCTACTGACTACATGTGAGAACAGTTAAAATAATCTTAAGCTTCTGTTTAGGAGTATCCCTGTACTTGTCCATTATAAGCATGGAATGTGGAATCGGTTCCCTTCCCTCTATCTCAAAACACTGAGTGAGAATATGATAGGAAAGCCAAAGTAGCAGGACAACAATTTATTATTCATTATCATTTGTCTATGCGGTGACCCCATGCAACACCCTGAGCTGAAGGAGCAAGAGTAATTGAGCCTGCACAGGTTCTCGCAGAAGCAAGAGGGTGAGGAATAGAGGAAAGCACCTACCTAGTGGTTCTGTTAGTCTCATTGCTGAAAGATATCAGTCTACTGAAAATCTCTGTGAAGAGAAATTGTGTAAACATGTATTATTCAGCTGATCAGTCTCTCCTTGAAAATGACATTCCTCTCCTAGAATATGTTTGGGATTTCTTCTTGATAGCTGTTAGTTTTTTGTGCTCCAAGTGGTGCTACGTTGTTTCACAGAAATAAGTATCTGTGATGTATTGACTATCTATCATACAGTTTCGTTGCAGATCATTGTTGTTTTGTCACCCAGGTGTTAGGCGACAATGTAAAGCTACCTTGTTTATATTCAGTGGTGAGTATATGGGCATCAGGCTGTACTGCTGATGAATGTTACTTGAATGTAGGTATGGTGTTAATTAAGAAACAGTAAGTCAACCATAGTAAAGTCATAGTCAGAAGAGAGCAAAAGGTAACTATGGAAAAAAAGGCAGAAGAGCAAATATCACTGCTTCCTTGAATACTGGGAAGGGAATAAGAAGCGAAATCCCTTTTGAAAAAGAAAAGGAGCAAGTCCTACAAGCATGTGTTACTTTCCAAAGCTGGCTGAATGAAGAACTCAAGCTATGGTTGAGAGCAGCTGAGAAACAAACAGAACCAAAAAGACCTGTGTGAGATGTAAAAGACTGGAAGAAAAGGCTTAAGACAATTCTAAAATACTACTCTCTCATCTCAGTTGACCCTGGGCACCCTGGGACAACGCAGTGTGGCCCTGCTGCTTCCCTCTCTCGGTTCAGAGCGGGAACTATGGCCTAGGAATGTCACAAATAAGGGTCAATGTTGATTGTGGGGATAGAAATAATGTTTTATGTTCTTTTAGTTCCAAACTTGCATATCTGAGGAAGGAGGAGGAGGAAAATACCAACACTGATTTCTTTCTTCTCTCTTCTTTTCTTCTSCTCTATTCCTGTAATCCACCGTATCCTAGGAGGCAGACTGCAGATAAAACAAGCAGAGCCACAGTTCGAGAGGGAAAAGTAAGATATGGCTATTTAAATACCAGAGACGTGTTCTGGTTAGGAATCCTGTCAGTTGGTGGAAACAGTATGAATAGATAATCTGTTGATGATTTGATGTTAGCCACCACAGATAGCGGTCTAATTTGTCTATATTGCCTGTTTTAGGGTAATGGTGTCTCAGTATGATGAAGTTTTTTTCAGATGGCTGCAAAAAGCAGTTGACATATCAAGCTCAACATGCTGCCCATGCTAACTAGGAGAACCCAATCCAAAGTACATTGACGTCAGTGGTGTTGTTTTCAACATGCTCACTGACCTTGTTAGGACCTTCACAAATACCTTTTCTTAGACTGACTCTCAGAAAGGATTAATTAATCTCATTAATGCAATCTAATGTTACTAAATTACCTTTGAGTGAAAACTGATCTGAAATTTGAAAGAATAAAATCTCATGAATTAGTTGCCTAAAGACTAGGAAGCAATAAAAGTCAAATATCCAGTACACAGAAATGTTTGTGTAGTTGATCAAAGGCAATTAYAAAATCTGTGGACAAACATAAAGCTAAAAATACAAGTAGAAATAGGAGGAAATGACAGAAAATAAGTGAGATTATGGCAGTATTCACATGTGGAAATTTTTCTTCATGTCTTTGAATTTAAATTGGGTGTGAATGCCCTTAGAATATAATCTTATGATTTCTTTACAACTTGCACAAAAGTTGACAATTTAAATATTAGGACTAGAGCAAGGACATTTGTTTTTCGTACCAATCTGCCATATGACCACAGCTATCTGCTCCATTTTTATTGACAATTTCTCTGCAAAAAGGGTGGCTTATTCTCTTGGGTATTGTGTCAGAGAATAATTATGTGGAAATGGACTAGGAAACATTTTCAGTTCTTTAAGTAAAAGTCACTAAGTAGGTATGATCTGTTTTAGAAAATCAATTTTCTTTCATTCAGGGTTTCTTGTACTCTAGACAATTCCTCTTTTTGTCATGATGGCTTGGGGTGACTTAAGGCTAACAAATCTTTCAAAATGACAGGGTGCACTTGGTGCTCTGTGAACATAAAATGGGTTCTGTCTATCAGGGTCTTTAGAGAATTATATATATGGTGGAAGTCATGTCAGAATTTGTCTTGGTCAGAGCTAATATTAAAATCACTGTCAGTTTGCAGGCAGCGCTTCTATATTGGAAACTGTTGTGATTGGGTAATATAGTCATGTTTACTGATGTCAAATTCTGATGGATTGTGTGGGTAAACTGAGGAAGAAAAATATTTAATATCTATAACAGACTTCAGTGAACTATGAAAAGGCACCTGTGGGTAAAGTGTATTATCTCTTAAAGCGTTGCTAGTCACATCAATGTATATGAAATCTCAGTGTTCTTTTTGCACTGCAATACTTGCAATGAATTTCCCTGGAGGAAGAAATAAGTGTATAGTCATAAACCAGAAAAGCACTCCTCTTGTTTGATAGATGTATCAAGTTCCATCAGGTAATGAAGCTGAGAGTGGATGTGAATAGCAAACTTTGACTAGCAAAGCTATTTAAAACACTGCATTTGAAACATTGGAACCTGATCCACGTGTGTTCTAGCATGAGTTTGATGTAGCCACAGACATGAGAGATGTCACCTCATGTGTCACCTCATTTAACCTCAGTGAAATGAGACCCCCCCTGAATTAAGTTCCAGTACTGACTTGTAAGCTGATGAGGGYGAGAGTCAAAGAAGGTGGGGAAAAACAGATGATTGAAAGAAGTTTAGAAAAAGTGGAATGATAGTCAGAGGTTTGTTTCATTGGCTACAAGAATTCGGTTCAGACAAGAAACTGAAAACATGAAGCTTCTTCGCAGCTTATTAAGGGAGCTAGCTTCAATTTCTAGTTTGCATGAAAAAGCAGTTTGAATGTGAGAATGTTACACATATACACCAGTGTTCCTCCCGTAGCCCATACATCAATATCATTATGAGCCTAATACTTGGGTTTGCTTTTCTTCCTTTATGCAGTTCTTACTTCTATCAACTGGCAGGAAGGAAGAAGCTTATTTAGAAGACCATGTTGTTTTGTAGACCTTGCCTTTCCTGTATACATTARAAAGAATTGAATTCATGTAGAAGTTAGAGTATGTATTCATAACAATTACTTCTCAACATTAATTACCTTCATCAACAGCAGAAGGAGATTCAAGTATGGCAGAACCACGGTTCCAGCGATACCTGAAGCCCATTTTACAAAGTGTATATTGGAGTCAGATTTTGCATTTGGCAGCTGTGTTTGACATAGCAGTCAACTAAATGGACTTTAACACAGTGAGGATGTGTTTTTACTATGAAAAGGTTTCACTGCATTCATACTTAATGACTTTATAGGGGTGCCCATACAGCACTGGTTGAAGGAACATTTCAGGCTCTTGAGGCTTTTGGATGCTAAACTGTTTGGATTTCAACAAACGAGTTTTTGCAGCTCAGTACATATCACAGTTGAGAATGGCACAGTGAATCTCCTGCATCAGTTTTAAAAAGAGAGAACAGTCTTCACAGTGACAAGGGATTTGTATCCAAACCCAGACTGAAGCACTCTGAAATATATACTTCTGGATGCAACATAGGAGCATAGGCCCTTATATAATCATATATGTATATTATAAATATGTAATCAGATATATAGTATATATGTAATCATATATGTATATTGTACAATCATACTTCAGAAAGAAGATTTTGTGGGATAGTAAACAGTGCAGTTTTTGAAGAATTTCTTCTACATTAAAATGTATTTTGAACAAAACTGGCAGTGACACACACAAACAGCAGTTCCTCATGCATTTCATTTTGTAGAAAGGATATGTAAGATTTCTGACACTGCTTGCTTTGCTGAAATTTAGTGCCTGTGAAAGTGAGGGCCATGAATTCAAGTACTCTATGAGCATCTCTTGCACTTTTCTTCCAGCACACCTTCAGTAGTCCAGCCCTGGGCATTTTAGCTGCAAAAACTACACCTTTATTCAAAAGGACACTAACATGGGAGGGTTTATGCCCTTCTACTTTTAGCAAAACTTTGTAAGATTTGCAAAGGAGAGTGTGTAACACTCTGGGCAGATAAATACAGTCTTGAGAGTGCATAAAAGCTGATGAGGAAGGAAGGAGAAGAAGCAGAAATCTTGATGTAGGGAGAACAGTCACCTAGAACACTTCCTCCTCTTCCTGTTTTTTTCTTTTTGCTTTTCTTTTTGTTTTCCTGTTTCCTTTGCCCACTTTCTCCTTCCCTCCTCTCTTCCTCTTTCTCTTCTTCTTCCCTTTCCCCTCCTCCCCACTTTCCCATCCCCCTTTACCTTTCTTCCTGTTGGGAAAATGATGAAAAAGAGAAAAAAAAAGAGTGTCAGAAAAGCCCACCAAAGCTGATCCAGCCCAAACTGATGTTCAGAAGAGCCCTGTCTCAGGCATTTGTAATCCTACAGAGTTTCCTACAGCAGTCTTGCTCTCATGATAGTTGTATTCAGTTTCTTAAGATTCAGTTTCTTAATGTTTCTAAGCTTTTTCCAGCTTCTGTGCTTGAAATATAACATGAGTTTCTAATTCACAAACTAGTATCAGCTGGCATATGGGAGAGCATTAAGGCCATAGAGTTCTCTTCTCCCTAGGTCCATTTCTTTTGGAGAATAACACTATTGTTGGTTCAACACACAGCTTCTTGGCTTGTTCTTGTTGTGGTCATGTTTGTGACCCTTCTTTTGCTAGGAAGGGCAAGATAAATTATATTTTTCATAAATTATTATTGAGAGTTCTGGCTCTTTTTAAAACGTGCACGTGGATTTGTTTCCTGATTTGAGATCTTAGTATCTACTTTTTTAAAGCATGATTTTTGTCATTTACGGAGAGCAGAAACAGAACTTAAAAATGTATTAATTCTTTATTAATTTTAAGATGCTTGCTTGCTTTTTAGGTGACATTTTAATATAGCTTTTGGTACTCCATCCTTAGCGTGTCTCTCTCATCTTTAACATTTTAACAGTTTTGCTGTAAAAGCCATCATATTCCAATTTGTATAATGTGTTAATTGCTAACAGCTAGTAATCATTAATAATAAAAGTCTGATAATTATCTTGTGGTAAGAAGTGTCTACAGAGAGCAGAATTCCAATTCTTGTTTAGTTCCACCGTTTATTTTCTGGTATTTTTCTGGAACACTCATTTGCCTTGGAAAGTTCATAGAAGTTTCCTCTCTTTTTGATGACAAGGTATGCCAACATGATCTTGCCATTTTAAGAGATACATTTTAGGAGAGTATTTGCCTCCAGAGGGAGTTCTGTGATTTTGTCCTTTTTGTAAGCGTAAGTTCTCAAATGTTGAAACATATACTGCCTTAAATTAGTTTGAAATTGATCTGGTCTTAGGATCGGTTGGGAAGAAAAAGAAATTAGCACAGAAATACATTGTCAGTGAACTCAGCAGTCTTAATTGGTAAACAATAGAGCTGTAACTATTTTATTTTGATTATATTTGCTAACAGAGTAATTATCATTTTAATTGATATGTATGAACAGGTGCTTACACTGAAAGCAGTTTCAAACTGGGATGCGTTATGCTTGAAAAGTAGCCTGGGTGATTGTTCTCATTAGCCAAACAGATGGCTGGACGTTTGCTTGCCATTTTATGGAGAGAGAATTATAATCTGACAATATTTTACATAGTGTGAAGTATTTATAAATCAATAAAGATGAAATTTATGCTTGGTATTAGTGTAGAGTAAACGCAACTCAACACGCTGGGGAATGGCATCTCCCTGATAAATATCAAACTACTGTCCTAATTAACTCTTTTGGAGGGTTTGCTTTCAAGTACAGTGAGGCTAGAGCAATGACATGTTCAGGAGTATTCAGAAGCGGACCTTATTTGAAATGATGGTTTTAGTGCCCTTCTCTGGACACCATGCATTTATCARTTTCTTTCCTATCTGTTGGTTGTTTTTTAAAACCATGAGGCTTCCTAGGAGGAGCTTTACCCTGCCTCTCTGAATGTGACTGGAGCACATGCTAAACGTTGGCTTCTGTGTTTTAGCCTAATTGAAAATGAGGTTGTACAGGGATTCCCAAACCTTTAATCCAAATTTACTCTTTGTTTCCAGAATCCTCATTTGTTATCCCTCTATATGTTATAGGATAGGTGTTCTGTAATCTGTGGGGTAGTTGCGATTGATCTGCTGTGCTCTCTTCTTTAGATAATAATGTGTTTTATGATAGTGTTGACTCCAGTATAACTTGAACTCTCTCTCAGTTTGTTGCTGTACTTGGCCCTGAAAAAATGTTTGGTTTTGAAAACTTCCATTTTATGTCAAGATGAGGGTTTTTGTGAGTTTTTGGCTCCAAAGAAGAGATTGAGAGAGAAGGCATACTCTGTAAGCCTCTAGGGAGGGCAATTGCCTCGAATTTAGGAATAACAGAACAAAAACTTTGACATTGACTTTCCATGTTCCCATGAGTTACATAGACCCTAGGCTAGTAAATGCTCTTTGGTGTACTCCTTCTCTGGGTTTGATTCTGGATCCAAGAGTCCTTTTCCAATGAGGGAGACTTTGAACCTTGTAAAGTCCCATGGGAAGTCTCACTTCCAATCAAAAACAATCAACTCCTGAAATAATAAATCCCAGAAAGCTGCGTCAGAGAGTTTCTAACAGAATTTGCTTGGGATTTTTTGTTTTTACAGTTACAAGGTATTTCAGTTACAGCTGGTTTGGTGGCAGCCAAGCACCTGTTAAGTCTTTTAGGTATCATCTCCTGCTATGAAATTCTGCATGAGAATGAATCCTCTTTATTTGGCACAGTGATACTTTCCAGAATGTTGACTGCAATATCCAACAGAGAAATAGACAACCAACTTGAGGGATCAGGAACAGCTCTTCACAAACTTCAGGGCTCTTGATGATTGCATTGCATTAATAAAATGTTCCTGTTAATAAAATGTCAAAGAAGAAAGAACTACGATACTATCACATAAATAGAAAACTTTGGAAAAAATAATTCATATTGCACAAAATATTCTAAAGTGGTGTTAGCAATTTTAGATTCACATTCCGTAAAAGCTCACAAACTGTATTTCACAGCTTCACACCTTGAAAATGGTTTGGGGGAAGGAGGGAGGGCTTCGGCTTAACACTGACATTGAAATCAAACCCTAGCAGGCTTTCTGTTCTACTTCCACCTTCCCTTCTTGCCTGCAAAGCCACATGATGAGACTTTCTACTTTGGACTTGGTTTTCAGCCTTGGGATCCAGACGGCCGTGCAGCCACACAAATAGCTGTGCTGGCGCAAAGGCTTAAAGGGTCGTGGACAGGGCTGAACGTCTGGGACTAGAAGAAAGCAGGACYTGCCTTGCCGACGCTAGCTTTTGCTGCCTTGCAGTGTGCAGAAGCCCCTCGGCGTCAGGGTTTGGTGCCGGTGTGGTGGAAGAGCCCTCCCTGGGGCGCCCCGGCTGCCCCGAGGAGCTGCAGCGGGCCCTTCCCCTTGGCGAAGGGGTTGCTCTGCTCAGTAAGCAGCTGTGAATGACAGATGGTATTGAGCTGAATAGAACTTATTTTTAGCACTGCCTTGTTTTCTCTCCTGTATGGGACAGTGTCCCAAGCGTACAGCTTCCAGTGATTATCCGAGCTGCACTTGTACAGTGAAGCTTTCAGGAAGTCTGTGTTTTGGCTAAGGATTTGAAGCTCCAGACAGACTGGAGTGTGCAGTGCATCCAAAATAAGTTCTCTCCTCCTTGGTCCTATGGGGCCAAGAGAGGGCATTTTAATGCTAACCACTAAAGACATTTTTGGTGCTGAGCGACGTTCCTCCTTGTTTGTTAGTGTCAGGGGCTTCAGAACAGTAAATAACATCAACAGATTTTCTTGTGTTTTAGCCATATTGCCCTGCAGTCCAAAGACAAGGCAAAAGAAAAAGCTAAAAAAGAGTTGTTTCAGTCAAAATATGATGAACAGCACACTTCTCTGAAACTCAGTTACAAATCATTCTGTCAACAAACTGAAATCACTTGGCCTTCCAAAGGGGATGGTCACCATGGTAACCAAATATAACAGATACTTCATTTTGCCCAAACCTTTGTTCATGTCATAAATGGAGTAGGAGCCCATCCTTCTTGTACTGAGGGAACAGGAGAAATATTTTCATCAGTGCTTGTTATCTACTGAAAGATCTTCACCAACTTGCACACGCTGGAGAGCAGTTGATGGGGCAGGTGTTCCTGCGGAGCCTCTGTGTGTGCACAGAGGTTCACTTGAGTGCAGGTTGAGACCCGACTCAGTAAAGCCTTTAAATGGTCCGTAATGGCTGCTGAATTGCCAGGGGAGGTGAGAGGAGGAGGGAGAAGCAAGTGTTTGGTACTTCTGTGTGTGAGCACTGGAAGATAAAAGCAAACTTTCTCCAAAGCTAGTTATCTTTATTTCCCRTGGTGAATTTATCATCTTTCAAGGGCCCAGAGCTCATAAACACACACCTGGCTCTTGAGTTGCAATTTACGTATTGAAGCCTCTCATTGTGAGGCTGCTGCACTGGAACAGGCAAAGTTATTTTACTATTATTGTAGATACAGTCGGTTCTTTCTTGATTGAATTTTAGAAGCATCCCCATGTATTTTGTCTGCAGCTCTGATGGGCCATCTGTAGCAGTCTTGTTTTCCTTCTCTCACCTGTATCAGTTCCACATTGCACAGTAGCCCTACGCTTCATAATTTGATTATGCTGGAGAATGTGTGGAACCAGAATGACTCAGCTCAGGTTGAAAATGGATCTTGAGCTAAATTCCACATCCAAGACCATACTTGGGAAAAAATAATAGTTCTGGGCATTTCTGTCTGGGTTTACTTGAAATACTTAACAGAATCTTTCACTGGAGCAGGGAACAAAACTGGACTTAAAACTGATTAAAAATAGCTACCTTCCTCCCACCCCCCTACTCTTCGCTGTTCGTGCTTTGGGGAGGGGCTTCTTTCTCGGAAGTATTTCCTAAAGCTGTTTGCTTGGCCAGAGGTGAAAGCTGGAAACAATCCCTGATGGAATTACTTTATCATGATCATGTACATATATATTTCTGGCAAATATTGTAATGCCAGGAGACTCTGATTAAGTGAACAAGTTTCCTAACATTGTTCAAACATCTGACTTTATCTCTAGGTTTAAACTCTTCTCTAGCAGTTTCCTTAAAAGGACACAGTCTATTGTTTAGGCTYGAAAGTTTTTATAAACACAAATAAACACAAACTTAAATCCCAAATTCAGAGATGGTTTTGAAAAGCAGCAATGTTTCAAATTCAGTTTTGGAAGTTTTTTTCCAAAATCCATCTTATGTGCAATGTTTTTACTGAAGCTAATGGGTTTACCACAAGAATAAACCTGACCTCTTCCTCTCTATAATGTAATTTCCATTATTAGTCACATCTTGTTTTTCATAGTGAGCTGTAATGTGATTCATTCTTTCCCTCCCTCCTTCCCTCCCTTCCTTCCTCTCTCTTGCTTTTTCTTTCTCTTTTTCTTTTTCTTTCTTTCCCTTTTTTTTTCTTTTTCTCTCTCTCACTCTCTTGCTCTTGCTTACTCAGATAACTCAGAAAGATCTGAACATAGCAGAAGGGGTGATGTCCCAACTAAAGCGTCTCCTGAATTGTCTGTCATTCCTCTGCTTCGCCTTATCACTTTACTTCGCAAAGAAATACTGTGAGCTTTAGGAAGCTGCTCAGTGGAGATGTTGCTCAAGTCTTTCAGGAGGTTACTAACTGTGTGCCTGATTCCTGTAGTCTGTTTTGCATAATCAACAAGCAGGCCTAAATGAAATAGATAATGCTATTATTAAACAGACTCATTATTTGGCCATCTAGGTCAGTAAGAATGAGAACAGCTTTCTGTAGTCTTTAAACTTTTCAGAGTGCACTAAGCTAATTCCTCCACACCGACTGAGGAGCATCTTTTGGGACTATTTACTGGATTAATTTCACTTTACTTTCTGTTTCTAGATTATATCAAAACAGACTAAAATATCCTCAAACTGATTCATTGTTTCAGTTATCTAGTAAAGTTCCTGATGAATGTTGTTGTTTTCTTTTTGTATTCTGAAGCTTGTGCTCTCATGATTATTTTCATTTGGATATTTTCTTTCTGTTAATGAGATAATATTTCTAGTRGAATTACTGTTTTAATGTATTAAGTTCCTAACTATTTGCTTTCTGCAATATGTCATTCTAATTAAAAGTAGACTCTCTAAATGCTTTTTGGAAAGCATACAATGAAATTTGAATGTATCTGAAAAACTTTAGAAAAATAATTTTTTGCTCTTGTACTGCTAATAGGTGATAGTATTTAATATACATGGTGGCAAGATTGAGATATATGATAGAGCATTGTGACATGTCCATAACACAAAGCTGTATATCAGGACTTTAAATTCTTCATGTCATGTCTATATGTCATATAATTTTTTTCCACTTACATTTTAAACATACATTAAGACTTCTGCTCATGCTGGGAAAAAAATAGATCAAATACCATCTCAGACTAAAATGTCTGGTCAAGTACAGTAACTTTTGAACTGTGCTATTCTTGAAGGTTAAAAATAGTTGATGGAAGTATGTGTTAGTTTGCATCCAAGAAAATTTGATTACTTGTAAAATTACTGACCAAATAGGCTGGTTGGACCTAGAAGTGTGAATGAATGGCACCCATGATATTAATCATTTGAGTAAAGAGATTTTAGTTTTATGTACGTGTTCTTATTAAGAAAAAATATTTACTTAATGTATGTTTACCCAAATAGAAAAATATTTCAAATCATAATATATGTCACCAGGAAAAATTTGCCTTTTTTGACACAGATTGGTTTAGGTACGGGGCAAGGGTGGTGGCGGGATCTTGGCTGACTGGCTAACTTAGTGAAATGGCTTTAAACAGGGATTATAGGAGCATATATACAAAACACCAACTTGGACAAGTGTTTAAAGCTGAAGAGTCATAGCCCTGCAGAACAAGGATAAAAACTTTCATGTTGCTAATTTTACAACAGATGACAACATCAGGAATCTGGTGGGATGTTTTTGGTGAGTGGTTTTATAATGACCCAGAATACAAGATTTGACATACTGTGAGATTTTAAATAGTTACATTATGGGAAGTAAAAAAGGGATAGATACACAACAAAGTCTTGGAATACATCAGATTAATTAACTGATAACTATTTGTTTATTGATTTACTGTTGAGAGGAACAGTGCAAAAACAGTTAGAGTTAAAATTCTTCCAACTTCTTACAATCTGATCTAGAAAAATCCAGTGATGAGGAAGTCAGGTTGGGTGAGAACTGCTAGAGTGACAGAGCTCATGATCCTTAGAAAATGAAAGAAAGAGAAAGCAAGGTTTTTAGATGACAAGACTTCTTTAAAAGCAGTGAACAATATTTCATGGGGAGGCAATCTAAGGAAAACAGACAATATTAACAGCGTAATTGAGAATTACCCATATGCAAAAGAAGGATTGCAGAGGAAGATTATTAAAGACTAACTGGCTAAATCATGAACTCCCCATTGGCTTTAAGTAGAAAAGGAAATGAGTTAGTTTACGAAGAAGAGCTATAAAAGAGTAGCAGTTATAGAGACTTACAGAGATGTACTTAGAAAATCAAGTCTCAAAGGTAGATGCAACTAGCAAGAAACATTAAGGATGACAAGAAATACTTCTGTAATTGCATAAGTAGCAAAAGAAAGAGCAAGGAAAACTTTGGTCTCTGTATCAACAGAAAGGAGATTTGTCACTTCTGAAAAAAAATCTTCATTAAAGTGATCAAATATAAACAAAAGGGTAGCGGAATTAATGCTAACAACAAAGGGGTGAGATTTCTGCCAGCTTGGGAGAGAACAGCACTTTGATAGTTAAAATGTGTTCAGATCAGATCAGCTTAGCTTCATGATATGTTTAAAAGCTGCTTGCAAACACCTCAGAACCAGCAATAGCTTTCCTTTGGAAGCTTGTGGAGGGTGGCAGAGTTGAAAGAAGACACAGTGTTTGCTTATCTTTAAAAGAGGCTAAGGAAGGGAAGGAGAATTATTAGTTTGGGCAGTTAACTTCAGTTCCTGAAGATATTTCTGAAATACACAAGCTCTTTGTGAACACCTGCAGTTGGAGAAGACACGTAGCTGCCAATGAGGTCAAACCAGCCTGATTTCCTTCTGTGCTAGGAAAAATAGACCTTGTGTGTAGGGGAGAAGCAGTSGGTGCTCCATACCTTGGCTTTACTGAAACTTTCGCTGCAGTTTTACATGCCACATTGACTTGCGAGCTAGAGAAGTGGTCTTGGTAGAGCTCCTAAGGGGTGACTGCAAAGATCAGGAAATTAAAATGAAAAATTAATTAAGAAATACTGTGTGTGCATATTGGTGAATTTATCATACCTTCAACATTTGCATTTTTCCTTAAGGAGAAAACTGATGTGGAAAAAAATATATATAGATGTAAATATACACACACACATACACACACACACGTATATATATGTATAATATATATATTTATGATATGTATATTTATGATACTATTGTTTGCTTTTTTTTCCCCTCTTCTGTACATCTTCATTATTTTAGCGTTTGAGAAAAGCATCCCTAGATTCATAAGGTTACACTGTGTCCTGGGCATATTTTGATTTCAAGTTGCTGGTCAAAGTATTGGAATGAGTAAAGGAGTGGTTTCCCAAAGAAATCTGTCCAAGGCGTGCCCAAGCAGAATTACAATACTGTGTGGATATTTGTGAAATGAAAACTTGATCAGTAACTTCAAGGTTTACCTTTTACATCCCACAGTTTTGGCTTGTTGAATCACAGTCATTTGCAAGGCATTTTGAAGTTATCATTTTTATGTTAAATGATATATTTAGTTCAATATTTTAACAGAGAACTTGAATCTGTTTCTTCATGTTAGAAAAAATTGTGGTTGATTGGTTACTTGGATGGATTGGATGCTTTTCATCCAAAAGTGTTTTGAAAAGTCTTCCTGGTAAAATCAGTGATTAAAAAAAAAAAATTCTTTTAGGAAATGAATTTTTAAAATGAATTTTATGATTTTTTATAGTGTTGTATCATATGATGATGTCAGTAGTAATGCATTATGTGGAAGAATGACAAAAAGTTTCAAAATATCTATTAAAAAGAAATTACTCTGCAAATTTGTAAACTTAATTTTGTTAAATTTTAGAAATAAAAAAATTTGTTCCAAATCAGAATGAAAAGAAAATCTTGCCTATGCACAGTGAAATGCTGTATTTGTGATAGAAAACCTTATTCATTAATGTTGTGTACATTAGAGCGATACATAGATGTAACTTCATCTTTCAACATTTTCTTCTTTTTTAATGATTACAGGGTGGGGGTTTTTTTGAGGTTATTTTTACATTTGGATAGCTCTTACTAACTTAACCTTCCTGTCACATGATAACAGTACAAAAATATTCTGTCTTCAACACTTCACAGGAAGTTTTTTTTATTAGAAAGGTGCTATAGTCTTTTCCTTGCATTTTGCCATCTCTCCTTCCCGTCCATCGCTTTGTCAAGAGTCTTGTTTAGCTGCTCTTGCCTTGTTTCTAATTATGGCTTACCAAAGCAATATATGACCTTACATTTCTCTCCTCTGTGATTTCCTATCTTACTGAGAAACATGCACCTTCATTATGGTGCCCATGCCTAAAAAGAAGTTCTGTAATTTGCCAAGAAATTTGTCATTGCCTTTTGGTTCAGTCTTCAGATACATTTTGCCCTTTCTCTTCTTTTAAGATTCTGTCTGTGTTTGTTGATCTGTTGGTTGAAAGAGTTCACAACAACCAAGGAAGAAACGAATTTATTTACAAAGAGGTCCCAGAAAACCTTTTGTTCTGCGTGCGCTGCTATATTTGCCATATAACACAGGATTGGGAAACAAGTTCATTGACAGCCTTGAGGAATTTGATATCTTCAGCTCAATAAAAGACATAATAAAGCCCATATATTTATTTTTTAAACCCTTTAACATAGAGTTCTTAAAATAGAAGTTAGTTTTCTTTTAACAATTTGAGGAAATTATTGATTTGACAGAATCAGGAGGACCACTAACTCTGAAGTAAAGGTCACTGGTTTACTTCAAGAAGTTATCAAGAGTAATGCAGCAAGAAATAGAGGTCTCAAAACAGGCCTTGCAAAATCTGTTGACAAATGAAAACTTGATACGGTAAAGTGCTAGTGCTTATTGATTTATATTGTTTTTGTTTACTTTCTTCTCTCCACATTCCATGAAAATATAGAGGAATAATCTTGAAGCACTTAATTATTTTTCTGTGAAATCAGTTGAAAAGTATGTTATGCCTATGCTTCATTTGTGGATGAGAAATTACACTACTGAATTTTGTGTACTCAGGTTTTTCATGGTTGAAGTATGTATAACAACAGCATTTAACGGCAAATGCTTGTAGCTGATAATACAGGTTAAAGGAAGTGTGACACCCTGTATATATCCTGCTTTACGTGCAATGCTGTTTAAAAAACAAACACAGCAATGAACTCCATCAAATTCTTTAGCAGCTCTAATATCTCTGTATCAGCAGCCTTGGAGATTCAGAAAGAGAAAGCTTTGTAAAGGAGCTAAGTATCTTTTTGTCTTTCTATTTAATTCATTTTTTAATGGGTGATAAACTGAAGTCATAGTCTGACTTGTGTTGCTTAGAAAATACTAGATGAGCATAAATGGTCTCAGCAGGATACTTGACCTACAAGGCAATAGAAAAATCCATGTAGTCCGTACCTTTCCTTTTCCTCTTTCCTCAGGATCCTTAGTAAGTAGTCAGGGAAGGGGTTACAGGGCAGAAGAATTGTTCAAAAAGTCTATTCTCTGGTTGCTCCATTTCTTAAGGTGCCACAGTGTCTTCTGGTAACATGGAAGCATCACACCCATTGTACGGTCAAAATATAGGCGGTTCTCCTTTTCAGAGCAGAAAGGCAATATTATTTCAAGGCAGGCAGTTCTACTGTCACATTCTGAGCATTGGGTCAAAACAAACAGGAGACCCAGGTGATTCTTTGTCAAAGAGGATACACTATAGGGAAGACATTCCTTTCCCTTCTATAAGCAGGAAAAAAACATGAGTGATTTTAGGCACAGCCATCCCTAACCCCAACTCAGGCTGCTAGTGGCAAGTCCATCCTCTAGCACCTTCTGTCAGCTGATAACAGCGTGACTGTATTCTAGCTCATGCAAACCCAGATCACAGATCCCTTCTGGGAAAATGGGGAAACCACTGTACAGAATAAAACCTGTTAACGATTTTTAAAAATAATTTTTAAKGGGAATTTCTGTAAAATCAAGCAGTCAGAACTAAAGCATTGGCAGATTTATTTTTTTGCTGACGCTCATTTAGATGGTTGTGCCTGTTTATTTTGCTAACTTTTAAATTATGTGATTGCATACTATTTTTTCCATGGGATCTATACTCCCTTCTGTGCACAGGTGGGACACATGGAAGGGCAGAATTCATGTGAAGGCAATTGCACAAGTTGTATTTCTTGACTTTTACTTCATTTCTCTGTCTTCTTTTATTTTAACTGTTAGTAAGTGTGTTTATACTAGCATTTAAACATAGTTGCTTCTGTTTTAAGATACAGAAAAATAAAGTACATGTGTTTTAAACATTACCTTAGCTGCTAGACAATGTTAACTTTGTAGTAATGACAGTACATGCAATAAAGGTGTCTATCACTGAATTAAACTACATAAGTGCATAGAACTAGGTATTTGATTTGAATTTAATAGTACAGTTATTGCTTGAGAAATAAATGGATTAGGAACATATGTATTAACCATTGCATGAAAAATAAACATCTTATAACTGTTTAAACAATGCGTTTAATATTTATCTATAGTTAATATACTGTGATTAAAACACTATTAAATCCTAAAGGATAACAAATTCAATTAGTTAAACTGCACTCCCTTTCTTCCCCCTTGTTCCTGCAGGCCTGTACCCTAGCTGGTTAGCATGTATTATTTGCACTGTAAATGTTGCTGGCCTTTTTCATCTCATAGCATCTCTGTGTTGTTTCTGTTTCTGTGGCCTTGTTTTTCCCTCTGTAAGCACACTTATGCTGCAGAAACCTGGCTTTGCAAATGCCTGTGATGTGTTGTGTATGTGCAAACTCTTATCTACTGACTAAGTATATGTATTGCACATTCACAGTTTTGTATTGGATTTTCCCTTATTTTCTGTTAACTGAATTCTCTGAAACAGTGAATTCACAGGCTGGAGCAGCATTGGTAATTAGGATATGTTCACTTACAGAGTGAGTAACTGAAAGCATGCTAGGGGAGAAAAAGGAGAAAGAAAGGTGGAGATGAACCAGTAGGGCTGTGCTTCCTAGATCAATAGGATCTCAGAGTCTTTTTACTCTCACAGAGGTAAGAGGCTGCTGACAGAAGCTAATTGGCTTTATCTTATTTCAGCAAAAGGTAGCATGCCCTGTTCCTACTGATTCAGGAGCTCAGGAGAGGCTGGGAGCCCCAAGTGGCATTCTCAGCTATCTCTTTTGGGCTGAGGCACAGCTTTGTGAGTGTCTGTGACCCCACCGACAGGTAGAACAGGAGACACACTGGTTGCGTCTTCTCTGATGCCTCCAGGTCAGCATGGGACGCCAGCTCCTTTGCTGCTTGTGCTTCCCACGAATACACTGAAAGTGGAAATGGCAGATGACTAGGAAGCCTCTGAGAGTGGCGATGACAGTCACAGTGGCCCTGAGGAGTGTGCCATATGCTTTGCTAGTGGGCTGGAGTCCCAGCTGCCTGCAGGATATTGCGTGACTTACAAGGCTGTGTGAGTAGCTGGGTTAGATTGTTCTAGGATAAGTGAAAATACACACCATCGGGTATTCTGGTGAGGGCCTTCCCCTGAGCTGTGTGGTCTGTTTGCTCTGAAGACAGTGGCTTATTTGTGGTCAGGCCGAGGTTAGGAAAATGTAATTGGGAGAATGGTAGGACAGTGATGAGTGATGCCTGAAGAAAAAGCCCACTCCAGATGGCAATTTTGGAGCTAAGCAGAAGTATGGAAAATGAAGTCTCTAATAACTGTAAATTAGGAAATTGGAGAGTGAGGAGGAGGTTATTGAAAACTTCCTCCCAGGAAGAGCACAAGGAGTGACTGGCTGTTCCTTGGTTCCTGTGGGTGTTCTGCCACCGTGTCCTGGAGACAGATACTGTGACAGGGCATTGCGTATCACTCCATCTGGGACTCTGCTTGGGGCCAGTGCTGCAAAATACATTGCATGCAGTCTTGTCCCTTCCATTATCACTACCCATGCTGCCTTTGCAGAGTTTTGATGGGTTTGTTTTTTTTCTATTATCTCTAAAACATGATAGATAATTTTGTTTCTCTAATTGCTGTCAATGCTGCTTGATCTGCAATTTTTTTTATTCTCTACCCTTCATTCTGTCATCTTCCAGCTCCAAGGAATCTACCTTCCTTCCTTCCTCCCTCCCTTTCTCTCAGCTTTCTCCTCTCTCTCTTTCTCTCATCCTTCTTCTCTCTCCTTCCTTCCTTCCTTCCTGTTCACTCTCTCGCCTTTTGTGTATTTCCACTGCTTATTTTCCTTTCCTTTATCCATTTCTCCAACCAATACCAATCTTTTTCTTCTGTTCTCCATTCCGGCTTAAAACCTTTCTGTCGCCTAAAATATCCCGAAGTGTTTTTTTTAACAGGACAGTCAGAACCGTTCACCTCTTATTATTGCCATCATTTTCATTTTACTTTGTGTCCCATCTTTCCTCTCTGAATTTTTCTTGTCTTATACTTACTAGCTTTTAGGCAGGAAAGGATGTTTTTTCTGCATAGTTGTTCCAAGCTCAGGAACAGTCCATCCCAACATGCAGGAAGTCAAGCAAAGGTGGCAGGAGGCCTGCTTTGGATGAACAAGGAGCTCCTGGCAAAACATAAAGAGAAAGCTTACAACAGGTGGAAGCAGGGTCAGGTCACCCAAGGGGAATGTAGAGATACTGCCTGAATGTGCAGGGATGGGGTTAAAAAGCCAAAGCCCAACTGGAGCTGGATCTGCTGAGGGATGTGAAAGGTAACAAGAAGGGCTTTTACAGGTATGTCAGCAACAAAAGGAAGGCAAGGGAAAATTTGGGCCTGCTGCTGAATGGGGCAGAGGATCTGGTGACAGGGGACATGGAAGAGGGTGAGGTACTCAATGCCTTCTTTGTCTCGATCTTTACTGGGAAGATTTGCTTTCAGGAATCCCATGCCCCTGAGACTGGTTGGAAAGTCTGGAACAAGGAGGACTTACCTCAGTGGAAGAGGATCAGGTTAGGGAATATTTAAACAAACTGGGCATACAGAAGTTCATGGGACCTGATGGGATGCATCTATGAGTGCTGAGGGAGCTGGTGGAGGTGACTGTGAGGCCACTCTTGATTATTTTGGAAAGGTCATTATGATTGGGAGAGGTTCTTGAGGACTAGAAGAAAGAAAATGTCACTCCTATCTTCAAGAAGGGCAAGAAGGACAGTCTGGGGAACTACAGGCCAGTCAGCCTCACCTCAATTCCTAGTAAGGTGATGAAGCAAATAATCCTGGAAACAGTTTCCAAACAAATTAAGGACATGAAGGTAATTGGGAGTAATCAGCATGGATTTAAGAAAGGCAAATCATGCTCGACCAACCTGATAGCCTTCTCTGATGAGGTGACTGGCTCGGAGGAGGAGAGGGTAGCAGTGGATATTGCTTATTTTGACTTTAGCAAGGTTTTCAACACTTAAAGCATCCGTAATGTTCTCACTGACTAATGAAACATGGACTAGTTAAATGGACCATGAGGTGGATTTGCACCCTGCAGAACTGTTGTGATCCATGGCACAAAGTCCAGCTGGAGACCAGTCAGTAGCGGTGTCCCCCAGGGGCTGATACTGGGGTGAGTGCTGCTTCACATCTTCGTTGGCTGATGGGACAGAGTGCACCGTCAGCTGGTTTGCAGACACTACAAAACTGGGAGGAGCGGATGACGCCCCGGAGGGTTGTGCTGCTGTTCAGCGGGACCTCAACAGGCTGGAGAACTGGGCAGAAAGGAAGCTCATGAAGTTCAAGAAAGGGAAGTGCAAAGTGCCACACGTGGGGAGGGGTAGTCCCATGCACCAGCACAGGCCGGGGCCGACCGTCTGGAAAGCAGCTCTGTAGAAAAGAACCTGGTTGTCGGAGGACGCCGGAGTGGGAGGCGGGCCTGGAGTAACGATGGAGTCTCAATATGAGTATGATCGTTCTCCCCCTTTATTAGAGTTTACACAAAGTATATATATGGATAAGCAATACGCATGCGCTAGCAATAGTTACATGATTGGTTACAGTTTCTGTCCACGCGCATAAAGCGGATACATGATTGGTGCAAGGTTGCTGTCCATGTTCCGTCGACATTTATGGAACCTAGTTCCGTCCAGACTTGTTTACCAGTTTTGTGAATACCTTCTTTTGTAGTGCTCAAGGCCGCTATACGGCCACTTTCAGCAGGCTTCAGCAGGCTCGCTTGCCTTGGCCTAGATAAGGCCGCTTTCAGCAGGTTTGCTTGCCTTGGCCTAGATTCCTTCCTCTACCCCGAAGACGGGATTGCTCATCCCAATCAGAGCATGCCCTCTCTCACTTAACCATTCCCATAACCATTCCTCCATCACCTGGTGAACGAGCTGACCACGAGCCAGCAAATACGGCCTCGTTGCTAAGGCGTCCAGCAGCATCTGGGGCTGCGCGAGGAGGAGCGTTGTCAGCAGGTCAAGGGAGATGATCCTTCCCCTCCGCTCAGCACTGGTGAGGCCCCATCTGGCGTGCCGTGTCCAGTGCTGGGCTCCCCAGTACAAGACCGACGTGGGTGTACTGGAGCGAGTGCAGCAAAGAGCTGCGAAGATGATGGAGGGACTGGAGCATCTGTCATAGGAGGAGAGGCTGAGAGAGCTGGAACTGTTGAGCCCGGAGAAGAGAAGGCTCAGTGGTTTCTTATCCTTGCCTATGTGTGTAGACGCGTGCTGGAGGGGAATGAAGAAGACGGAGCCAGACTCTCCTCAGTGGTGTCCAGTGACAGGACAGGAGGCACTGGGCACAGCCTGAAAAACAGGAAATGCCATTTAAACAGAAGAACAAACTTTTTTACTGTGAGGGTGGTCGAACCTTGGAAGAGGTTGTGGAGTCTCCATCCTTAGAGGTATTAAGTGCCCGGCTGGACATGGTTCTGGGCAACCTGCTGTAGCTGACCATGCTTGGAGCAGGGGCATTGGGCAAGGTGATCTCCAGAGGTCCCTTCCAACCTTAACCAGTCTGTGATTCTGTGAAATACTGAGCACCTATATTGGCAGAAAAAAGTTCTATCAACAGACTATACTTCTACCATTAATGTTTATATTGGAAGAGTAGAATAAAGGTAAATAAAATGAATTTCTAAAACATGCTTAATTTTATGTTCACAGTTTTATATCACTAACAAAATAGCCATTTTGTCTCAGTGCTGCATCAGTCTGCCATTTTATTTCTGAATCTTTCATGAAGCTGTATTTTTTAATTTTGGAACATTCATTTTATTTGCTCTTTGCTTTGTTAAAAAAGTAAGACAGGCATTGAAAGGGGAGTCAGGAAAATAAATAGATCGTAGAATATTTGCAAAATAACCTTGTATGTATATTTAACTTTTCTGTATTTGGGACGACCAGTAAATAATATGGTGCTAATAATATTGTTCTACAGTAGTCATACTAGTGTTGCAATTGCAATTTGAGTTCTGAATTACAATTCTAATTTTAGCTTATCAGATTTATCATATTACTAAAGAGACTACTTTTCTGTTCTTGTGTTATAGTGGTATTAATATTAACTGTGGTGTCCTTTGCATTAATGCTGAAGAGAAGAGAGAAAATTCGTTCTTTAGTCAAGGCAAGATAACTTCTGGCCTTCTGCTGTATCAAATTCCGTTAATTTTTGCCCTCTGCAAGAACATTCATTTATCCTATTTTATGGGGCACCCCAAAATGGCTGTTCTAGGTGGGGAGGAAAAAGTAATACTTATTTTTAATGCTACATATAAAAAGATGCAATGAGCATTTAATTCCCCGTTTTCCATTTGGCAGGTAAAATTTAATATTTTTTGCAGTTAAGATGGTGTTTCTAATCACTCTTGTCTAATTGAAAGAATAGTGGTAGCATACTGATTTAAATATATATTTATATATTTATATAAATATTTAAAAAATGATAAAACCAGATATGACTTTTTAGTGTGAAACTTAAACTGTAAAATCATATCTATATCTAAGGTGTGAGAAGCCTAAAGGAAAATCAAGAGTCTTATTTTTAATTTTACTAACAGCAGGGAATTCTTATTTTCTTTTAAAACAGGGACCATTTAACATGAAAAATTAACCACACAAACAGGCTTTTATTATTACTTCAGCGTGGAATTGGCTTTGCTCTTGTCTCTTTCATTTTTGAAATAGTTGGCTGACAGCTTGTCTCATCCTAGGACAATTCTTTGATTTATACAAGTGAATGTTTCCATTGCCTCTTACAAGCAGAACCTTGTATATGCTGGACTGTCATCACTGACAGAATTAAGGTGGTTAAGACATGGAATTTACTTTTCTTTTCTTTTCTGGAGAGAAAGATAGGACTTCAGTGTGTCTCATAGTACATTACAGGTTTTGTAGTAAAACAATAGTAGAAGAACTGCAACCAGAAATGGCATACGGCATAATGAATAAAACTGACTTGGACCTGACTGGATCTGCTGTGGCTAATGAAAGGAAAAGTAGAGCTAGCTTGAGCCTTCTGGTTGGGGAGAATAAATAGAATATTAATGAATTAAACAGAATAAATTTTTCAGAAAATCTTAAAAATTGTAAAGATGGCTAAAGCATTATTAAAATATGTCTGCAACATAGAAATTTGTCTTTTCCTATGCAAAGAATTAGCAAATAAATGCTTGAAAGGAGCAAACAGTTGGAATCTGTTGACTTTGAAAGGTAAAAGAATCCAACATTATATGAAGCAAAGAATAAGTTTTTAGCCATCAGATACTTGTCTGGGCATAAGTTGGGTCTGTTGGATCGGTAAAGATTTTGGTCTCCATCAGTGTTGCTGTGTGAGGAGAATTATTTCTCAGACCACAAAAAGCAAACTCTRTTTGGCTAATCTCTAGGTTGAGCGTGAGTCCAGCCATATGATTGCCAATACATAAAACTGTTCTTGTTGGTGAACTACTGGATTTTTGGTCAACTACTTGAGGAAAATATTGCAGAGACTGAGCTATTCTGTCTTAACAGGAAGTTTATTGTGCGTAAGTGACAGGTAGGTTACTACAGGCAAAACCAAGCCCTCTTTGCGGTATCCTGTTGGTGCTTGCAGTGTGATTGATCCTAGGAGGTGATGGCATCCGATTACTGAAGGCTGCTGCCACCTTTTTTCTTCYGTTTTTTCCCTCCTAGGAGACCATAGCTGGTAAATAACACTTGGGTTTTATTTCCATATCCAGTCATCATCACTTTTTATCTCTTGTGGCAATCACATCATAGTAGTTACTTTCTCCAATGTGGTCTGCAAAGTTAYGTTTCCCTGGGGATGTGCTGAGCTCTCAGACTGAAGTGGTGGGTGCCATCAGGTAGGCTAAGGACATAACAAATTGGCACAGGACATAACAAATGACATGAGAACATATGATCTCTACTTCTGCTAAGACTTGATGACCAACGAAATGTCTTCTTAAAGGGTGCACCCAAAGTCAGGTGGCCACCCCACACTGTTAGTCTGCTTTGCATTTGTCTAAGGTTAGCATTTCTTCATCAGAAGACAAGAACATTTGTCAGGATTTTTACGTTCTAAAGCATGCAATTGTAGGTAATGTATAAAATATTCACTTCAGTTCTTGCCAGAATCTTCAGGTCATTCCTTTTAGTAGATCAATGTGAATAATATTTGCAGAGAGGAAGGAATGACACCATTTTGTAGATGCTGGAATAAATATGAGACAGAGGGTTATGACAGTCTTTGCCTGAAGTCAGGGAATAATTTGGTGAAACAAGTTGGGAATAAAACTGATATCTAGCACTCATGTATTAAAAGGTGAACCACTATATCCTATTTTTTACATTCATTATTGTTAGGCCTTTCTCATGTCACTTCAAATCTTTCTCCTATTCTTACTCTTTTGTTCCTCTAGGCAATTTCTCTTATGACAGTTTCATGTCTACTTTATTCCATGTACATCTGTCACTGTGGTATCTGAACATCAAATATACAAATAAATAGTTGGGCCGAAAAAAAAAAAMCCACCAAAGAATTCCCATCTTTGCAAAATTCTAGGAGTTTAATTAAGTTAATTAAGATTAATTCTGAAAAGGAATGAAATTAAGAAAATTCTTTTAGAAAAGCAAAATTAGTCTCAATTCTTTCTGATTGCTGTTACTGTTCTTTTAAATTTATTAACTAAGTAAAAATATTAAAATTAATCCTCTCACTGACTTATTTGTCTTTGTTTTTTTTATTCATAATTTCAGTAATCTCTTTTTTTTCTCTGCATTGAAATGTTAAAAGATTCTTTATTCTAATTTTGATATGGATTTTGCTCCATTTTATTCATGTGGAAAAAAATCTTTCACAACTTTCAGACTTGCTGATTTTTGTTTATTTAATGATTAATCTAGGAACTAACGTAAAATGAAACAATTCTCTCAGGAATGACCTTGAAGTTTCATCACACAAATTTGCATTCAAAACAATAGAAACTGCATTTTCATCCACTGTTTGTACTGTATTTTGTCACAGCTGAAGGGCCCAGAACATGTTCAAAATGAGGTGATCCTTGTTGCATCTTCAGCATCGAGAAGATTTACTAGTTTTGTCTTTTTTTAAGTTAATTACACTTTCCGTGGCAGATGCTGTTAGGAAAATATGCCAGCTGGGGAGTGTCTCCACTTTCTGTGTGCTATTCTCTACCTTGCTCTGCAGTGCCTAATTCCCAGTAAATGTGGCAAGGTGCTCGATGGGAACTGGCTAAGGCTCTTCCAGGGCAAATACACAAGGGCCAGCTGCAGACGATACTGCTTATCTTTCCGAAGAGGTCAAAGGACTGCTGATACAGTAAGGAGAGCTCTCCTTACCAGTGCTTTCCTTTGAAGATTTTTCAGCTGAAAGCAAATTAATAGGAAGGAGTAGATGTTGCTGAAAGGGAGTGAAAATGCAACATGATGGCTATATGGGTCTGATTTTCCCCCTTTTGTGCACACAAAACTCCCGCTTACATTAATGAGAATTACACACAAGTGTCAAGGGAAGGACAAACCCTATGTGTAAAATATTGGGATGAGCCTCCTTATTCATAAGCATGTGAGGGAGAGGGTGGATGACTCTAACTATTTTACTGGGGATAGCTTTACTAAATGAAGAATCACCTTTGGCAATGCATAAGACCATTTTATAGCAAAATGTCACAAGCTCTTAATAGTTTTAGGCCTCCCTCTCCCCTTCAAACTCCTCGACTAATGGAATGGAGTCTACTGTCTCCTGGACCTTGGAAAAGGGTGATACTTTCCTTTCAGAAGCACTCTTTTTGCATCTCCTCAGTCAGGGTAGCTACATATCAGTGTCTTGCTACCTGTTGCATTGATTACAGTCTATCTCATCTCGTGTGGGCAGTAGAGCTGAATGCCACTTTGATGTTGAAATGCCAACACACTCATCGACTCTGTTGTATCATTAGAACAGCTGTGTGACAGTGACAAAATCATATAGTTTTGTGCTGTAAACCCATATAATCAAAAAAGTTGGGAGGCTTGACGCAAACCTAAGTATGTTAGCCCTTTCTCAGCAAAATGCATTATGTTCTTTATGCACTGTAGGGAGACTTCCAGTGGTCTCACGGTGATAAAATACCTGCAAACTGGTAAGTGAAAGTGGGGATTTAGTAAGAGCAGCAAGGTTACAGTGTYGCTGAGTCTGTTGGTATTGCATGACACTGAGTGGCTTCTCACAGCTTGATAACTACAAAGCAATCATAGAGGTCTGYGTTTTGATGAACAGTGACTCTCTTTCACAATATTTTTTTGAAAGTACATGGAGGGGGGGAAATGGAAGGAAAAATATTTTGGCTGTATTTGCCAAATGATTAGCAATCTAATGATGTTGTTGATCTCTTAGTTGTAGCTCCTGTGGGTGGCAACAGGGTGTAGGAGGTGAGCTCAGAGCAATAAAACCCATCAGAAGTGCTTGTTTGCTGCTTTATTGATTAGAAGGAAAGTTCAACAGTACTGCTGTGTTACAGCTGCGTGTTGGATCCTGGTCTGTTTCTTTTGGTGAAGCCAAGAGCCATGTTTGTGATCTGAAAACTAATTTAATGTTTATGAGAGATGGAGGGGCGGGGTGGCAGGATACTTTATCATCTCCTAATCTGTTTTCAGATTCTTCCATTTTCTGTTAAGTTTCCTTGTAGTTCTGTATGGCTAGAAGCTCTCAAAGACTTACATGTTTAAATTTGGGACCCAAAACATCAGAAGACAAAGTAGAATCTTGAATAAATGTTGTGTCTAACTACTAATTTGAGAAACATTTGTACTGGAACAACGAAATTCCTTCCTTTCATTCCCTTCTGTACTTGAAGTCTTGCTTGGCAGTAATTGTCTCCAAAGAGAATAGCTGTACTTATCTATAAAACACCTTGAAAGCTAAACAATACCTAGGCTACTACACCTCTTCCCCCCTTCTCAGCTGCTTGCTTCTGGCCTAAATTATAGGGATTAGTTTAACACTATCCATAAAAGTGTATTTGCAGAGAAAATGGGAGTTGTGTAAGCAAAATGAGTATGTGATGCATTCCTTCCAGTTTTCTTTCTCTATACTCCCCCGTAAGTGTTGAGTAGCTTAAAGCTTTGAACTGTGACAGTGGAAAAATGTTGTAGCAAAGACATTTTGCCCCATAATATGCTGCGTATCTTTTCAGTTAACATGAAAGCTCTCCATGGCATGACATGAAAATTTTTATGTTGGTTGATTGCTTTTTGATGTATTGTATGTTTACGTAACTTACAAAATATGGATGTGGGGATGATGGTTGTGAAAGCTGACAAGACTGCTAACGCTCTGGCTCATGAGTTAGGGAAACATCACTCAAAGCTGGTTTTGGTGTAATTGTGTTGTATGGTATCTTCCATGACTGCAAAATCACTAAGTTCTTCAAAAAAAGGAGGAGTTTAGTTCCCAGTGAATCAGTGAATTCTCAGGCAAATACAACAGGTGATGTGTATTTGACAAAACATTTGTTGTTAGGTTATAGTTTCTCTCTCTCTCTCTCTCCTTTCTCACTCTCACTCTCTTTCTCTCTTTTAGTCACAGTTGCTTTTCACAGCAATGCTGTGCCGGGCCAGGTCTGTTCTGGGATGGGAGGCCTTTGCAGGGGTGTACCTGTGTGTGTCGGGGGACTGCAATGGTTAGTCACAATTACTTGGATTTGTGTTGTTCTGGTTCTCCTTTAACTCTTCTCTTGCGGTGCTCTTTTCTGGGTAGTAAAGAAAATAGATACTGCAGCTACTTGATGGTATTAAAAATCTCATCACACTGGGTGAGAGCGGTGGTATTTGCCAGTTTTATTTTTAGTGGAATTCGCCCATTTGCAAGACTATTTCATCATCTTTCAGCCTTTGTCATTATAAGGAATAAGTTAGAATACAATTATCTGAGTTTTGTGACTGTTCTAATGATTACGATAGTCCTTCTCACTTCCTATCCTAAAATTGCTATAATTAAATAGCTTCTCTCCACATCAGAACTGGCTGAAAATCAGAGACTACTGACGTGATCCCCATTCTTTACTTGCCAGCAGTGTGACAGCACTTTGAGGTTCTGGTGTCCTTGTATTTTTCACATTTAACTAYAGATGGTCATTGATTCTTCACTGGTGGAGAAAAATCTTGCATTCTGCTAAGAAAACTGAACTTGTTAAATTCTTTGCTGTTACAATTTCCCTGCTGGCCTGATAACAAGAGTCTTGAAGGTCAGAAACCTATTCCTAATGGAATAGGTTTCCAACATGGGCTTATGTTAAGTTGGTTGTATTTGTGTCGCTTTTCAGTAGAAATGCCCAGAGAGAGGGGAAGAATAGAATAAAGTAATCGTTCTGTCAAGGCTAATAATCTTCATTAAAATCTAATCAGTTTAGTGGCTATTTCTCAGTGTCTTAAAAAGGTGTTGGAAATCAGTTTATCAATAGTGTGTTATACAAGTGTTTTATTAATCCTGTCAGTTCATCTTTTCATGGAAAACTACATAACAGTCTGGCTTACTGGCTAATGGTACTTTTCAATGGGTAGGCAAATAGTTTGCAGCAATTGCAGTTTCATGGATTGTCTTCAAATCATTGTTTTGAGGTTGATCAGTTATATTTTTTTATTCCTCCTGATAAATTTGTGGTTTGATGGGGAGAATTTCGAAATACTTGGTTGTTCTAATTTTGATTTATTTATTCTGAAGGAAGTAACCGTGCAGTCAACCTTGAGACAATATAATATAAGGTGAAGTCCATATTACGTTCATCTCAAGCAAGCTAATCTTTGGAAGCATTCATCTGATTACTTCCGTCACACTTGACCCCCCTTGATATGGTTGATATCTGAAAAGTCCCAAAGAGAAAATCTTAATAAAGCAAAACAAGCATATCAGTTTGTAGTGTGAAAGGAACAAACCCAATGTCGAATGCTGAATAGATTCCTTTATTTCAAAGAATCCTGAAGAACACAGCTCACCGTAGTTGAAAAGCTCCAAAGTTGTTCGCAGGAAACGGATCAACAGCTGGATGGTGGATCAGCTTTGTCTTGTCTTGGTTTGTATGTTGTGTAGCAATTTTTTTTTAAAGGAAAACAGAACTAGACTCTACTTCTCATTGCTCTTAGCACTTAAAAGTGTTCAAAGACACAAATGGTGAGGACTGGCTTGTCAGAATCTGTCTGTGAATTTTCTGCTGCTTTGTGTTTATATTTAGTTTTTGTGGGTTAATTTCAAGAGCCCTTTGCATCCTCACAGCGAGCAAAAATCTGTATGATAGAATTAGCTTGAACTGAGAAGAACTTGTGAGTTACAGAGTTTTTCTGTACTATCTAGATCGCTTGCTACCTTCCTGCTCGTCTTGGGAAATCCATACAGCAGTGACTGAACTTCACTAAGCCAGTAGCTCAGCCTTGTCTCATTACTTAAGTAATGTTGGTTCACTCTGTCTTGGGAACCATTTGCCTTACGTCTGGGATGAAAGAACAAGTAGTTATAGTAAAATATAGTGAAATTATAGTTAAGCCGTAGGGTTTCTTTAACTGAAAGTTTAGTTTGCATAAGCAACCAAGCAGTACGTTTTTGAATCCGTAGTGGCATTGTATGTTATCTAGCCAATGCCTATATCGTTACTTGAATGGCAATCAAATTTCTTGGATACCCTTGGGAATACCATGTCCTCATATTCTGAAAACCACCACCATTCCTGCAAATAACTAACAGGCTAGATTTCATATAACAACAAATATATAGTATCCAGGCCTAAGTCAGTGACAAAAATGATATTTCGAGAATTTGTTTTGATAAAATACCTGACTGTAAATAAGTGCATATGCTTTAACTACCTAAAGAACTAATAAACAAAATATTAACATAGAAATTAATTGCATTTAGAGCTCTCTGTTGTTGTATAGTTATTTCTATTGAGAGATACTCATCAATTCTTCTGGTCTCGTGCTCTTCTTTCTTTTTCATTTCCCTCCTGAAGATAAAATGTATTCTTTGCAGCATCATGTGTCTCATCTTTTGCAGTAGAGAGATTAAATGGTTGTAGCAAGTTACAGAAAGATTTAGCAGCACAAGTCGGATACTCCTCTAAGTTGCATTTGTATTAGGAATTAGCTGTCCTGGCTACAACTTTTCTTAAGCTTCCTGGAAGGGCGCAGATTGTCAGGATATCAGACTTTCATTTCTAACCGTTAATTTAGGTGCCCAGATGTTCTAATTCCACACATTTTTGCTGCCACTTTCTCTTTATTGAATCACAGGGACTTTCAAGGGAAGTTCATTTTTCAGTTTATGGCTTCTTCAGTTGAAATTTGTGATAAAAGTCAAAGAAAGAGGTTTGTGTTGGAGGAAGACAGCAGTTTGATCAAATATATGTTTCTCATGGGTGTGAATCCCTACCTTATAATTCAAACAAAAGTTGGATTTCAGACTTTAAGTCATCCAAAATTTTTTAACTTGTTTTCCTGTTTTTTAAATTCAGGAAACAACATATTTTAAAGTAGTCAAATAAATGTGCATGCTTGGCAGAGATACTCTACCAGAATAACAGTGCAAGGCTGTACACATGCTTGATTAACATTTAGCGTCCTCTGTTAAGTGTTTTTTTCTGTAATTGAGYGTTTTATCACCATGTGTGCAGCGCTCTGTGTTTATCAAACCCTCCTCAGATCTCGCCTCAATTCCARTGCCTCCCTCCCCCTTTCTCTTCCAGCCCTGGGCTCTTTCCTGATGCGCTCTCTTCCTGTCTCGATATGCTGCTCTTCAAAACGCGTAGGTACACCTACCTCCGCTAGCCTGCAGGTTCCTCTGGCCAGGACCATGTCATCTTCTGTGTCTGTACAGTGACATCTGTGTAAATGCACTTACTAATAATATAGCATACTACTTCCAATGATACTTCCCACACCTGAAAAATGTGTAAAAGCGCATATTTGATCTTATCCACTAAACATGAAGTATAGGAATCAGAACTGTTAAGATACAGTCACTCATTTCTTGGCCCCCTGTAAAGGATTTGTGTTCGTTTAGATAGAATTATTGTAGTTTTGACCTATTAGGGCATCAAGAGCTGCAAAGCTAATTAATTAGGAAATTATTTTTGTATGAATACAGGTGCACTCATTTAAATGTCACTGACTTCATTTAATATCATGCTGTGAGTTTGGACAGGCTGCTAATTTGACAGAGTTATTTGTTTCTTCTTTAATTTCTACATAATAAGATACTTTGGGTTATTTTGAAATCTCTGAAGAGTTCCAATGATAAAAAATCTTACTCGTTTGTGAAAAGAAAGTTTTTTAAGTTGGTGATTAGACATTGTAAAATAGTAACAATTGCTTTAAAATTTTCAGTTTAAATATTTGGACAATAAAAAGACAATGAGATCTGTATCTTTCACAGGACCAGTGATTTATACATAAAATGTTTGCTTTTTAGAATGTATTAATAATGATTTAATATGTGTTAGTAGGTGAGTTAACATTTCTTGGAAGCATCTATGTAATGCATAAGTTTCCATGATAATTTTTTCTGTTTTGGGGGAATGCTATTCAGTGTACTGGTGGGAAAATAATATTGCTGTGTGTGTAAGAACATGACAAATTATTACATGCAAGGAATGGGAAAGCAATAGTTTCATGGATACTGTTTTTGATTGCTATGAATATTGAATTTTAGTAATCATCAGCTATGAAGTTACTTAATCAAATATTCTGTGAACTCATTTTTCATTCTTTAAATTCATCAGAACTTAATCACAGTAAACCGTGTGGCAACTTCATAGTAAATAACTACACATACAATTTTTTATCCTTCCATTACCTGATATAAACAAAAAAAGGCAATTTAGGCATAGAAATAGCTGCTGATGAAGAGCTGGTAAAAAGTTCTTGGAAAATGTCAGTGTTTATAAATTGAATGGATATACAGGCTAGAGTTTTACAGAATTTAGAAAAGAAATTTCGAAAAGAAATTTCATGTATCTGCAACTGCTGTCATTATTCTATGTAATGGAGAACTATTATATAACTAGGAAATGCAGAAAAATGTAGAACAAGTGGTCAGAAGATGAAATAAAGGTGATCTGTATACTCATCATATTTAAAATAACAGAACAAGTACTAAGAAAAGTTAAACAGTATAATGAAATTGAAACTGATAAGCAGCATATAGTCATAAAAGTAATATCATGCAATACCTGATAAATGCTAAAATGAAAAAAATGCAAAATGTATATCTAATGTGATAGCAATAACTTGATGCACTTTCTCGTAAGGTTTTTTTTAAAGGACCCTGTTCAGGAAACATTTTGACCTTGAGTGTAGTTATTTGTTTATGAAATTGTCTTTCTAGGGAGAGAGACTTCTCTTATTTTGGTTCAAAATTCATGAATGTTATATGATGAAAAACACTGAAAAATATATAAAAAATTGCAGCTAGTTTTAAAGGAGAAAAATATATGGGATAATAAGAGAACTTGTATTAGATCTTATCGCTTATAAAGTGATACAAGACTGGATGACGAGAATGGTTAATAAAATTCATTGGTTAATGAGAAAGTGTGATAAAACAGGAGTGAGAATGGTAGGAAAATATTCCCCCCCCCAAAAAAAAAAAAAAACCAAAAAACCCCCCAGCAACAGGTAGGCAAAGGGAACAATGAATCTATCGATCAAGGAAATAAATAATTTCCAACATGGATGGCACTGGAAAGGAGAAACTTGAAAAAATAGTTGTGATAGGAGAATTCATGGATGACTGGGAACAAGCAAGTGGTTCTCAGTTTGAAAAGTACTATGAAGTAGAAAAGACCGATGTTATTTTGGACCAAATTGTCAGTTTGAGAATAGATTTGGATTAGTGATTTCATTAGGCAGCTCTTCCCTGATGACTAGAAGGGTGAGCACTGGTGCTGTTGCAGATACCTATGTTGTGAATCCTAACTTAATATTTAGGGAAGAGCTGTAATGACTTTTTCCGGTCCCGAGTTAGGCAGGAGTCTTTCTGGTTCAGCCCTGCTCCTCTCAGGCCCCTTGGAAGTGCAGTAGCAGACATCTGACACTCAGGCTTTGTACGAGAGGCAGGATTGTGCCCTAATGAATAGCTCCAAATTATTTTCGGTAGATGTTTCAGATGTAGATTTGGCCAAGCAGATGCTGATGAAATTGAGAGAATTTCTTCCAGAAAAACATGTAAAGACAGTGTATTTAAACTACAAATCTGAACACATTTTATCCTGATTTACATTTGAAATACCTTTTGAGCCAGGAAAAAAGACACTTTGATTCTTGGACGGTATTGTTAAAATATTTTTGGAAAAAGCTCAATGTTTTTCATTCACGTGAAAAATGATATTTGGCAGGGTCTTCTTCCCTCCACACCCCAATTTTTCTTCCCTGGTAACGGCAAGGAATGTTCCTTCATATGAATAAGTGTCAAAGCACTGGCTGATACCTTCTTACAGTGCATAAGCTTTGAAACCTAAGACAGGGAAGACTGTGGTGTCATAGAGATTGTGCTGACGAGTGAAGGTAATAAAATCTCTTGCTAAGAAAGACAACTAGAAATTCAGCTCAGTGCAATTTGATTGGAAGGAGAAGCACTTTATCCTTCTGTGCAAATAAATAGCTTAACTGAACCGTGCTTAGTTCAGACATTAAGAGCATTGCATTAATCCTCTGAACTATTTAAAAGCTCTAAACCCTCCAGAACAGACTTCTAAGAAAACTACCAACAGTATCAGTAAACCAAGAAAGTATATACATAAAGAACACTGGTTGTATCTTTGTCTTAAAGCTTTGTCTCAGAGCTGTTTCAGACTTTGTATTGTTAGCATTATGCATACGGGACAAGAAATCATTTTTCTTTCTTTGCGATGACCGAGGTTTCCTTTCTTCCGAACAGGAATATAAGAGAAACTGGGGGTCCCTGGGGCCTGCAGCACACCTCATGGGATTCATTCCTGACATCAGTTTTTAGGCAACTTGCCAGCCAGGTGCTCTGACCGCACCATACTGATCTGGGGAACTGTACTGGGACAGGGAATGAGTGGCTGTGAATACTTGTCTCAGGATCAAATTCTAGGTGACTTGCCTAGATAGATCTTCCCCCCCCCCCACTTAAGTATGGGCTTGTCCTTGCATTGGTGAAACTGGTGGGAGTTTTGTCTATGAAAGCAGGGCTGGACCTTGAGGGACTTAATTTCTACCCCAAGATTTAATTACTTTTTTTTTCAGTCTGGTCTTCATGTTGCTGCCAGGGCATGATGTTCCAAGCCAGCTCCTCTGTATTGGAAGTATTTTCAGAGTTGGCCAGGAGCATATGAGGTTGGACTGTGAATTTTGTACTGATTGAGGCATGCTCCTTTTAATCTCAGATGAGGTAACAAAAAGGTTTGATTTGGTTCAGTGCTCCTGGTGGAGTTTCTCTTCAACAGGTTTCCATTTCTCATTATCCTGTAATCTCTTAACAAATATTAGGGGTTCCTTTATAGAACAAAAAATATCCTCTAGGAATCTGGAATGACTTAAGAAAGTTCAGGAGGGGAAAAAAGCTTTGTGAAAAAGTTGGCTCTGCACAGACTGAGAGTTTGCTTCGTATAAGCATTCAAAAACATAAATGCCGTTTGAAGAGAGAATTTGGCAAAGGGAAATACAAAATGATAAAAAGCCTGAGTTTTCCAGTGCAGTAGGCTCTCAGTGGTCATAACAGCCCCATCACTTCTGTCATTTTAAAATTGGAGGGGACCGTAGCTGTCAAGTTTGTCGTAAGAACTAGCTTATATTGACTTTGTAATACATTGCCCATTCTGAAGCATGCTTTCAATGTGCTGCAGTTTTTAATGTGATTTTATATAGGAGTGTGACTCACTTAAAATGATAAGTGCTTAATAAATCTAATCTAATAAATATGTCTGTGGTGGCTGGTAGTCAGACTTGATTCTTGACAGTATTATCATGTCAGACAGAGGGCAAAACAGTAACAAAGATTTTGACGCTCAAATAGTGATGTGCACTTCCTAAAAATCGATCTCTTCTGAATTACATATTAATCAAATGCCTGCTTACTTTTGGAATATCTTGACTAATGTAATAAATACAAGTCTCTGTTGCTGAGCTGTGAAGAATTCAGGGTTACAATTTTGCTCACACCTCTCATGGGTTATTCAAAGTTTTGGAAGAGAGGGCATCCGTTACTGTTGATCAGAAGATTCTTTTGGGAAAACAAAGTTACCTTCTTATGAGTGAGGGATAAGTGAAAGCTCAAAAATCATCTCTTGATACACTTAGACATATGCTGGCGTATCTCAAATATTTTTCTCCTCTAACGAATTTTTTGATAACTCTAAGGCAAGTCTGATCTGATGGTACCTGGAGTCCCTGGATTCCCTTTACCCTTGTCTGGCTGGTTTAGGCCTCCCTCCATATGCGAGATGTTATTTAAATTGTCGTTTTGTTGTTGATTTCTTCTGGTTAATGGACTAATGCCTGGTGTCTATGTTGATTATTTAAATCTGTCAGCAAGCTGCAATATTATTGACCATTCAGGAATATTTGGGTATTTTTAGGGCCTTATGTGCATATTTGGGCTCATGCTTGAGTAKCTCCATTCCTCTTTGTTTTTTCAAGGAAGAATTCCTGCGTATGCTATTAGGCAGATTTCTCATGCTCAGGGAGCTTTCAGGTCTCAAGCGGCCCACGTATACGCTGTCAGCCCTCTTGCTCAGTGTCTGTGCGTTCGAGATCACTAGGGGCAATAATGGGGCGTTGGGGATTGCACTGCTGTGCGGAGGTAGATTGCGTGCTCCTCCTCACGCCTGCTCTCATGTCACGAGACTTGAAAGAGACGGTTTGACATCCAGTGTGTGCTACAACTCTAATTGTTCCGAGTTTTACACCGAAGAAATAAATGTAATTGGTGCTATCTACTTCAAGAACTTTTAAATGTCTTGAAATAAACCATTTCCTGTAGTGGTGGTTTTAAGGCAGTGGACTATCACATTTTGTGTTTTATGTGAGAAAAATCAGTTAGAAATGAGCTRCATAAACAGTGCTTTAAGGTCAGACATTTCACGATCAAAGCATTATCTCTAAACATTGTGTTGCTGGCTTTAGGATTTGAAAGTAAAGGTCTGTCTCCCAAGAAATGTGTTTTAGTGACAGTCATCCTTAACCAGTTACAGTGGAACACTATTTTCTCTTTATTTCAGGAATTCAGTACCACAGGAAAGTAATTGAATTGTTTTAAAATAAAAGAAAATGTCAAAGTTTGCTTTCTTTAATGCAACGGTGTCTGAATTCCCCACGGTTCAAACTGGGCCACTTGAGCCATTGGGGATAATAGTTACTGACAAAGAACACACACAGTATTTTTTGCAGTGTTGGGACTGTAAATGTTTTTTCTGTGACTTCTGAAAAGCTTCAGGGTTATGGTTAGCTTTCTCCCCTGATGTAATTCATGTAATACGCCTTCATAATGAGGCATCCCTAAAGGCAAGGTTATGACGCTCTTACCATTGGATAGTCTGATAACTCTTGCTTTTCGTCAAATATCCATCAGTGAATTTGTTGCTTAGGGACTGCTGGCATTGACTAGACAGTCGCTGTATGGACAAGTTTCAGATGATACACTCTGTGAAAGCTTCCCCACAAAATTTTGTTCATGTATCTCAGGCTTGCCTGCAATGCCTGCAACTGTTCTGCGTGAGCCCGGGCCTTCAGAAGAACCTGTGAACCATGTCAGGCAGCAGTACTGTGAAATGCAGTCCACTCCTTCGCTCATGCCAGAACTTGGATTTGTTCCTCAGAAAGTGAAAAGTGCTCAGGATCTCACTGTACTGACATACTAAATTAGTCCATTTTGAACTCGGTTTTCAGACATACCATAGTTATACAGTGAAACTCTCCTATCTGTTTTAGAAGAGACTTGTAGTTTGTTTGTTGTAAGCCTCAGCTCTGGCTAGTCTAGCATTCTTTTGTTTGGAGCATATCAAAACAAAACAAATAACAGGGTAAATGCTAACAATGAGTCATTTAATTCAATGGCCTCTGCTGTCAGAAAATTACAAAAGTGTATTAGTTCTTTGTATGGGCAGGGTGCTCTCATTGGCAGTCATGAGCTTGTGTCCAAGGACAAGCACTGTGAACATTTATAGAAAGACATTTCATGCACACCACAACTCATTTTAATTATCTTGTTTTAAAGAAATAGTTTAGCTTGCAATAAATGCCATGCCATGTGTGAATACTAATGTTTTATAATTTGATTTTTAAAAAGTAGTCCAGAATACAGATAAGATGCAACAGTCAAAGGGCTTGAGAAGGTTCTCCCCTTCTCCTTGTCCCCCTCCCCTACCTCAAAAAAGAAAGAAAAAAAAATCACAACCTTTCCTTGGGAGAGTAGAGCTGACTTCARCTGTCATGGAATGAAAAAGAGAGTCCTCTGAAAGTCTGTGAGAGATATCAGTCCATATTATTATTAACTTTTTGTTGTATTAAGAACAGTATCAATGTGGTGTTGCTAAAAGCTACATACCACTACCCAATTATGCTGTTAGCATGTAGTATGCTCTGTAGCGCTGACTACATTCTCTGGTGTGTTTGCCTTATTGAAGCATCTGGAGGAGCAGTTTCATTAAATGGTGTATTTTTATTTTATTTATTTAAAAGAAATCCTAACCACTAATTATTTTAAACCACTAATATATACCATGCGTTTGACACAGGCTGTGATTCTCCCCTTGCAATGCTATTTCTGACTCTAGTTGACATGAAGTTCTGTAAATGGAGATCATTTGTTTTGCCTTTTGAGATACTAAGTTGTCTGAGTTAGAACTGTCTCCTGCTATAAACAGCACTTAAAATGAGGTGCCTGCAACCTCAGCTGGTGTTTCGGGGTACTGTTACGTACTCATGTATGCAGCGTACACCAGCTGGCAACAATGARGATTTTTTTTTTGCTTTAAGATCTCTTGTTGTCTCACTTTTTCTGTTTGCCTTCCCAAGCCGTTCCTCATTTCACCTCGTTCTTTGATGTGATTTTGAAAATTCAGACCTAACATATTCAGTAGTAAAAAGCCCAAGGCACCAGTGTCGCATAGGCAATCAAATATTCATGCTCTTTTCAAACATTTATTTGTATAGTGTTAATAAATTAGAAGACAGGAATGTGACCTTTTCCTCCGTATGAATGAGAGCAGCTCTCTGACATAGCAGCACCTTTAACAGATCTTAAAAGTGTAATTACAAGGATCTAACACTTAGGTTTCGGTTACTAATTTCTTTCTCAGTGGTCATTCTAGTAGAGAGCTCTGAGATTTTCAAATAGGACTCCCACATGTCAGATTTTCTCTCTTACCCGTAAGAGTTTTGGTAACTTGAGTTTTATAAAAGTCTAACTTTTTAACAGTCCAGTGCAAGATTTAAAATGCAGGAATTACATGATTATATTTCTGTGTGTATTTTCATCTTTCGTTTTGTTGAAAATTATTTTTTCACTTTTAGGTTTGTGTTATTGAGGTGCTGTTGCTGCACACTTAATTTTTGAAGGCAGAGATTGATTTGATAATTTAGGGTTACCTGTAGGATTGCCAGAAGGAATCCAGCATATACAGCCATGTTGGAAAGTTTGGACATGTAATATTTATCCTGGCTTACAAAGCAACAAAAGAATTTTCTTTTCAGATCTGTAAAATAAATATGGCTAGCTTGAGCTACTTAGTTGAGTACAGACCTCGGAGACTTAACTGGAGATTCATTCATGAAGGGAAAGCTGGACATTGGGGCTGAAAGACACCACGGTCCACGAAACGGAGTGTGTACTTGGTGCTGACCACRGGGCCCGGCGGGGCGCGCGGTGGAGCAGTGCTGTGCTCTCACAGTTCCAGCGCTGCTTGCAAAGGGGTTGTTCCAAAGGCAGTTAGGTTGATGGCAAGACACTGTATTTCAATCTGTTTTTTTCCAAAGAACTTCAGTAAATTAAAAATATCTATGAACAACATCATAATAAGCAGCTTAGCATAATGGAAAAAGCTAACAAAACCCCCATAAAACATGTAGTCTTCCTAGCTACCCAAAGAGTTCGTTATGTAAGAGATTTCCAGTACTTGTAAGTTTAATGAAAACTGGACAAGGAAAATAGCTTCATTCCTGTTTTTTTCTCCATTCAGCTTGATTATTTCTTATGGTTCTTATGTTCGGTTGTTTCTTATGTTTATATTCTTTTTCCAAATAAGAAAAGTGAGAATTTGAATTTGTCTGTCACAAGAGCTGTGGCTGCACTCCTGAATGTCTTCCTTAAGATAGAGAACAAGCTTCCAGACCTTCATTTGTTTCCAAACTAACTTTTTTTTAGTTCATCAAGAAAAGAAAAGTAAACATTTGCCTAGAAAACAAAAACATTAATTGTTCATGCATCTCCACCTTAAGTGTATTTAAAACCTCCCTGTGGAAATCAGTTGTCATGTTCAATGCCAGCTTTTATAAATGGAAAACAGACTTATTTGGATTGAAAGCCTTGTAGTTTCATTATGTAACAAAAGCGACAGTAAACACCTTCCAAGTGTGTAGATGTATGGGACAACTTGAGAAGCTGGTTTTACATTGATTTTCAAAGGTGCAGAAGAGAGCTTAAGTTTAATGGAAACTTACTGGGTAATTTTACTGTGCTTTCTGGAAATTGCAGAATTACGCAAAAATGCGATCTTTCAGTGCCTGTTCCAAAGCTAGTATGTGTATACAGTTACAAGTAGCAGTAGTTCTAACAATGTGTTTTTATATTGCTGAGTTAGTCTAAAAAGCTATATGTATCCAAAATGTTACGAAATTGGGAGTTTGTGTTCTGCTGGGAGGACGAAATTAGAGCTGTACATAGATTACCTTCTGGTCTGTCTTCTTTTTGAATTTTTTTCCTGCAAAAAATGGGATACAAARTGGGGTATACAAGCAGTATTTCCTCCCTTCTTCCCCTTCCCTACTGATTTTGGGGAGAATTGGGTCAGATTTCAGGTTTTTGGAGTCTGTTCTCAAATTCTGGAGAGGAGGTTTAGATGTGTCAGCACCTTACAGTGCCAGGTGAGTCAGCAGGAGACCAAGCAGCCTTTGAGTGTCTCTGTGGAATTGCTGTTTTCTTGTCAAAGAGTCTGATTCAGTTAAGTAGCTTTTTCTTAACGAAGAGTTTTCAGTTTTGATCAATCTTCTCTCCTCTCCTCTCTTCATTTGCCTGGTTTGTTTTCTGAGCACCAGTGTATTAGGCAAATATATTTTCAAAGCAGCTTTTTGCAATTGGCTTTATGCTTCCACTCTTCATTTTAATATTTATTAGGCTGGCTGAAACTTCAGGGCCATGTCAAGGCTCATTGAGAACTGTAGCAGTGTTGGTGAGCAAACCTTGGGGCAACCCTGCCGCATGTGATTTGCAGTGGTGCAATCTCTGTGTGTTTACGAAGTATTATTATTTTGACAGTGTCTTGGAAAGGTTCAAGATATGGATTGTTTGTGTTGTAAGGATTATGACCAGGTAGTCCCAATTTACCTCCGGATGGCCATATTTCTGCCCTCTGTATTTTCTTTTTTATTAACAWCTACATTTTCCTGCATGCCTTCAGGTGAAAAATAAACAGCTGGGTGATGAAAGAGCAGTCTAACTTGTCAAAGGAACTATTTGTAGAGTAAGGTTCAGCTCAGAGTAAGATCATCAAAAGCCTTTTTAAAATTATTTGAGACATATTCAGCATTTTAAATCTATCAAATATATCTAACCAAGAATTTGCCTTTTGAACATTTGTAGTGTTTTGGTTCTGTTTGAACTGAAGTAAAAATCTTTGGATATCATTTTTCCAGGCATCCTTGCGAGGGGTTTAGTGTAGCTTGATAGTGAAAAATTCTTCGGCATGTGTGTGGGTTTTTGTTTGTTTTTTAACAATATTTCACTGTTTCATAAGAATACTATGCCTTTTTTTCCCTTTCCTCAAGTGTTTCATTGGTATCTTATAAAATGAAGCATTGTATGCACACTAGAAAAATGCAAATTTATGCAGAGTTGCTTTGCCTTAAAAAACAAAATTAACAATAGCTTTCCCCAACAGGGAGAATTCACCATTCCTTTAGGATTGTTCAAGGGTGATATTTTCCCATGTTCCTAGCAAAAATTCAGGTTTGCTAGCTAAAATGTGAAATCCCGTCAGCAAACAAATTTGTACATTGCAGTGAAGATCTCCTTTCTGTGCGTATCAACTATCAGCAGTTTCATGGGTCTGTATTCTTCATCTGTCCCTCACCCCGTTCAGTAGTTTCTGCTGTGTTGCAGTGCCACAGGTTTTAGTTGTGGCTCAGAGTGTATTTCTTCTAATTGGAACAGGCACCTGCTTCGTGTATATGTTGCTCCCTGGCAAAGAGGGGAGCTTGTAGCCCAGCTCTGGTGGGAATGCTGCTTTTCTGCCGGGACTCCCCCAGGGGCGCAGTGACCAGCAGGGTTTCTCCATGGAGAATCCTGCTCTCTGAATCGGTGAATCTGTTGTCATTTTACATACTTTCATACCTGAAGTAGTAGCTGACCTACTTCTTGCCTTGATTTAAATCTGTTCATTTCCTCAGTAACTTTTTTTCTTTTATCAGTAGTTACTATAGGTTCATCTGGCGTACCACTGCAGATGTAATGCCAACTCTTCTCTTTCTTTGGACTTCATCTATGTTGTATTGAGTCTGGTAAGGTACGCTGAAGTCTGAGCTTTATTTTCAGATATCACATTTTTTGCTTTCCTTACTCCTGCAGAATTGTTGACAGGGAACAAGCAAACAAAAACAGAAATAAAATCCATAGAATGTATCTGAAAACATTAAAGCTTTTACAAAATGTTAAGTATAATTTAATTTTATTCCTTTGTTCTCTGGTATACATCCTCTAAAATGACATCCTTGTTTTTGTCCAAAATGCACTAAGATTATAAAGCAAGTTTGAGAACATGTAAGATTCTGCAGGAATATTCATGTTCCATCTTCTAGATGAATGTCTGTCGCGTGAAAGGGAGGGACAGAAGGCCCTTCCTTATCTTTATGATTTACGTTTGCCTGCCAGAGCCCCCCTGTTTGAGGACTTTCCCTGAGACAGTTTCGCAAAGTAAAAAGAATAAGATTTTATTAAAGCGACAGATACAACAGCTTCGGAATTGCCGTTGATAAATGCACTTGCTGCTACAAATTTTCTTTCTATGAGCTCAAACTAACAATTAAGCACTTTCAATAACAATATATTTTCCCGGGTAACGTCCGACATTTGTCGGAGGTGCAAGTCTTACCAAAGAGGCGTCCCTGTTTGGGGGAAGAAGGAGGCTCACTCGTCAGCAATCTCCAGTGAACAGGTCGGCAGTTCAATTTTCTTCCCTTCCAAAAACTTTAGTGAGCTCTCCTCTGTTTTATAGTTGCTGAAGGTGGGATGTGGAAGCGCGGCAGACGTACTTCATTGGCCAGATYGCCATTTGCGYGGTTGTTGGGGGTATGCCCCCCTTATTTACATATCRTTATGCAGCAAAGGGCRTGATTTTTAATATGGTAAGCAGGGATAATGAGGCTGGGGGTACTATAGGTCAACAGTTAGTCTGTGAGCAGCAGTTATTTTTTGGGATGCAACCCTTTGYGGTCAGGGGCGGACCGTGATACCTCCGTATCGCTCCCTCCTCCGCCGTGCAGCTGGAACAAACTGTCTGGCCTTCACCAGCTAGTTCGTCACTCGTGTTGCAAAAGGGTGGTRTGCTTTGGCTGCCACGTACTGTTTTTCCCGTGTGCCCCCTTATCTTTCTCCCTGAATTCTCTCTTGTTCCCACAATGTCCAAATCTTTATTCCCTTTTCCTCAGTGATTTTTGAGAGACAAGCCCACCTCTGAACACACTGGGTCTCAGTGATATGATGCAAACCTGGGGAAAGGTGGATTCTGATCAAAAGGTAGATCTGAATTTGGGGGGGTTTATGTCCTGAAAAGATGGGTACAAATTCTCTCAGGACAAGGATGTTGAGCTTCCTATGACCTAGCAAAGTGCTATAATCATTGTATTTTTCATGAAAAGGGACCTGCCTTCTCAAAGTTTCATAAACCTTCCAAACCTACCAAAATATTTTTCAAGCTGAAAGTATCTGATGAATTTCCCAATTTCACAAATACTTTTGGGATAACAAAAACTGTAATAGCCTCCCCCCCCCAAAAAAAAAAATTTGAAAGAAAAAACTACAACAACAAATAACCCACCCAACCTCCTAAATCTAGTGTGTCATTTATATGCATGTACCTACATAACATTATGTACTTTCAGAAAACAAATAGATCATAGTGAAGAGTTTATAGCTGCTAAATGGTAAATACCTTTTATTTTCTAATATTTCTATTTGTGGAATAGAGAAGACTTTGTTATTGTTTTATTATACTTCATAGTAAGTTTTGTGAACAAGTTTGGCAAAGTTACAGTGTAGAAATGCTATCCTGCCATAGCAAAAAACACAGTCTATGTCTCTCTTTGAATATTTACTAGATTCAAGTTTCAAATCTATTTGTGCTTCAGTATGTTAAATTTAAAACTTGAGTTTTATGCAAGTAAATCCAATCTTGTTATATAGTTTAGTGTGCTATAATGAAAATAATTCAGTATCTTGGCACCCCTGAGCGAACTGCTCATAGGAATTTCATTGTCATTTAATTCTCCTTAATGATAATCTACCTGAAAAATAGTTAATACTAATTAGAGTAGGGTTTTAGCACAGACCATGGTACATTCTGTCCTTGCTTATTTATTGTTGAAAAATGGATTGTATAATGATAAGAAAAGTAATAGATATCAGACTGATAAACTAGCCTTGTTTGTGTTTCTGCTCTTACTTGCAGAAGGGATAATTAACCCTGCTAGTTCACACCGGTGCAGGTGCAGTGAATGCATAGGATGATGTGCTTTTTTTATGCACGGCTCCTTTAGACAAAGCACATTCCCTGACTTTATATCAGCTGCGTTGCAGTGATCTTGTCTAGCACCACAGAACAAACTGTGTGCAAGGCTTAAATATCACATCCTTAGAGATGGAAGAGACTGCTGAAATGCTACAAGTTGCAGGTGTCGTGAGGAGACTTTGATTTACAGGCTCGGTGTTTTGTCAACAGTGAGACATGAATGCTTCATTTGATTGAGTTTAGATTATGGAAGTTGTGAGGAAGATAGGTGGCTTAAGAGACTAGGTATTAAAGCTTTTCATTTTGAGATAACCATTTCAAATGTTATATTAGTGTGACTGAGAAACTTGCTACCAGGCTGCTGTTTGGCTGTCTCAGTCCAGTTTTCTGTATGTTATTTGTCCACGTTACTGGCATCACTGTAATAATTAACATCATGATTAGCGATTGGAGCAACAAAAAAAGCCTGTGTAAATACAGAACCTACTTTCTCAAACATAAAGATACCTCTCTAAGTTGACAGCAGTGCAAAATTAGCATTGCAGAAAAAAGAAACTTGTGCTTCCACTGTCTTCTGAGCCTATATTCTGTAACGATAAAAGACTTCATTATCCAGAGTTGTTAGTCTGGAATCTTTCATTAGTTCCTTGCTATAAATAATAAAGAAGTCAGCTAAATGAAATTGGATATATTTATGTTAAAGTCTGTTATTTTCTGTTTTCTTTAATAATTTAAAGCCATTTGTCATGACCCACTACATTTCTCAAAGGGATATGCATTGCCTCATATTCTACTTCTGCTCAGAGCTGAAGAATTGGTGAACTGACCTGCTGGAAAGTCTGCATAAAAAAACCTTTTCATGCTAAGAATGGGCCAACTCTGAATGCTCTGGCTCTCTCTGAAGTGACCATGCTTAGTCTTGTGTGTAGAAAAGATTAAAAGAAAGATGTTTCAGACAGGGAGATGCTTTCTTGTTAAAGATGTCACTTAGAAGTTTCTGTCACGGTAATGTGAGGTGTGGGGACGCAGCAAGGCCAGCCTGTACCAGATGGGAAACTTTGCTAATTGGTTATTTCTGCTTTAGTGTCTGGCCACCACTTGGCACCGTAGCAGAGAGGATTTTACATAGATCCAGCAGGGAAGCATCTGCTTTTTATTAGCTTGAAATATGGAAACGGCTTTGAAGGAATGAACCTTTTTAGTGAGGTTTTCTTAAATTTTAGCATGTTCCAAGATCCTCCTCTTTAACTCTAGATGGGCATAGCCTTTTTGAAGTTTAAATTAAAATTGGGTCTTTGGTTTTTCAGTAAGAACTAGCCACAAGACAGTGGTTAATGATTCTGAAAGTGAAAAATTGTATTTCAGTAAATGTGCTAATAATAGATTTTGCTTTTGGCCTGTCATAACTACTGACTAAAGCATCTGTGGACAAGATGGGTGCATTCAATTCTGCTAATACAATAAAGCAAGCACCTTTCTGGATAGTGGGACAAATTTATCCTTGGAATCACTCCATATACTTAAATGCATTTACAGCTGAGATGAATTTGCCCCCTTAGGTCCTATTCAAGGAACAGTATTCATCATTTGTTCAGTTATGATCATAAAGTACAGAGGTATATTTTTATTTTTATTTATTATTGTGTTTTAAAGACACTAAGAAGCCCTAAAAGAAATCATTATATAGTAACATATAGCAATTCTAAACTCTGCAAAGCCTACAGTGAGAGCTAGAAATTGGGAGAAAAGGGAGTGTTATCCTACTTCTGCAGATGGAAACTTGCAGCAAGCTATTTATGGTAGAGATGAGACTTAAAACGGGGCACTTAACTAGTTCTTTGTTTAATTTGGCTATTCCTTCCGACCTTTGTTTATGTTTTTATTTTTTAAAAAGGATGTACAGCTTCCCAAATATTTGACAAAAAAATACTTGACTTGGAATAGACAATTTTAGAAGAAAAATTTCCTCTAAGGTTAGGATAGCTTTCAAAAAATAGTTATGATGGGATCATAGCCTTGTCTGTTGTGGGTTATGATTATACTTAATGCATATTGATAGAAAATAAGAATCRTTAGAGAATTTAAAAGAGAAGTCTGTAAGAACATAGGTCAGGTTAGCTTTATCCATGACATGAAAGTTGAAATTCAGATTGGGTGAATCCTTCTTTTGCAGTGGCATTTGCAATACTGCATTCAACAGTACTTTTGTCTTCTGAGCCTTAGCAATGAGCAAAGTGATTTTGCAGAGCTCCAGCGGGATTTGCTGGGAGGAGAGGTAAAGGAGGCCGTCTTCAAAAAAATTCAGAGTACCATTTGCATGCCCAAATATGTAGTGTGTTGGGGATAATTTTAAAAGGAATAGCATCAGACATCAAATATTTGTATACTTTTTGTATACTTAAACATGTTTTACATTTTGCATTAGGTGCTTTTTTTCTCTCAGGCATGCCAGCTGTCATTCTAATAGATGATTCCACCTACAGTGTATTTACATTTTCTAAAGGCATCCCCATTCTCAGTTTTTTGCAAATATGTTCTGTTCTGATGGTGGTGGGAGGAAGCAAAGAACCTCTAGTCCTGTGGTGAATTCAGTTGAAAGATGTAAATAGCAAATTCAAATCAGAAACGAGACACTTGAAGCAGCCTTTCAACAGGAATTACTTTCTGCTGGAAGATATATTTGTGCTTGTGTAGGCATGAAAATGCACACATTTATACCCCACTTATATGAGGAAGCATAAAAAAAGCATACAGCAACTATTAAGAGCTAGCTTTGGCATGTGTGTCCAGAAATTTCAAAGAAATGCACCATGTCATCATGTTAGCCTAGCCAAATGCTTTCCAGACATATCACTGCCTGATCACTGGATGAGAGCTTCATTCATTCTCTGGCATTTTGGAATTCTCTTCGGGAATCTTCTTGCCAAAGTGGGCATTCATGATAGCAACTTTATGGGGACCACAGAGCTCATTGCTTGTGGGTCACCAAGCATGTTTGAAGATAAAGGCCTTTTGCCTCATGTGAGCTGGATTCTAATCAGCTGTCTAAGGGGTAAAACACCATTCCTTTTCCCATACCAGTCTGGTGATTTATCTGTTTTTCTAGTGGATGGTTTTGTCCAGGTTATCTAGCAACATTTAAGTGTTAATTAACTTTGTTTTGTAAGTTGATGAAACGGGATGACATCTTGTCTTCTGTCCATACCCTAGCACTTTATGAATCCATTTAAATGAATTTAGAGAAGTTTCTTCAGTCTAGGAAAGAGACAGCTGCAGATAGACGTGGCAAGGGATCAATTGCTTACTGTCTCTTCTACTGCAAGCACTAGGGTTCATCAGATGAAAGTAGATGGCAAGTTTGAAGCAAACAAAAAATGGTGGTGCTTATTGCAAGAGTTTGCTGTGGAAATAAAAGTTTACTTAGGCACAGGGGAGACTGGTAAAGTTCATGGAAGAGAAATCTACTGAGGGTAACTAAATACTTAGAAACCATATCCAGCTCAGGAAACCCTAGTCTGAAAATTGTTGGCTTCCTGAGCGAGAGTATTAGATTGAAGTGACATACAAGTTTACCCTGTTCTTATCCTTTTCTCTAGGAATCTTTTCACAAGCTCTGCTGGAGAGAGGATGTTGATAGTTAAGATACTAACGGTGTGGGTAGCACAAAATGCAGCACTTCTACTTGGAACAAACTTGTCTGTGGCCAAACTGGTGATGAGAAGAACAAGCTTATTGATTGTGTTAGCTGTACTATATGATTTGGAAGATATTTGTGAACTTTAGCCAGTCAAGATTAAAACAAAATTCTGAGTTAATAGTCAAAAGAAAAAAACTACTAAGTTGTCTGTAACTTGTAATCTGTCGTTCTGTTCTGCAGTTCTTGGGCATAATACATCCATCTTTCCATTCATTTATTTATCAGGGAATATATAAGATGAAAAGCATGCTCTTGCCAATCAGTAATGAAATAGCTTGCTATCTCTATCATCTGTATCTCTTTCTACAGAAAAAAGCAATGGGAGGTTGAGTCAGCTGAAAAATACTGCAAAGCAAATGATGTTCTGGACCATTTMGGGCAGAGTATTGCCAGATTGGAAGAGGATTTTGGTTCAGTGGTGTTTTGTAGTTGGTGAGATGATGAACATTTGAGTGCTACATCTTTAGATTAGACTGAATATTGGAATATGAATTAGACTGCATATTTGGCTCATTCTATACTTCAGTAGTTGAAATCTATAAGGAAAAGCATAGCAGAGGACATAATCTTGTTTTTTTCTATTGTTTTAAGATAAAGTCTGCTTTTCAACTTGAAGGAAAGCATGAATACCAATAGACAATTTAAACTCATGTTTCTTCCAATCCCAGTAAACAGAGTTGAGATTCCAGCGTAGAACTCAGAAACCTCTCTGCATGTTATTCTGATGCAGCCTGCCACAAGTACAGCTGCTTCTGCTTACGTTGTTGCTTGATTTGGAGAATTGTGTTAGCTTGTCTACTTTTTTTTTTTTAATTTGACCTTCCCTTTGTAACTTAGGGAAACTCAGGGGACACCTTGAGGTCTTTTCTGTGCTCAAGAAAGGACTCTGCTGCAAGAAATTAAATTGTTGGTGCAGAAGGTAATCAAAGACCACAAGGTGCTGCAGAGCCTGAAGAGATAGTACAAAACAAACATGCCCTGAATAGGACCCTGTCAAAGTGCTTGTCTGCTGCAAGGATGTGAAGGAATTCATATACCAGAGGGAAGAAAGCTGTTTATCACAAACGCTTCTCCTTGCTCCTCAGTTCAGCCATACAAGATGCATAAAGGGAAGCAGATTGCTTACAGGCTAGTAGCATAATGCTTTTTAGCACAGAGAACACCGTATTAGCTCCCTTTTAATGTTGTGCGTGTCAGTACCTTGCCCAGCTAATATTGCCAACATGTTTTCCCTGGAAAGCTTTAAACAATATGAAGAAGCACTTTGGGAAAGCTTGTAAAATTCAGTCAATTTGTCACAATGTTTTATAGTTTTATCACCTTAGTCAGTGGAGACTGAGTGCTGCATATCCAAACAAAAAATAACAGGCTGAAATCATCACTGCTTTTACAGGTTTTAAATAGTCTTTGACACTCAAACACCATGTTAAAGGGCTGCCTAAAATCGACTTCGGTAGCAGATGCATTAAAAACCACAAGGCAGATAGGCCACCTGGACAGTGAAGTAAGTATTGAACACGCTCCATAGACTCCTCTGGAGGTGATTGTTCTTCTTCCTTATTGTTTTTGATAGCAAAGAAGATTATTATTGCTTAGAAGTGTCTCTTTAACCTCTGTTAAAGATAAGCTAAACAAGTTAAGTTGAACATAAACTATGATCGACTCCTTTAAATGCATGCACAAACAAGATGGTATAATCTAACAATAACCAAATTAATTGTGATAACTTAGAAGTAAAATAGAGAATGTAAAACTTTTGTAAAATTGGTATCTTTTGTTTTATTGCTCTCTGTTTGTTTGACAGACAGCCTCCTGTAGCTAGGAGGGATGTGGGATATGGAGTTGCTGATTAGAGAGGCTTCTAGGATTTTTTTAAGAAGAGTGTAGTTCGAATGTATTCATCTGAAAGTGGTATCACTTTGATAGACCAGCATAAAACTAGAGACATGAACCAAGTACCATATTAATTCTCATCTAGAAGAAACAGGATCAAGGGAATACTGTCTGGATGGTTTTTTTCATATTCTGAATCCACACTTTCAAGGAGTATTTAATTTTATCTGAGTCTCAAATGGGCTGGTCCTGTTCATGCTCCAGTCCCACAAGACCCTGGTGGAAAGCAGCTCTTACTGAAAGTGGGGGTGGAGGGAGGGGGGAAGGAAGGTGTTATTTTGTGACATTGGATGAAACAGTAAGATAAAGCAATGCCCAAGAGAAACCCCAGAGTGAATAGTGGAGCAATTCAAAGATAGGCTTCAAAATTCAGTATCTTATCCATTGTAGTAGCTACTGAGAAAAAAAACCTAAAGAACTTTTCCTTCATTCTTCCCAAATAGCAGTACTTTTACGGTAATGTATCTCTTCAGATGTTCATGGTATGTTGCACTCAAATTCTTCCACTGTTGTGAAGTAGGTGCCTCTTCCACCTGTATTCTGACATCCTTGTCCCAGCAGACCTGAGTTTTCCTGTGTTTGCTTATTTATTTTCATACAGACAGCTCTTCCAAGACGTTCTGCATAAGAGGAGCGTGCGGTCCTTGCTTGACCTTGACACAGTGACACGTCAGGTTTAGCATTTGGGCAGCACTCGTGTTGCACTTGCTCTGCAACTGTTGTTGTGCTTGCTGTCACAGCCCTTGCTCCTCTCCCCATTTCTTTAGCAAGAAAGTGGCACCTCTGTATTTTCACCATTCTCTAACCCTTTGCTTTTTCACTCATAAGCAGAAATTCCATTCCAAGGCTCTTCTTTAAACGTCTACATAAACTGTAATGCAGTGTATACAGCAGATCATGGCAACAGAGCAGCGTCTTTGTTCCCCCATCAGCAGCTCCACAGAGGCATGCCACATACACTGTATGAGATAAGGTTGTCAATCAGTAATGGATTTACTGATTACTGTTTTTACAAATGATAATATGTATGCTTTTGTTCTTTTTGTTACGGTTTTGTTAATAGCCTTAGCTAGAAGATAGTAAAATAGGCAGTTGCCRTGGTATTCAGCACAGAAGAGAGAAATCCTAAGTGTGGGGCAGGATGAAGCAACTACAGAAGTTAGAACTTATTGCTGGGACACCAGGTCTGCTTCTTTTTACATGTTGCTTGTGCTCTATGCTGAATCTATTGTCTGTGTAGGAATCCTCTGGGAGAAAAGACAACAGAATAGAGAGGTAACAGTTGTCAGCGTTTTTTTAGTTGTTTTTTTCCATCTCATTATTGACTCTGTTTACAACATAAAATTAACAACCCTAATAAGAAATAATTGATAGCCATTGTCAATATAATGATATTGTTGTTGGGAAGTTGGTGTGGGATAACTGTGGTTTGAAAGAAATCTGGAATTGGGGATGAATGTGTCAGTGGGGAAAAAAAAGTAGTGATTTATTAAGTTAAATATTAACATTATATTCCACATGCAGAATAAAAATGTAAGGTTACCAAATCTAGACACTTGCAACATTTCAGCATATTATAATGATTGCTTTACTTAGTATAATAACTAAAATAATTGAACAAAGTACTTTATTTATAGCAACATTTGTAATTAGGTACTTGAACATTTATTATTTCAGACAGGAATGTCCTATAGAGCTAACCCATGTGAAATGAATTCTCCCATTGGTAAATTTACATACCATGCTCTTTTTCTGTGAAAAGTCAAAAGTATTTTGTGGGGCAATTTTTGTTACTATTGATCTTGTTTTTAAGCAAACGGTGTTGAATAACTCTCCTCCTGCAATGTTTAATTCTTGGACTTAAACTCAATGACTGTGTCTTCAGTGAACAAATGCCACAATTGTTTTCCAGTCGGAACTCTCAAAATATTATCATTTCCCATGGATTGCTTGATATAAATACAGTCATGAGCACGCTTTTTTATTCTTCGTTGCAGCTCTTCTATTCTCTCCCCTCTTTCCCTCCCCTCCCAAAAGAAGAAAACCCCAACAATTACCCTAACACCAAAATCCTGGTTATGAGATGTTCCTCAAAATGAATCAAATTCATCCTTTGCAAATTAAATATTATGAAGTCCCTTAGTAAGTTTTCTTATTCTTTTAGAAATGTTAAATGAATGTAAACTAGCAAATTAGAAACCATTGTGCCTGGTGTGCATGACACAGTATGATGAAGCCTATTCAAATGTAGCAGYGTAGAGACTGGTAAAGATGTTCAGAGCATATGAGAACTTCACCTAAAGCCTTGATTTAAGATTGAAGAAAACTCCTTTGTCACTACAACTATTTTGAGGGCCAAACATAGAAAGTGAATTAAGTATGTAGGTAACAAAGATTTCTCATGACCTCTGTTGAAGTAGTTTCTAGCCCCAGGCAAGTTGAAGTTTTTGTATGCAGAGTTCTTTCCAGTTCACATTTCTGCCACTGGTCATGTGTAGGACATCGCCTTGGAGGGGAGGAAACCTGTGTTCAAACGCTAGTTCTTCTGCGTGATTTGGAGCAGACCACTGAACTCAGGTTTCCCACTCCCTAGGGGCTGTTGCGATCACTGGTTGATTGAGTAGAAAGGGGTCATTCATGGCCTCTGTTCTTTTTCCCATCTGACCTTGCTGAGGTACTTTCCATGGATTTAGCTCACGTTTGTACTCTCTGTCAGCTCACAGCTTCTCCGATTTCCCTTTGTGGGTACCAAGCTCCCCTTGCACAGCCCAAGGCATCTGGGTGCTGGTTGCAGGGCTGTGGGCTCCTCTGGGCCAAGGGACATCTGTTTACAAGGCTCACATTGTGATGGCCATGTCCCCAGAGCAGATATCTTCATTATAATATTTAGGATTGGTTCACCCTTGGTGCAGCATACAGTCTGATTTGAAAACTGCCTACAGAAGTAATGCCTTTGCTTTTTCTCCATCATCTTATTTCTGGATCCATAAGTGTGTTTTGCCAGTGCTAGAGGAATTATCACATACAGACTGGGGGTGGTATACGTCTTTCTGATTTAAATGTACTTTATTCCCCTTGAATTTGTTTAGATGAGGGTGACTGCTAAGGAGAAACACCACTAATGCAAGCTTTCCTTTCAAGCTCCCAAAACACCTCAAGAGAAACAGAGAAGCTGTGAAACTTCTGCTTTCTTGTGAGCAAAACTGAGTGTAGATAGTACCACTTAAGCTCTCATTTCCAAATCATTTTGCTAAAAGTGAAGGGATGAAGAACTTGTTGTGCGGGAGATAGAAGTAACTGAAGTTCTGGGATCTGATCTTTTGGACTGGCTGCTGGTTAATTCAGTGAAATGCTGGGAGGGTTCTGAATTTTTTTAGTGATAGTAACAATGCATCAGTGGACTTCAGTTTTTATGCCTTATTAAAGGGTGGGAGTGGCCCAAGCCAAATTAGGAGAAAATAATATTATCTGTATAGGTTTGAATTTTAAATATTTACTACTATGAAAACATATCATTCATGCCCATTAGCACTTTTGTTAGATGGGTTGCAAAGAGTAGTATTTGGCCTTCTGTTTTCTTAGCTGTCAGATATTGTTAAATACTGATATATGCTTCTGGTTCCAAAGACACTTCATTCCCCTGTAAGAAATCTCATCACTCTTATTTTTCTGAAGAAACAGAAGAGGTGGTTTCATACAGCTGTTCACACCTTGCTGGAAACCAGGGAAACAAAAGCTGTTTGAGTCCTATATATCTTAGGCAGCTGAAAGTTTCTAGAGCCCCTTAAAAACATCAGTAAAATACTTATTTTTAATCAAAAAATACTAATTTGTTGCCTTGGCACCATTAGGAATAGTTACTGAGGCCCCTAACAGAAGTTCTTGAGAAAGAGACTGATTGCAATTTCAGATAAATGAATAGCCTGCCAGTTATATCAAACCCTTGAGGGAACCTGGGGCTAGCTTGTCTCTTAGCTGTTTTCCTGAACGTAGGATTTGAAGTCAGGCTCTTTGTGGTTGAAGGTGGCATTGAACAGTTGCACAACGGCTGTTCGTCCCTTGGGCAGGGCATGTGCTGGGGTAGGAGAAACCAGGGTTCTGAACTGGGCAGCATAAAGCTAATCTGTATAGGATTTGAGCGCTGCGATCACCTGGCTGCCATCTGATCTCTGTGTGCCTCTCTTTCTCCTGTAGTTCACAAAAATTCTTCTAACGAATGTCTGAATTTCCAAAAGTACTCGGAAGATGGGACACTGGTTTCCCATCCTGTCCTAGTCATGTGTGAATGGCTAAAGGCCTGTGGATATTTGTTTCTGACAATCTCACCCCTCTCACGTTTGCACCTAAAGCAGTGTCACAGGAAGGGTAATATGACAAAGACAGTCTATGTTTGCCTGGCCTATACATGCCACATTTTGTTAAGTCCAAGACCCAATTGTCAATTCAGAAGAATTTAAAGCGTGCACTTTTTTTCAGCTGTATTTTAAAAGCACATTTTAAAAGCTGTKTTCTGGAGAAGCAATACTATATCCAGAATGTAATGTTTTAGTAGGCATTTAAAGTGTAATATATGAACTCTGTGAAATTCTTTTAGTTTACAGAATGAATAAAAAAGGTAATATTTCAAATCTATTCCCTTTTATTTTCCATGGTTTTCTTCTGAGCTTTCTAATGTGCCTGAATGTTAATCTAGAATATACATTCAGATTTCTAAGAGAATACATTTTATTAAAAATTTTTCACATTTCTAAGAAGTGTCACTTTCTTTTGAGAGTACAGCTTATCACAGCATGATGCCTTTTGAAACATTGTAACGTAACACAAATGTGGTGCCAGGTAACATGACTAATTCTGCACAGTCTGATGTGTAATTAATGTAACATTTCACAATGTTAATGTTTTTTGTGAGAAATAAAAATGCAAGTGCAATTTTGGAAGATAATTAACAAGTAAAATAACCTGAAAGGGATGTCACTTAACTGTTACTCAGAGGAGCAAACAGCGGCTGCTCAAGGTTTGGTAATGTCCATCTCTCACACAGACTGTGCAATTGGGCCTGTGGATAAAGGAAGTAACAGAGGAATTTGTGACAAAACTGAAAAAAAAGGATGTTAAATTCTTTAGTTTGGAGAAAACAATTGGGCATTGCTTGAGGATAGCAAAAGAAAAGAATGTTTGCTGGAATTTGTTTATTGTTTATAGTCGAGTATCTGCAGTACGGTGAGAGACTTACTTGGAACGTCAGGCAAACAGACTAGCATTTATGCTTATACCTAGTCCTTGGCATTTACTGGCAGTTTTGGAAACTGTCCTGGAAAGAGTAAGATAATACTTGAAATTAGAGTTTGGTGCAGGGAAAGAAGGGTCTGTGTTCAGTTCAGAATATGGTGTTTTGTTGACTATATATTGTTAGTTATGGTCTGTCTTCTGTTAAAAGGCATTATATCAGTTCTCAACAACAGCAACTTTGATGGCCAGACTAGAATATGGTGTACCTATGCCCCTTTTCCCACTATGTTTCTTGTGCCTCTGAAGGTGTGTAGTCAACCCCAGACTTTCTCCATGGTGTGACACAGATACGACTTAAGGAATCTAGAGATCTTACTAACAAAAAGCACTTCTGCAAATACTGATATTCATTAATTTTAAATGTTGTTTGAGTTCCCATAAAGAAACTGCAGTTATGGGGTTAAACAGAAATCCTATGTGAAATCCCTTTGGTATTTAGGAGCTTGGTAGGAAAGAACACACGACAGCTAAAACAGTACCCTCCTCTTCCACCCTGATAGAGAGCAGTTTCTAGCCTAAACCTTGACATCGAAATTTTCTTCTCAGTCATTGCCTAGTACCATAAAGCAGCCACTTTCAGGGCAGACTCTTATTCTCCTGGATTGCTCACATGTCCTAAAAATGCCCTTCAAATACTGGGAAACAGAGTTGCTCGTGCAGATTTGAATAGCTGGTATGTCACATTACAGCTCAAACAGCACATTCAGAGTCAGAACACCTAGTTAGTAAAGGTAACTTCAGTACATCTATCTGCCTAAAAATGCACTTAAATAAGACTTACCTTCTAATAGTGCCAAGAGGCTGTTTCTGAGTGCTCAAGGGAATTCAGAGAAAAGGTTGTCTTCTCTATTTTAAACTTACGCTGTTTCAGAAAAGCATCACAAGTGTATGGGAACATTGAGTAATTCCTAGCAAGTTTAAGAATGGAATGCATGTCCCAGCTATTTGTACTAATACAGCGAGAGGAGGCCTATACCGGGGGGGATGGTGTGGCTATGGTTGTCTCAAAGACTGTGCCAGGCTAACTGGTATCTAGCAGTTAGTTGTTCAACCATGCTGATAGTGCTGGGCTCTTGAATAGGCATAGGACTGTACTGGCTCTGCAGGTTCATCAAGAGACTAGTAAACTGGTTAAGAAAAATGAGAATGTTTCTGCTTTTGTGTGTGTGTGTGTGTGCGCGCGTGCATGTGTGTCTAAATGTGGGGGGGGAAGCAGGGGTTCTTCTCCCCTTCCCAAGTGACTCTGGTCTTGTCTCTGGCAGTCAAGCAGCTACCATGATTTGCAACCAGTTTCCTTATCTGTTAGAGGCCTTAGGTCAGCAAAGCCCGAGTTCAGCTGAAAATAGTAAGCCTTTGGCATACACCTAAATGAACCATTCASCTGGGTGTTTTGCTGCCTGTGCTACATGTTTTAATCCTTTGCTGTGTCTGTATCCCACATTCCTGTGTTATATGCAAAAAACCAGTATCATCTTCTTATTTTAGTTTCCCTGCGTGTGCCTGTGTCCGTCTGAGGTCCTGCTGTGCTGTGCTTGCTGCCGTGTTCTCTGCTGCAACAGGGCCAGCGGCACAAGGGGGCCTTAAAAACGCTGGACTCTCGGTGCAGGTGCCAAAGCAGGCCCTTCTGCTCTTAGCTGCTACAGTGCAGCTGGCTGAACATACAAGTGTTTCAGCAAGCCAGGAGTCCATTGGCCTTGTAGTAGCACCTTGGCTGGACAGCCACGGCATAAATAGTAACATGAAAGACAGATTCATAGGCTGAGCCTCTGAGAGGCCACGTGGTCCTGCATCTCACCTGATGTTCTCCTTGCTGGCTGGCCCCAGGTACAGTCCAACTGAGCAAAGCCGTRTTGTTGTTACCTGTTCTTTGTTATGTGAATAAATTGACAATCTCAGTTACATATGTACATTCTGGCACCTTCAGTACATGAAAAAGCAGGGTTGTGTGTGTGTGTGTTTGTGTGTGTGTATTCAGAAGAAGAATAGCCCTTAAGAGAGAGATGTTATTTTGGTGAAATATCTGTCTTTCTATATTAGCATGTATAATGAATAACCAAACCTTAAAAAATCATTTGACTACCTTTAACTCTACATTTGCAGAGTTAGCAAAGGATGCAACATCTAATTTTTGCTTTATACAATTCATCCTTCCTGTGTCTCATGTAGAATTTAAGTGCACCTCATTACTGTTCTCAGGTATTTTCTAGAATGTCTTAATTTAATCCCATCCGTTCTCCCTTGTGGCTTCCAAAGAAAAGAAAACAGTTGGGGCAGACAAATCGAAAAGTGGGAAAATACTGTGTCAGCTTTTCTGATTGTGTCAGGTGCACTGCAGAAAAAAATAATCTGCTTAATTATCTCTGTGTTGAAGTGGAATACCAATCAATATCAAGGACTGAAAGAAGAGCATTTGACGAATACAGGATGCTACTGGCAGTTCACTTTTTAAAGCGGTCATTCTTTTGTAATAGCAGCTTGGTGTTAACTGTTAGTTCAAATGGTTTTTAAATGGTTAAGTTTTTAAGAACATTTATGTTACCGCTTGTGCCATTGAAAAGGAGTCAGCACTGAACTGATCTTTAACCTTCTTCTTCTACGCCCCCTCAGGATAAAAATGTGTTCAGGTATCTTTTCAGGATCAGATAATGCAAAAAAACAATTCCTCAAATAACTTATGTAGAGAGTGATTATACTAAGTCCTGTTAATTCTAACAGCTCTTTTTCCTCATGCTATATTTTCCTTTCTGGTCTAAGTTTTTAATATGTTTGTATTCGTTACTACATGATACATAGAGAATACAGAAGTATTAAAACAAGCTACGTAGGAATGTTAAACTACCTCAAGAATAAAAGATATGTGCAGGTATTGTGTAGAATATTTCCTGATTTGGGTATTTTTTTTACTGAGGAGCATCTACTCTTACTCTGGCCTAAAATCAGTAGAAATCTCTGTTCCATAAAAAGTAACAAGTGCCACCTCAGTCTGCTTTGATATGTTGTGAGCTAAATATGAACTCGAGCTCTATTTTTCCTATTTATTTCTCTTCTGTTTTCTTCAGTGTAATAGGAGCAGCCTCACTTGGATCAGTCAGATGACAATCCACCATCTTAATTGTAAATTTAGTCTCTTGTTTTTGGTAAGTACATAGGGATGTGGGGTTTTTTTAGCTCACGCTCTGCTTTAAGGCACACTGGTCAGAAACAACATTTCAGAACATCTAGTAGCCAGCATCCGATACTGTCACAAGCGTGGTCAGGTAGTTAGTGTTGAAACACTGCTGGACTTTTTTTCTGAAAAACTACCTTCTTTTCTCAGTATTGGGAAATCAGACCTGAACACAATTTTGAAAATTTCACTCATGTTGTTACTGTAACTTGGTATCATATGGCAGCAAAGTGGAGTATTTGTATATTTTCTGTGGAGCACAATATCTGGGGGATGTGCAGCTCTGGGCCCGTGTGCTCTCAGGGTGCCAGAGGGACTGCATGGGAGCTGCTGCTTCTTGGCTGTGGATGGGACTTAAGACAGAGCCCCTCTGTGACCGGTGGAGATGCCAGCTGGTTCAGGAAAACACAGTGTAGTATTTTAGTCTCTAATGTGTCTGATGACTTTTTTGGAAGGAAGGAGGGGTTGGGAGAAGGAGAGGTTGAAGCTCTCTTCCTGTTTGATTTGTTCGGTTACACTTCACAGTGCTTTGYGCTCTTCACCAAGAAAAGAAGTTATTTAAAAGCAGCCAGTGGAGTGTCATGGTCGTCCATTTACCACATACATGTCTAGAAAGGAGGACATAGAAAATATTTAAAATTAGTGCTTATTTGGTCCACATGTTATTATTATTAGAGTTACTTTATGATGTAGTATCCATATCCGTCATTTGAGTTCCCATTCTGGCCATTGTCAAAACTGCCTAAAAATTACGTCCTTGTGCATTTAATTTGTCAAGTGCAAAGCGCAGCCATGAAGATGAGCCTCATCAGTCCTGTTTCTGAACTCTTGAAGTGCTCCCTATATAAGATCACTCTTGAAGAAGCAAACATTTCTTCCTTCCTCTGGAAATGTTCCTTCCTATATCTGCGCTAGAAGAAAAGATGTCTATCTCCTCTTTCTCAAGGTATACTTTGCCACAGTAAGAGGTGTTTACTTTCCCTATTCTGATATCAGCTTCACATGGCTTAATCCTTACTAATGACATCAGTTTGGCTCTGTGCCATGAATCCATCTCTGTCTGTAGACTTCAAAACACCAAACTGGAGAAGAATATTGGAACTCTAGCCAGAAAAATCCTCTTTAACTTCTTTGGCAGAATGCCTAGAAAGGAAGAGAGAACACAGAATCAAAATAAATTACAGGATTCAGAAGTGCATTAAATTAGCCCTAAGAAATTGCTTTCTGCTTGTGTTAGTGACTAGTGATAATTTGAAACTCTTCAGCCCTGGTCACTCTGTTATTTTAAAAGAAATGGAAATAGAGTTGTAAGAACAGAAGGCTTGAGAAATAGGACCAATGGTTACATATTAAAGTGGTAACTTAAATCCAAATGTTTTGGTTAAGAGGGGAACACCCTGGTGAGGAGTTAATTTTAAAAGGAGTAAAAGGAATCATATGATAATTTAGGCTGAAAGGAATTTCCAGAGGTCCTCTTGTCATTCCCCTTGCTCAGAGCAGAGCCAGTGCAGAACAGGTGGTTCAGGACTTCGTCCAGTTGAGTTCTGAATATTTCCAAGGATGCAGACTCTACAACTTCTCTGGGCAATCTGTTAAAGATGCTTTTAATGTTTAATTCTTTTAAGCTGGTACGTAATGTGAGATTAAAAGGATGAGAAAATTGTATGAAGACCTAAATAAGTACAGAGCATTTTCTAAAGAAGGTAGGAAGCTTAAGGAACAAATGGCAGAGGGAAGAGATAAAAACTTTTAAGATTTTCTGAAGGCAGATGAGTTACAAAAAAACCAACAATGGATATAAAATTGTAAATATGTTCAAAAGGGCTTCAGAATAATTTATATCTGTCTACATTCATCTTGACCAAGGGGAACATCCCATTTTTTTCAGTGAAGAGGTAATTTTACTTTGCTGCATAGTAATAATGCCGCACAATACTTGAATAGTATATATGTAGATCTGCAAGTACTCAAGATATAGAAAAAAAAAGAGTTATTCCATCCAACAACATTCAACTTGCCGCATGCTGTAAAACAGCCAGATTCGGCTGGTTTAGAAGCTGCTGTTATTTCAGTACTCCATCTTTCCTCTGTCTGATAAACCCGGGCCCTAAATGAATCACAGAATCACAGAAT